>NC_079153.1:26922555-27522555 GCF_947563725.1 Argiope bruennichi
TAGAGATAGTCAATGGAATGGTCAGAAATATAGCGTTTTTATAAGATCTTAATATACAAATTTTCATAATTCAAATTTAGTTGGGATAGATTAGAGCTTTTTTTTTAATAAGAGAAAAATTAGTTCTTAAAAATATGCTATTAAATATGATTCATGAAACCAATATATGTATAAAAATATAAACTGTGTAATTCATCAGAACATTTATGAACTCAAGTTACAGAAAATATTATTTTTACTTCCTTTAAGCTATTTCCCCGAAAATATGTATAATTTAAAAATGAGGTATTGGGGCTCGATTTCAGTGGGCATCTAGTATATATGCTTAGGTTTATTATATTTCCTACTAAAACGTGCTAAAGTTTGAACATTTCTGGGTTTAGTTTACAGTAAGAGCCAAATTAATCTATTTCTTTGAGGTTTTGCCAGTGTGCTAGAAACAAGTTAATAATTGAATAATTTATGAATACGAATAGATAATAAATTTTTAAGACACAATTATATGTTAAATTTTTAATTAAATAAACTAAAATTAAAGTTTTTATAAAAATGTTACGATGTAGTCGTTTTAACCCTAAAAATTATATGTGCCTCAAGTTTGATAACTCTAAGCCAAACAATGTAGCCTGTGTAGAACGCCAACACACAACGACAACACACATAACATATACTCACTTTTATTATAAGAAAAGAAGATGAACCAGACTAAACAAATTTATTATTATCCACATTTTTGTCTTCTTTTTTTGCAATAAACTAGAGGAACTTAGTGATGTATAATGTGTATTAATACAATTTTCATTAATGTGTATTAATACAACTTTCATCTTTTTAAACAAGTTGTCCCCTTCGAGGGGTATCTTAAAAATATTTCCTCAAGTTTTTGCATAAATTATGTACATCAGAGAATGGCTAGGGACATATGAGATATGTCTTCAAAAGCAGGTGGTAATAGTAAATTGAAAGGTGGTATTGGGCATGGGAAATAAAAAGATGAAAGCAGTATCTTAGATTTATCTGACCCTGAAAATTGGGAAAAAAAAAACTATTCCATTTGCAAAAAAATAGAAATATCTTTATTTCAATTACAATTAACATAAATTCCGATATGGTATAATTTAATATATATATATATATATATATATATATATATATATATATATATATATATATATATATATATATATATATATATATATTATTTTGATTGTATGCATGCCAGTTTTAAAATAATAATTGTAGGTAATAAATGTCAAATCAAATAAAACACTTTTCTAAATTAATGGCAGCATTCAATTGAATTTAACAACAACTAATACTGAAAATACTGCACCTTCGAGACATGCAAAGCTTCCATGGTAGATGGAATATTTTTTCTCATCGTTTTTAATTACAAATTGCATTTTTTCTGACTGGATTTGATTTGAATTCTAAAGATTTCTTCCGCTGAAAACACTTACTGAAAAAAATTATTTTCTTGCTTTAGAAATTAAAAAAAAAATCATTTTCTGAATATGCATTAATTTAAAAATATTTTAAGGTCTTTAAATAAGCTTAATAAAAGCCTTGTAATTTTTAAAAATTATAAGAAACTTTTAAATTTCCATTAAATTAATTTTTGAGGTAAAATGATGAAATCAAGTTTATTAACAAATTTTTTAAAGTGGGACAGACTCTGAGGAACAAAAAATTAATTGATAAAATTGTTTTATCTAAAAAGTACATTTATTATATTTTCTTTTATCTAAAAAGTAAAACCAAATTAATCTTTTTTTTATTTTGCTCACAAATATTATGATGGAACTTGAAAACACGTTTGAAATAAATTATGAGGTTTACAATTTAATTTTTAAGATCTAATTAAATCTTTATTCGCCATATTGAAATAAAATAAAATTAATAGAAAATATTTCATAGTTTATTGGCATTTTTTGGGTAAAATGTATAACTACAAATAAAATCTAAAATATGTTTGAATTAAAAGTAAGAGGTATTAATTTAATTTGAAAAAATTACTGATAATGTAGCAGGGGATTATTTTTTATACTGTTTGAGTGAAGATACGAATTTAAGATACGAATTACGAATCTAAATTGTTCTGCTCCTTTTTCCTGCAATCTTATTGGTAATATTTAGTAAAATAATTACGATGTACTGGTATTTTACAATAAAAAAAATACTTCACCTTTCTGCGACTATTGACCGAGTGATGTAGTTTGGAATTTAGATTAAGCCAATTAACGACCGTCTCGAGAAATCGACGCCTCTAATTTACGTATCTTATTCACTGCCATCGCTTAAAGGAAATAAAATATTTAGATGAAACAAAATTTAAATATTCATTTTGCTGAAGAATGGACGTTGAATGTATGTTATTTAAAATGTTGATGCGTGAAAATTAAATTACGCAAATCGAAGTAGAAGTAGAGAAATTACGGAAAAATTTTGTAATTGTAAGCAGTACATTTGCTTATTCAGCACAAACTGAGTTGTTTTTGTCATTTAAAATATTTTTTAACATTTTTTTTAAATATGTCTAATAGTTTTAAAATCTTATAGCTTTAAACTACCAATTCCTGTAAATATATTAATTTATTTATTTCGTGTGTCTCGGAAACGGCTACAACGATTTGGATCAAATTTTATATTTAGATAAGGTTTTGCTTTTTAAGTTTATCTATGTAGGTGTTTTACCTGGAAAAAAATATTTTACATTAAAAAAACATTTTTTATAACTAAAATTATAATAAATATATTAAACTTCCCTTCGAAGTTTGAGCAGTGCAGTATAGTGGCTAGGAAAACGTAAATGACGGTTGTGTTGCGAGACCTCGGTTCGAACCGTGATTTTTTTTTTAATTAATACTTTTGCTTTTTAAATTTATCTATATAGGTGTATTTTCAGAAAAAGCGTGATTTTACGCGCACACACACATAAAATATTATTTTTAACTAACTATTAGTGCTTATTACCAATACCTTCTATTTACCCTTATACTGACAATGCTATATAGCGCCAACTCGGACCTGATTTCACCATGGTAAAATTGAGTGAAAGTTCAAAATGTAACTAATGATACTAGATGAGCTGTAAAATGAATAATTTAATATAGTAATATATTTCGAATAATATGTTAAACTAAATTTATACATGAATTTTTTTATATATAAATGACCAGTTCATATGTTGTTTAGTTTCAAAATATGCATATGTAATTAGTGCGTGATTCGTATTTAAGTAGTTTCACCAAAAAAACATGAATTTACAAAAACAAACAAAAAAATGAATGAAGCTTGATCTTCCAGTTATAAATTCATTGAATCATGAATAGAAGAATAGAATAGATATTCTATATATCAGTAGAAATAAACTCCTTATTTTTAAGTGCATTTTTTAAGTAACTTTATATTACAGACAAAAGAATTAATGAAACATATTTATGTAAATGCAATAGATTTCTCAAAACTAACTTCTGACTGTCCTGAATAGTTACATAAAACACAGTTTTTGTTTATAAAAACTTAGATAAATATTTAGATACAAAAATAAAAGTAATAAAATGATAAAGAAATCTTTTGACAAGCAATGATGATGGCTTCATTCTTTTCATGTGTTCAAAATTCTTTTGATGTGTTTATTTCCATTTCTCATAAAACGTGAAAATTTTTCTACTTTCCCAAAGCGCACAAATCAAGCGCAAGCATCCGCAAGAATCATCTCCCAAGAAATGATCTCTCAGGAAACGCGAAATAGTTCGGAATTTTTCATCCGCAAGAAACCATTTCTTGTAATGGACCACCCAGAACCAGTTACGCTGATGATAGCTCGAAGTATTTTTTATGAGGAGCGTTTCTCCCCAGAATGGAGAGCATTCCGAAGGTGAAAGTTTGCAATAGTATTCTTTTATCTACATATTATACACACCCCATATATATATATATATATATATATATATATATATATATATATATATATATATATATATATAAGAAATAAAGAAAAATATAAGCATGATGAAAATTCTAATTAAAAACTATTTCTGAAACAATCTAAAAAGACTGAAATTATTTCTTAATCAAACTAAAAAAGCATAATTGCATTTAGAGAGCGCTAATGCTGCTACACTAAAACACAGATGAACGTAACCAATAAAAAGAAATAAAAATAGAATAAAAAGTAAAAATAAAAAAAAAGGAATCTGGCCTGAAGATTTTCTCAAGAGTCACCCTCAAGCAGGGATTCAAAACAACGGTTTTTTTCTGTAAAGGGTCTGACTTTTTGTCTAACAATATTTACCCCTCGTGACCCGAAAATCCCCTGAAATTGAGGCTTAAGAGATATACCATTTTATATTGATATAAGACATTAAATTATATAAAATACAACCACCAATTTAAGTGAACATTACAATAACATAATTTAAACTATAAAATAACACTCACAACTAATTATTAAATTAAAAAGGAAAGAACATATCTTGAGAACCTCCATTTATTTATTACTTCGAATGACGTGGCGTTTCTAAGCAGCAACAGTATAAGACGCGAGAAACACGATGGTATATTTTATTTGGTAGATGTTTTTCCTGTTACTGGTATGTGCTTTCCTTTTTGTTTTAATATTTAGTTGTGAGTGCTCTTTCATAGTTTATATTATGTTATTGTAATTTTCGCTTAAATTGGAGGTTGTATTTTATGTAATTTATTGTTTTATTTCTATATAAAATAGTATTTCTCTTAGGTCTCAATTTCAGGGGATTTTCGTGTCACGAGGGGTGTCGGAATTGTTGGTCAAAAAGTCAGACCCTTCACAGAAAAATCCCTTGTTCTTCCCTGAGGGTGACCCTTAAGAAGGTTTTCAGGCCAAATTCATTTTTTTTAACTTTTAACTTTTGTTTCTATTTTTATTGTATGTATATTACTTCAATTCACTTCATTACGGAAAGCATAATTTACGTTCAAAAGGATTATCGAAAGGTTCGCAGCACAAGAGCTAAAGAGATTAAATTAAGCAAGAGCATTTTAGGTATCTTTAAAAGAATGTTGTAAAAATTAGGTATTTGTATCCCTTCACTTGGAGCTTGAGAAAAGGTAGACGTAAGTATTTTTATAGAGCACGTGTAGAAATAATTAAATAAAAAAATATGGAATTGGATCAGAAAATAAGAGAGAATGAAGTTAATATGGATAAAATTAAGTTAAAAATTGGGAAAATAATTAATATTTTAATTAGATTAAGATACATCATTACGTATATTTAATATGCAATGAAGCGTAACATAAGCTTCGGTTATCGTCACCTAATTATTTTCCATATAAATAAAAGTAAAAATTCGTAAATAAAAATTTCGTCATAGAGATCCAAACTAATAAACTATTGAATGGATATTTATTTATTTATTTTCACAAGTTGTTGTTGTTTCTAACGGCACTTGTCATAGACAGCCCCAATGACTTTA
This sequence comes from Argiope bruennichi, assembly GCF_947563725.1. Taxonomy (NCBI): domain Eukaryota; kingdom Metazoa; phylum Arthropoda; class Arachnida; order Araneae; family Araneidae; genus Argiope; species Argiope bruennichi. Next base: position 26,928,015 of record NC_079153.1, read on the forward strand.
AGAAAAGGGTTAATGATTTTAAGAAAAGGGTGCGTCTCTTGTTTTTTTTTTTTTTTCAGTAGCGCCATCAAGGGCCAAGAGTACGACTTAACTACACACACACACACGTCACAGCCCTTTTTACGGGACGGACTTCATTCACTCATCCACAGATCGTAATTTAGACCTGAATCAGAGAACGATCACCCCTGATCCAGTACCCCCGCTTGTATTCAGGAATTTGTGACCATGACAGATTTATACGCGAGCCAGTCACAACACACACGGAGAGTCTTCGGCCATTGGGGTTTGAACTCGCAACCCAAGAAACACGAATCCAACGCCCTTCCATACCGGCCCTTCATTTACAAGTACTGTGAAGTAGAAGAATGTTTTTTGAACATTTCTTGACGCCTAATTAAAAAGCTCATTTTTAAAAATCAGTTTTAAAATATGCTTTAAGATACAGAAATAAAAAAAATGATCGATAGTGTGGACATTCCTGTGAAATTATCAGATATTATTTTAAATAATTTTATTTACTTCCTTTCGATTTGCGGCTAGGAACATTTGCTTAAATCCTTTGTTATTCTTTAATAAGTAGTAATAATGTATAGTAAAAATTAGATAATAACATTATTAAATAACATCTGGTGCTTTCAATATTTTTGAAAATAATATAAAACTGCTTATGGTGCTTTTATTCGAATTAAAAATAATGTAGTTGATTATATTCGGTTAAATGTAATAAATTTGAATATAAAAATGTTTTGGCATTAAAATTATTATTTGTTTATTTTCTTGAATATTGACGTACCGTTTGAAAATAATGATCAAATAATAAATAAAACTTACTTTCTATCATATGATGCTTATGGAGTCCGTTATCATATCACGCTTGTTAACATAGCCCGTCTAGATGGGTACATCTTTTAAAAATAGTTAGATGTTTAATAAAAGTTTTGAAAATTATTTTTAAATATGCAATTACATGTTGAATGTGGTAACTTCACTTCAAGTGTTTTCTCTTTAGTGCGCTGGGGACAATTTTTATATTTTTGCGCTCTTACAGGAAATATGCCAACGTATAAACGTTGTCATTTATTATATTTGTAATGAAACTATCTGTATCCTTTAAGTTAAAGGAGTTTAAGTTTGAAGAAACATGTTGAGCTCTTCGTTCCAATTCTATTCTCTCTTAAATGATAATCAACTTAGAATACCCCTTTGTTTTAAGGCGGAATTACACCCTGCAAATCCATTTTTCCCAACGGAAATAGTGAATCTTAATTGGCAATTTGATTAAACAATACACATGAGATACATTTGACAGAAGGAGAAGATTAATTTTTCGACAAATCTATAATACAGATTCAATCAGTTCATTAATTAAATTTTTTTACTTTCTAAGAAAGGAAGCAATTAAGAATCGAGATTTATCTTTTATTCTTACTGTTGAGTGTTTCTGGAATAGATTAAAAAAGAAATTATAGAAAACGTAAAGGCTTAGTTGATTTCCGAAACTGCCTGCGTTGAAATTGGATAAAGCTTACTATGTAGAGAAAATGTCAGCTCAGTTGATTTTCAATAGACACATCCAAAATGCATTTGAATGCATTATTTTATTAATACATTTTCTTGGACTGATTTAGAAAAATGGAAATTACCGAATGATATTGTATCCCAACGTCTACCCCCCCACCTGCCACCCCAAAGTTGTATTTTTATTTATTATTAGTAGCTGTTTTTTTACACATTTGAAAAAAAATTACTCTTCGTCAATTATAGTTATTTTTTATTTGTTAAGAGTTGTAACAATCTCTCAGATCGCATGATCCATTTTTATGGACAGTGTCATAGAGACTGATGCAATAAGACCAAGCAGAGATCAGATATATGAATCAAATCTGAAATAGTATCTATCACTATCTTTCGAATTTGAGATTTGAAATTGCATTGAATTATCTGCAATCCTTAATTTTAGTAGTTAACTAACTAAAATACATTTATCTCTATGCATATTATTTTTCTCATAGAGTTATAAGAGCGTCCATCAAATTTCTTATAGAATTAATGTTTATATACGATCATAAGTTCTCTTTTTATAACTATAACTCTGCTGTCACCGTGCCATCATAACAAGCTATATTCTTAGGAAAAATCCCTCAAAAATCAGAACATTAGAAATTTTGAGAAAAGTGCATATATAATTATGAAACTAAATAAAGATTATCAAGCGTTTGTATAAACGAATATTCACATTTATAGAGGAAATTAACCCACTAGATTAAAATCCATTTATATTTAAATAATTTGAGGCTTATAATCTTAGAATATGTTGAAAAGTAGAAAAAAACCGTCATATTAGAAAACCTGCACTATTCGATGATTTTCAAAGACGCACACCAGCACCAAAGGATATTGTAAGACTCGCAATAGGACATTGGATGTGTATTGATCCTAGTGGCCTGATTAACTGACCATTTGTTCTAGCAAAGTAGAAACCACACTTTTTACAAAATTATTTAATATTTAATTTTATGAAGGTGATTCCACTATTTGATAAAATTCATGATTTCATTTTGAAAAAGGAGCTCGAAGTAGACTGCATATTTTCAATCATACCAAACGGGCTGAATAATTTTTTTTGGGGGGGAAGTCCAGAACTCATGATTGTCGATGATCTAAAATTATTTAAAGGTTTTCATTTTAGATTTACAGTTAGATTATTAGGTTGAAATAAAGTACTATTTTAAAGAGTTTTAAATAATCAAATAATATTCTTTATTATCCATTTAAAAAGTTTATTGAAATTCTGTCGATAAGAGAAACTTTGCCTTATAATCAAATGTTTTATTTATGGGTACTTTTGACAATTCATGAGATTAATTAATTATTCTTGTTTTTTCTATCTGGAAGAGATATAGAGCATATATATATTGATACATATATTCGAGTTTGAAATTGTAAAATCATCTATTAGGTGCTGAAAGAATAGGTATACACTTCAACAGAGAAAAGTGACATACTAAAAACGTGCTACTACGACCAGAAAAAAAGTTTCTGCTATATACTACCCATCAAAATGAAAATGATTTCAAATTCCTTTTCTTATCCTGAAAAGCAGAATATCTTTATTTTAATTATTTTTAATTCTTATGCTTTAAAATTTTGATTTTTACTATACATTCAACAAAATCTAGTATTCTTGTAAATCGTGTCAATTTCTTTATATATCATAATCAGATATTCTTTTCTATCAAACTTAAGCAATCAAAATTTCTTGAAACGAATCGATAAATGGATAATTTAGACATGTAAATATAGAATAATATAAAGCAATCTAATGTACGAAATTTGAAAACTCTATCACATCTGGAAGTGAGTAAAAGATGGGATTGAAATGTCTGTCATTTACACATAAAAAAAAGTCAAATTAAATAGCAAGTAAGAAATTTTTTGCCAAATATTAAAAATGGAAATAATTTTAATCAAAGAAATTATATACTCTTAAATCATTACCTTTCATTTAATATATGGTAAACAATGTTTTACACAAACTGATGAGAATTATAACTAGAGCTACGAATTGAAGGCCGTCAAGTAAAATGATGGAATTTCTTTAAGAATTTTTATAATGCATCGCATTCTGCATATGAATAAAGTGTCATAAAACAGCTAGGAAACCGTTTTACGAAATACTCATTTGTTTTTTATCTGTATTGTCATGATAATCTGTGTGGAATGTACCAATATATAACGCAACGAAAATTGCTTTATTTTCATACGTCTGACGGTACTTACCGATGCCTGTCGGACTTTCATAACATAAAAGGAATTTTCCATGCGCATTGTAATATCAGTCTACTCCTTCTTTTATGAGTCTACTTCTGGAAAATAGCAATAATGATTAGTCGGTGCTTTTTCTTATAGATTTCTGGGGGTAGATACCGAACTGCCATTTGACAAATATGAAGCACATTTATAACATTTTCCGGCGCTTATTTGAAATGCTTATTTGATACACAATATTACAAATGAAAGGAAAGAACTGAACAGTTTTTATATTTATTTCTTTTATTATTTCCGCAATTTTTCAATGTTTTACTTACAATTTTTAAAGTTATAATTAATTTAATTGCAATAATTCTTCAAAATGATTAAAAAAATATTTTAAATTTATGTTTTAAAATGTTTTAATGGTTTGATTAAACAAAAATCATTGGATTTAGTCATCAAAGGTGTCATTTGTATCGAATAATTATAATTGTAGAAATAAACATTTATTTGAAAATTATAAAAATAAGTTGTTGTTTTTTTACATTTTTTGAAGTATATTGCATGCAACAAGATTTGTTGTTATTTTTTTATTTACTCTCAGAATGGTCACTTCAGTTTTCAGATAGTATTGAAATACATTATTTCTCTGCACGTTATTGCCTCTATACACTTTTTATTTACTCGTAATAATAATCAAGATAGTTGCGAGAAAACATTGAAGTACACTATTCAGTTCAAATTTTGCCTCTAGACAGTTCTATAGAGTTTTGATTTACCCGTATAATAGTCTACTGAGCTGCGAGATTATATTGAAATACATTATTTTTGAGCACATTATTGTTATTATAGTGTTAAGCTCATTTTTAAAAAGAAAATGGTGGTCTTGAATCAAATTTAACGCATTAAAATAATGCAATGTTTTGGACTAGGTGTTCAAAAATCTATTACTAATTTATGAATTTTAATTACAGAAACGATACCGTTCTAAAAAATAAGAATACAACATTCTGACAATGGAAGTACTTATAAAATGCAATGATTGAAACAATCAAAATATTTGTAATACATACTTGCATATTTTTATGAATATTTATTAAATCTAGGTTGTATCCTTATGTATAAATAATGATAGTAGTAACATATAAAATAAAGATAATGTTATCATTTTTTTCATTTATACGCAAATAATATGCATTTCCTTCCAAAATGTTTTAATTACTAACTAAAATTTTACAAGAGAAATGAAATAATAAATAATGTGAACTAATAGGAACAATGAAATTATATAATTTTTATTTGAGATGATTTTTAGCTTTGTGGTGGGATAAATATCGTTATTATTCGTGCAGTGGAAGCAAGAGGACGGATGTTTTCAGGAACATTTCTTTAATGATCACATTTCACACAAAACATGAAAGATAAGACAATACAAGGCATTAACGCGCGCACACCACATAACAAAATCTCATCTCCTTTTAATGTCAATCGCAGTGCACCATGGGATACGTACCATATCAGGCATCGCCATCTACTATCTAAAAGAGAAGATAGAACAATGCAACTGTTACAGCTTTAAATATATTTGATTATGAAATATTGAAATTTTCATAATGATCTTTTCCTTATTCAACTGATTCTATAAAAAAAAAATTAAATGATTAATTCGGAGAATAAATCAAATCTTAAATCTTTGCTTTAAAACATTTTAATGATATATTTTTAAACTAAATATTTAAACATAAAAAAGGGAAATTTTGTATTTATTCTATTTTTAAAAAAAATTTGGATTATGTTTTTTGTGACATAAAGAAAATGGCTATCGTCCATATGACCTTCAAAAGAAGAAAATGCTAAATCAGCTTTCCCCTCCTACTTTTTTTTTTCATTACAAAATACTTTCCACATGCCAAAGTTACCGATATTAACAAAGTTACAGATATTAACAAATTATTTGATTTCATTTATTAATTACTAAAACCATAGTTCTTGAGACCAAATCTATTGTTTTTCTCATTTGGGCAATAAGAAATGAACTAGCAGTAAAAAAGTGCGAAATCATATTCTGCTCCCCTATATTTTTCTTTTCGTGACTACATATTCTCCACATACAAACGTTATCAGCAAACTAGCAGACCTGGTCACTCCTTTGAGAGAGTCTTCTTTTCTTCGTGTTCGTATCTTTTGGAAAGAAAAGGTGATTCCCCTGGGGAAAACAATTCTTTCAATGAAGAGAAATAAAATCGGCAAAAGCAGGAAAAAATAGTGAGTTCATCAGGAAATGAATGGATATTCTGTATAAAAGTATCGTTATTCAATTCTTCACTCCTTTTTTGTTCGATGTGCAATATGTTGGGGAGTTCTCTACTGCAAAGAGTCTTAACTATCAGAAATAAATATCAACGAGGAAAAAGTTCCATAACAATTGCAGTTATCTGCAAAATTTATTTTTCTATATTCAACTCTATATTCCTTTCCGAAATTTTCAAAGTAGATTTTTTTTAACTATGTTCATCTGTTTAACAGATTTAGATTTATTATATTAGCGTTCCGTTCAGAAGAAACAAAAAGTGTATATTGGGATGGATCCCATTATTTTTATCCTCTTTCAGATGATGAGGGAAACACCTGTAAAATGCACTCATCTGTAAATTTCCGCACCATATCAATGGAAGAAACAGGCACCAATAGGCTTAATGTTTACTAGACTTTTTTACATGGAGGTTCTTTGATATATTCAGGTATCGAACCTATAGGCCTTCGACTTCAGTCTGTTTAACAAAACGAATACTAAAAATATCAAAAAGATAGAATTATGAATATTGAAAGGGTTTTGCCTTCTTCGTTTCTTGTCTTTGTTGATTTAAATCACATTTAGGATCGAATTTGTCACTGGGAAGTATGTCTACATGCTCATTCTAATACGTCTGAACTCGATAATTCGGAAACGCATCTAGATTGGTGTAAATTCATAATTTACATGTTTCTACAGAATCTTAAATATAAAATTTACCAAATATTTACGACTCTTAGTTGCTTGTTTCGATTACGTAGCTTTGCGCTAATACAGAGTAATAAATAAGCAGTATGAAACCATCCTATCACAAATTCTTTATTACTGAGATATTCAAGAAGCTGCTGTACGTATGGCAAAATCCAATGATGAAAAACATCCTATTCTTATTTTTTACAGTATATTTACTGATTCTATAATAAACGCGTACAATTTGTAAGTGCATATTAATAAATTATACAAAAAAATCATAAAAATATTTTTTTACATATTACAAAAGTGAGAGAATTAAATAATAAAAAAGCAATATTTACAACATATTTACATATTTTTTAGGAACGCTTATAATTTGTGAGCGTATGTTATAAAGTTTAGAAAAAAAATCGTAAAAGAACAAACATAATTTGCGTATTACCAGAGTGCTATAATTAAATGATAAATTCACTGTTATTGGAATATTTTGCGAGCTGTTGTACGTGTGATAAAATCCAATGAATATAAATCAACTTTATTTTAATCCTTATCGTGGCAAGATTGCTTTTTTGAAGAAAAGCAAAAAAAAAAATGTATATAGGTAGCTTCTTTACGCTATAAAAACATTAAAAAAAATCGTGATATTTTATGATATAAAACTAAGTTAAAAATTATTTTATAGTGGTAGTATATTTTTATAAAGTTGTATGTATGGTATACTATACAAAATGAACATAAGGGTTAAAATTATATTTTAATATTTACAACATGTTTCACATATTCTTTTCAAAACACTTAGAATTCGTAAGAGGTCATAAAGTATAAACTCAATTGTAAAATAATTTATTAATTATAAAATAATTAATAAATTGCTAGTACAAGTGTACAATAATTAAATTATAAAAAAGTTCGGAAACACCAAACGATTTTTGCTATTCTTTTCGGTGCTCAATTAGAATGAAAATTAAATAAATCAATTATTTAAAAGTTAAAAAAAGCCAAACGATAGATTACAATGCTATTTCAAAGGCTTAGTTATTTAAAAACGAGCCGCCTTTGGCGATCAGCTGGTTCGCCAATCTTAATGCTCGTTAAAATTTTAATAATCAAATATTTTATGTAATTTCTACTTTAATATCTTCTTCATCAAAATATTTTAAAACTTCAAATTTTGATAGTCATATAATTAACTCATAATATTATAAAAGCCTTCAGTCATAACATAATATGTATCTCTCTAATTTTCTGTTAGCATCCGTAAAATTTATGCTTTAAATTAAAGTGGAAGTGATTAATCTGCAATTAATATAATAATATTTTTTACTGAAACAAAGCATTTTTTTATAATATGGTTACTGAAAACAGAGTCACTGAGCATTTAAACCTTATGGGCAATAAAGAATATCTTTCTTAATTTATGTTATATCTCAAGAATTTATCAACTAAATTTTCTCAGATTCATCATGAGCATATTGATTAATTAACAATGATTAATTCTAAATGCATCAAATACTTAGAAAATAAACAGAATCATTTAAAATAATCGGTCGAAAACAGGTAAAAAACTACTTAAAAAGCAATATATTTAAAACTATAAGCATATACAAAAAATATATAATTTACATAAATACAATTTAATTGCAAAAGTATACAACTAACTTAAAAATAATTTAAATCAAGTCTGCATCCGTTGAAAATAGTTGTCAACAATCAGAACAAAATACGCATGCGTGAATTTTCAACGCAGTTATGGCAACGCAAATGCGTGAATTTTTCTACACCAGTTGGTGTAACGCTATGCAGATTAGAAATTTTTAATTTCCATTATCCTGTTTTATTTCAATTTAAAAGTACTTGAGAATGAATATGGCAGATTGATTAATTAACAATGTTTTAATTTAAATGCATCAAACCTTAAGAAAATAAACAGAATCGTTTGAAATAATCGGTCGAAAAACGTTAAGCCTAACCTCATTAGCGTGGGAAAACCTCATTAGCGTTTGGCGGAAGGGAAATGAAGATTTTTTCAGCGGGAAAACTAGTTTTTAATTAATAATTAAAATAATAATTAAAAATTCAAAAAAGGGACCCCAGGTGCACATTTTTGACCTCCAAGGTATATATGTACCAAATTTGGTAGCGGTAGGTCAAACGGCCTGGCTTGTAGAGCGTCAACATACACACAAACACACACACACACACACACACACACACACACACACACACACACACACACACACATTGAGCTTTATATAAGTACTAGCCGCCTTTGGCGACCAGCCGGTTCGCCAATCTTAAAGTTCGTTAAAATATGAATTATTAAATATTTTATGCAATTCCTACTTTAATAGCTTCTTCATCAAAATATTTTAAAACTTCAAATTTTGATAGTCATATAATTCACTCATAATATTATAAACGCCTTCAGTCATAATGTAATATGTATCTCTCTAATTTTCTGTTAGCTCCCGTAGAATTTATACTATAAATTAAAGTGGAAAGGATTAATCTGCAATTAATATAATAATGTTTCTTTTACTGAAGCAAAGTATTTTTTGTAATATGATTACTGAAAACAGTCACTGAGCGTTTACACTTTCTGGGCACTAAATAATATCTTTCTTAATTTATGTAATATTTCAAGAATTTGTCAACAAAATTTTCTCAGATTCACCATGACCAGATCGATTAATTAGCAATGTTTAATTTAAAATGCATCAAACACTAAGAAAATAAAACGAATCGTTTAAAATAATCGGTTGAAAACAGGTTTAAAAAACTACTTAAAATCGATGTACTGAAAACTATAAGCATATACAAAAAATATATAACTAAAATAAATACAATTTAATTACAAAAGCATGCAGCTAACCTAAAAATAATTTAAATCAAATCCGCATCCGTTGTCAACAATCAGAACACAATGTGCATGCGTAAATTTTCAACGCCAGTTACGCGAACGCAAATGCGTGAATTTTTATAAGCCAGTTGGGGTAACGCTATGCAGATTAGAATTTTTTTAATTTCCTTTATTCTGTTTTATTTTAATTCAAAAGTACTTCAGAATGAATCTGAAACATCGATTAATTAACAAAGTTTAATTTTAAATGCATCAAACATTAAGAAAAAAAACAGAAACGTTTGAAATAATCAGCTGAAAAATCTTAAGCCTAGCCTCATGACTGTTGGGGGAAAAAACTGAAGCCTTACTCATTTCGTGGTGGGGAAAATGAAAAGATTTTTTTTGGCGGGAAAGTTAGTTTTTAATTAATAATTAAAATTCTAATTAAAAATACAAAAAAAAGGGACCCCAGGTGCACATTCCCTATCTCCAAGGTATACATGTACCAAATTTGGTAGCTGTAGGTCAAACGGTCTGGCCTGTAGAGCTCCAACACACACACACACACATTGAGCTTTATATATGTATAGATGCATATATAAGAAACCAAACGATAAATTAATAGCACCTACAGAAGGTCTAAGTAAATTAAAAGTAAATAAACTAAACGATTAATTAGTAGCGGCATCTGAATTGGCCGTCACTTCATAGAAATGATGAACAGTCTGATAACTTTTTAGGGATTTACAAATGCAAGTATTAAATAAAAAAAAAACTAATGATTACAACAAGATAATAACTGTGACTTTCCGAAAATATAGAACAACTCTAACGGCTAAACTTGTAATGCTACTTACTGTACGATAAACATTGACGGAAACGGGATGTTATTGTGTATATATACAAAAATATCGAAGATAAAACATTTCCGTTGATTTAACTTATAACACAGATGAAGAATGTACTTTTTTCTTTGTAATTGATTAAGTTCAGATCACTGACACACAATTTAAACCCTGATGAAATTTAAAAAAAAAAGTCTTTACGAAACAAAGTTTTCTCTTACAAACACACAGATGGATGAACAACAGAAAACACAATCAACGCCATCGGTTCTTGGTTCCAGCTTTTTTTTCTTTCATTTTTTTCCTTTTACGGCCGTCGGCGGAGAGTTAATTGGCAAAGAAAATAATCGAATGAAAAAAACGAGGTAATTTTGATGACACAGGGAGCAGTTCTCCAAACACTGTTGAGTGTGGTTAACCTAATACACGTTCTTGTCCTTTAATGAACTTATATCTAGAGGGTAAATATGTGGATTCAAAGTGTCATCAGGACAGAAAATTTGTTTCTGGATATTATATATATAGATATACCTGATTAATAGTTGAGGTTGATATTAGGATTGTTTTTATGCATTTGTGTGTAATAATAATAATAATAAGATTGTGTAAGGATAAGGTGTGTAATTATAATTAGATGCTACTAATATTATCAGCTGCTTAATAAAATTTCGAGAGAATCCATGCGCTATTTAAAATATTATAATGTAATAATCTTTCATCGAAGAATTTCAAGATTTTCTCGTTAAAAATGCCGATTAATTATTTCAAGTGGAGGTACGAATTCCTTTTGGACGACCCCCAGACTATCGAGATAGCAAATCAATTTTGAGATGACAAAACATTGTTTTCATAAGTCTAATGAATCATAATTTGCTCTAAACTTATGTCACTCATTTTCAGAACGCATTAGGAAAAAATCAACTTGCTAAAAAAAGTTCTATGATGACTATCTGATTCTAGGTAGTTATTTACTAGTGGTAAGTCACGTGTTCACTCACTTTCCATCTAAAAAGAAAGGCAGCAAAGTAGTCAGAATAAATGACATTGGAATTCAAATTTCTTTTAAAATTTGCATAGAAATAAATTTTTGAACCCTAATAACCATGTCAGAAGTTCGAAATCATCTTTTTCTGAGAAGTTTCTAGGCAAAGCGAGAAAATAAAACTAAAATCAGAGGAACGACATATCCACAACTTTCTCCTATACACTCTAATAAAGGTATTATCTCAAAGAACGCCTTCCTTGGCATTGGCGTGCAACAGTTGCAAAATATGAATCTTTGATGTGAATTTAGCATTATTACTGAATCCATCGTGCGATCCGTCACGTTTTTTTGGATGATTCATCCCTGGCTTGCTGTTAATGAAATCCAAAAATCGAATTTAATTTTTATACACGATTTTCCCAACAAATTGAATGAAAAATTTGATACAAAGCTACTCTTGTAGTGAAAAATTACATATTAAATTTTATACTTTAAAGTCATTTATTTTTGATTTACCGCATTTATATATTTCTGAAAGTACGCATCTGCAATTACAGTCAAGTCCTTATTGGATTTGCTGAAAATTTGTTAGATGTCAATATTATCAATTATAAATCTATACACCAAATATTATCTGAGTCCTCTCTCTGCTTTGTAATTATCATATTGACTGACTGAATATCAGGACAGATAGATTACCTGACATAATTAGATGGACTCTGTACAAATTTTGATTCAGATTTACAAATTCGGTATAAAGACCGCACAACGAATTACATCCATCTAGCTCAAAGTGCTTTCGAGTTTGTCTTTGAATTTTGTCACAGACAGATAAACATTTTCCAAAAAATGTTTTTTTTTTCTCCGAATTCAGAAGGTCTAGAACGTGGAGATTCGTCAAAACTTCGAGTTCGAATGTTTTATCGTTTACAATACTTTCTCTACTCTATGCATACGAAAACGGGAAACATAATAATCTGCCTCTTTTTCAAATGGAACATCTTTCTGCTTTAAAGATGTGGAGATTTTACCATCCTTTTAACCACTTGATCCGAAAATGTTACGAATTTTTGATATTCATTTCATTTTTAAACAAATAAAGAGAGATGAAAGTTTTCGAATAAAACGCTTTTGCAGAAAATATGCAATAAATCCTTTTAAACTGTGCAGGGCTTTACTTATATCGTTGAAATTAAGATTCTTTGACTGGATCCGAAATACTTCCTGAGTTAATGGATTCTAGAAACGTTTGCAAGTTTGTTCTGAAGGTTTAAAGAATTAAATCGCTGTAGTGCTTACATATGTAATTCAAATAATGTGTGAATATATTTTGAATAGAATGAAAATTTAAGATTTATGATAAAAACATACAAAAATTATATCTCTTTAATATGGGGGAAAGAAAAATCACCTGATTTTTGCTAACGCAAGAATGTTAAAATTAAAGCTTTTGCAACATGTTACAGTTTTTTTTTCTTTTTTTACGAAATAAATCAACTTTTGATTTTTAATTTGTAATAGCGCCGAAAAATTACATTTTGGTGTATATAAAATAAATTAAAAATATTTAAAAAAACATTGAGTACTTCTTGAGTTGCCGCAAGGACATTAAAGTTTCATAAAAACACGCTTTTTTTAGAACATCATCAAAAATTTTTACCTGTCTCGATTATGAAATAAAAAAGTTTTAAATAAGCTTTATAATATGAATGAAAATATAAAAACAGTTTTACTATTGAATTTACATGGCATCCAGGACTCAGATTCAACGCTGGAGCGGATGATATTGTGAGGAGGTGGTGATTTATTTGTATGTGGTGATAATTTAGATCTGATGTCATGTCTGTAGCTTTGCCGAGTTTAGCTGAGTTGGCGTCCCCACTCCGTCAATTGTGTAACTGATTAATGTAATTGATTTGTTAGTTTGTAGGCTTTGTTTTGAGTAAAAATGGCTCAGTTTCAATTAGTGAAAAAAGATAAATGTCGGAATGCCCTACTTTTTGGGAGATTTACTGATTTGCTTGAATTGCCTACTTAATCCGTTAATGAAGTGTCACTTTTGTACAAGATATAACTTCAAAATTGCTTCAGAGAAAGTTCTTTAGTTTCCAAAGCGGGACAAATATAGTCAAGAGCTATTACTTATTATTACTTTTTCTAACTGAAATTTATAAGTGATAAATGCTTATCATGCTAAACACAAGAATTTTTTAAAGTATAAAAGCAAAAAAGGATTTTATTCCAACTTATAAATTTAGAGAAGCTTAACATTTATTTGATATTTCTGTCTGTAAGTGTTTAAACTTTAATACTTTCACTTGTATAAAAGAAAAAAATATCAGTTGTGGAGCGAGTGTTTTTTAAATTATCAACGCTCTAACAGGAAAATGGTTATAGGTAATATTGATATAGCTACAACACAAACGTTTTGAGGAATAAAGACGCAAGGAAAAGTAAAGAACTAAGAGAATAATTACATTTAATAAGAATGGACCAAAATACTAGTGTGCCAGAAATAGTTACTGGCGACAATGACAGGGCAGAAGAACAACAGCAAACCAAAAAATCTCTTCAAACCTGAACGGAGAGAAAATAAGCACTAAGCAAATAATCAAGCATGAGCAAATAAGCATTAATCGGCATCTTTAGTTTCCATTGCTGACCGTATCGGAATATCAGATAGAACTCATAGAACTCTGCAACTATATCTAGTGCTGCTTTACATGACTTGGGTGTAATCACAGAAGAAAAAAATCAATGTAAAACATAGGGTAAAAATTAGAAAAAGAAAAATGTTAGAAGAATAATTGAGCCCCCCCCCAAACACTTGTTAAAACATGTTACCACTGACTTTCTCGAGGATTTCATAAGGCAGGCATCTGAAGCGGAACTAAACAGTATAACAGTGACACTGTTATCGACTTTATACGGCTTCCTTGTCACATGCAAGCAGTAGAAAGAGCTGCAAAACTGGAGACCGAATCGGCCAAAATGTCTATGCAATCGCAATGTCCATGTTAATCGCAAGAGAAGGATACATAAGAGCAAAGTTTGATTCACTGTGAGTATGCCAAAAGTTAATTTAATAAAGGTAGTTAAATGTGGCAGTGAAATAGAAACAAACATTTTGCAGTTGTAACATTTCTAATCATTAAGGATACAAAAGTAAGAAAAAAAATGACATAATTTGGTTTAATTATTACATTTTGTAATTAATAACTTTCTCCAATTGTAATACTTATATAAATATTTAAACCATCTTTTGTAAGATTATATTCACGAAAAATCCATAAAAAATATTTTATAAAAGATTATAATTTTTAATTATTTTTACGAACTTTAAGCTATTTGCGACACATCAAAATATTGTAGTAATGGAACCAATTTTTTAAAAATTCTTTTTGTGACAAAAAGGTAAATTGTACCCCCTATTACCAAACTAAAATATAAAAAAAAATATTTTTAAGGTCATTTTCGTTAAATCCTACTGATTCACTTACTTCATATCCGTTTTTAAAAAAAATGAAACTCAAGATTATAATCTATATAAAATTATTTTAAATTATGTTTGGATATTCTTTTTTTCATTTATTCTATATAAAAGAAAAAAGAAAATCCTCTCTCATTCAATAGCTTTTAGAATGTTATCATTAAGAATACGGCGATTCTAAGTAGCTACAATTTCGGATGAGAGGATTTGTGTGAGTGCGAATCAATTCATGATTATTCTGAGGATGCGCCTCACGATGCTAGGAATGAATTAAAAAAATAAGTACTTTGTTCAAGTGTTAATGCTCTTATCTTTCGTGAAAAAAAGTGATTACTTGCTCTCAAATTGCATGAAAGAAAACGGATAATTAAAAAAAGAAAGAAGTAGAAAAAAAGGTTTTTTATTTCTAAGTAGTAAAAGCCAAGCAGTAATTTAATAATGAATAGATATTCGAAAGATAATTGTACATTTCAATGCATTAAAGTTCGCCAAGAATTTTTTTCAAAACTTATTTCTTACTAAGATGCATCAAGCTCACAAACCTCAAGGATTTTGATTATTGAACTCTTTAACAGAGGTCTCTAGTAACAAAGCTATAGCAGGAATAATGATATTCTATGTCTTACAGCATGTCAACTTACATGCAAATAAGAATAATCTTATTAAAAATTGGGGAAAAAAATTAATAATTTATAATTTCTCTTAACATAATAGAATCTATGCATATTAAAGATCATTACTTCCCCATGTTCTCACATCCGCCATAAAAAGTAACTATACTACGAAATCAATCGATGTTAAATGCTTGAATATTATACATAATTTAATAATTTTTTTTAACATTCTTTTAAATTCAGACTTAGTATAAACGAAGCAGTTCACTTAAATAATTAAATTATTTTTCTTATTTCTTGCAATAATTGAATAATTTATAGCAATAATTTATAATTGAAAGCAATATTTAAATAATTAATAGCAATTTGCAATAAATCTGCAATACCTTTGTGTAAAATGAAATAATTAAAAAAAAGGAAGGCTCAGGTGAAATCTAAAGCTTTAATATTTACCCTGTTGGGCTCCTCTGGGATTCTTTGAACAACCGAAGATCACGTTTTGCATATATTTGTCTTTTCTGTTTATATTCGTTTTCAACTCGAGCTATTTTTATTTCATTCAATGGTTAGTATAACTAGACAATAAAAATATATAGTCTGCAATATATTTGTCATGTTATAGTGCGATGCGTATGTTTCCATGTAAAGACAGAATCTAAAAATAGAACCTATATTAAAATTTTTGGGAAGAAAGCTTCTTTCTCGAAATATGGCCTGGAAATATCAGTGTACTTTAGACAAGTATAAACAATTGTTTATAGTAAAATATTATGTGTTAGATATGAAACTAATAAAAAACGTATTTTTTATAAATTTTATTATTTTTTAAAAATCAAAAAATAGGAATGAAAAACAATACGCTTTAAACATGATCTTACCACATAGAACAAGTTCGGAATCTTTTCTTTTCAATGTATCAAATATAAAATTTAATTTTAAAAAACATTGTGAATAAATACATTTAAAAACTCGTTCATCATGAATTTAGATAACTTTCATTGCTCTTTTTATTAGTTATTTTTGTTATTCCTTTATAAACTGACACATGAAGATACTCTAAAGAGGAATAGTTTAATTTGTGGAATTATAAGAGTTCAACAATTACTCAAAACAATGTATCAAATATAAAATTTAATTTTAAAAAACATTGTAAATAAATGCATTTAAAAACTCGTTCAGCATGAATTTAGATAACTTTCATTGCTCTTTTTATTAGTTATTTTTGTTATTCCTTTATAAACTGACACATGAAGATACTCTAAAGAGGAATAGTTTAATTTGTGGAATTATAAGAGTTCAACAATTACACAAAACAATGTATCAAATATAAAATTTAATTTTAAAAAACATTGTAAATAAATGCATTTAAAAACTCGTTCAGCATGAATTTAGATAACTTTCATTGCTCTTTTTATTAGTTATTTTTGTTATTCCTTTATAAACTGACACACGAATATATTCTAAAGAGGAATAGTTTAATTTGTGGAATTATAAGAGTTCAACAATTACTCAAAACATCACAGTTTTCTATATATCAAGAGGAGCAAAGAGAAAATCCTTAAAAGCTACATTTGATAAAAATCACCTGAAAGATTTTTATCAAACGTAGCTTTTCCAAAAACCACAACCAAAAATAAATCACAAATGGAATTATTCATTATATTGATTATTTATATCATTATATTTATAAATGGAATCGAAATACTAACTTCATTTTCCTTCATTGAAAATCCGTCTGTGTCTCAGATATTTGAATCTCTTCGTGATCTTAAAACATTTCGCCTAATGGAAGTTTGTTCAGATGTTAAAAATTCAAAATGAAATCACTTTGATCAAATTCTGTATAATAAAGCTGTTATTAAATACTCTCATATTAGAGATTTTTAAGAAGACGCACTGTTTTATAAGCTATATATAGAGTGTACTAAACATTCTATAGTCTTGACCTGACTGATCAGTCTTATTTAACAGACTGTTCACGTTACAACGTTCAACAGGAATTCCATGAGCTGGATGCTCGTTCTGTCTCACCTTACTGTATATCTTCAGACATTATTCAAAAGCATACCATATCGTTTTGCGGCCCTTCTGCGTGCCCATGAGTGTTCTATATGATTTTAGATAGGTGTAACAGTTTTTATGGCTCTTCAATGCAATTTTCAAAGAAACATATGATTTGACAATTTCAAAATATAAATAATGCACCAGAAAATAAATATTAAAATTCCCTTATTAGGCATGAATAAAAGGGTATTTTTAAAATAATTTTGATTAAATTTATTGAATACAACTTAGGGACATCGACCTTATTGAACTCCGAAAACAGTTCGATAATATTTCAAAAATTCTCGCAAAGATATATCTGATTCTTTATGTAAGCAATTGATGTATGGAATGGGAAGTCTGTCTTATAAAAATCATCCGTTACAATATTTCCATTTCTGACTAATATAAAGCGAAACTACTACCCCGGAACTTTACGAAAAAGTTATCGCTCTTGAAAGGGGATCTCTAGAGTTCCGAAAACAAATCCCTTTTAAGTGGATCCCTTTTGAAATTCGATGCAAAATATTTCTCCACATTTTGTAGTTTCTATGCTTTGCAGGCTGAAACAAATCTCCTTCTGATCTTCTTTCTCCTTCCATTTCTCGCCAGAGCTACAGATACACAGCATTTGCATTTTATCCTATTTATATTCTTTGAAGCATCGGCATCGCAATGCGCTAGAAGTAAGTTTTCTCAGAACTAAGGGTAATATCTCACTTTGGAGCAACGCTCAGTTATCCTTATGTTGGTATCGATGAATTTTAATTTTGTTCAAACGGCGGAGTAATAGATTGGCATACAAATCCTATTTTATATGTTACTCAGTTGTGTCTTACTCTAAGTGTTAAGAAAACGAGTATTTGATAGATTTGAGTAGTTTCGATTTTTTTTCCTTACTGTTGTATGATAAAAAATATGAAGACGGCGAAAATAGCAAGGCATTAAAGCCCAATTTTATCATTTAAAACAGGATGAGAAATTTTAAATTTTATATAAATTCAATTAGTATATGCTGGATAAGCTAAAATCGGTAAGAATGTTTTTTTCCTTGATTCAACTGCATAATTTCTCAATAAAAAGTCCTTTCAGCTTTATCTTATAATACAATGTGAAACAGTGCTACTTCACCAGTTGATTGAATCACGTTAAGATAGATGTACCTGCTATGGTGGTGTGAATATCATATACTAAGTTTCATAACTATAGCTTATTGTATTAATGCAATAGGGAACATTAATGTATTGTGTACAATAACTATATCTAATAGTATTAATGCATTATGGATCAATCCAGTCAATTCCGGAATTGTCTTTATTGATCCATAATGCAATATATTTGCAAGTATATAAAGATTATGTACTGAATTTCAATATTCTAGCTTACTCCAATTATTTGCAACGAAATATTACCATTTTTCTCATTGTCTGAATTCGTCAGCAATATGACACACATCTGTAGGTTGCGAATAAATTCCACATACTAAATTTCATAAATATAGCTTATTACGTTTATTAGTTATTGCGTTGCGAAAAGACAAATTGGCATAAGGTCAGCTTACAAAATCTATCCAAATTTAAATATAGATATGCAGTTATGATGATAAAACCATATGTCTAGTTCTCCGATTTATTATCTTTACATGCCCACAGAAACAGGAAGGAAGGGAAGGAAATACTCATTTAAAGGATCTTATCTAAAATTTGGCAGGTATCTATTGTTGTATTTCTTCGCATTTATGCTCTTCTCCATTCATAATTTTTTTCTTTTGTTTATTTACGGTTTTTTTTTTTTTTTTTTTGATTCAGTCAAAATTCCGAAGTTTTCTTACCTCAGTAAGTGTATGTGTTTCCACAAAATTAAAGTTTCCGTGTATACACCACATACCCTATAACAGATAAAAAAAGAGATATAATACTGTACAGTGTGCTTTCTTATAGTTTCATTCTTATAGTTTGTTGCACTTTCAAGTGATTCAATTCACACATAGACTGACAATGAGACGGACTGAAAAATTAATATTAAAAAAAATAAAAAAGTTTTTCCATCGGACTCAGAATTCCTAAAATTCCTCATATCCTTAAAGAGATAATTATTAGCAATTAAGATGCTTTGTATTTTTGCTGCATTTGGTACAGGAAAAATTATACTCTTGCTAAAAAAATAAATTATATTGATTATGTTAACTAAAATCCACCTGAAGAGCTATCTAAAATATATATAGACAAACTTACTTTTTCATATTCTTAAACTACTTACCTTCGCAGTGATCCTTTTATTCATAAAGTTAAAGAAATAATTGAAAAAGCGTTTATTTCTCTAAATATTGGAAGCATACATTTTCAGTTGAATCCCCCAAAAATATCCTGGGTTGTGGGAAATTGCGAGGAAATTTTTGATAGCGTTTCCCTCGTCATATCTTGTCGAAAGAAGCTTTAGTGCCGTTACCAACCTATTAACAAAAAAAAAAAAAAAGGATCGGATTGAACATCACAGAACGGGGAGATTTGAGATTTCTTCTTACAAAACTGAAGCCAAATATTGATAATTTGCTGTCATTTCATCAAGTACATCCGTCTCATTAAACGTATGACTATTTTTTATTGTTGATTTACATTTCAGAGTTCATTGTTGATTTTTTGTCAATTGTTGATTATTTGTAATAATAAATGTTTATAATCTTGTATAACCATAAGTATTATTTTAATAAATAAGACACAAGAAAATGTGCTATTTTTTTTCCTTCTTATCACCCCCAATTTAGGGTGATATTTTTTAGGAGTTTTGGGAATACAGTAGAAATGTAGCAGCAGGGGGTCTACCGAAAATAGTAAAACTTTAAAAGTGGTCCAAGAGAAAAAAAAGTTTGGTAACCTCTGCATTAGAGGATCACAATCTGTTTCAATTTTTTTAATGATTAATTTTCATCTAAATGTTCATTCACACACACACACACACACACACATATATATATATATATATATATATATATATATATATACCACACACACACACACATATATATATATATATATGTGTATGTGTGTGTGTGTGTGTGTGTGTGTGTGTGTGAAACAAAATTTTGATGGTGCGTGGCCAAAAAAACTTTTAAATCTGTCTTTAATTTATTTTAAATGGAGTTAAGTTTGTGTAGGAGTTTGGAGTTATAATTTGACAGGAAAGAAGCAATGATAAAATAACGTTTGTTAACATCGAGATATAAGATCAAAGTGACCGAGATTTTTCACGGCAGTTATTTTTCTATGAGGTGCTGATAGGAATATCTTAACCACATAGTGAATTGTCCAAGGGAATCATAGGTATGTTTGAAAAGCATCCGCAGTTATTTGTAATTTTAATCTCTTCTATCGGAACATGAGAAAATGCAACAGCCATTTGTTTTCTAGAGTGTGTGTTATGAATATAAAAAGTGTAAACTGAATAAGGAAATTTTAGAATGAAGTTAATACGAGATAATTTAAAATAAAATTCATGGATATATATATATATATATATATATATATATATATATATATATATATATATATATATATATATATATATATATATATATATATATATATATATATATATATATATATATATATATATATATATATATATATATATATATATATATATATATATATATATATATATATATATATATATATATAAGAGACTTAAGTAATAAAAACCAAGTGAATAGGAAAAAATCAAAATTAAACCAAATAAAAAAAGAATCTGGCCTGAAGACTTTTTCAAGGGTCACCGTCAGGCAGGGATTAAAAAAAAGGGACTTTTTCTGTGAAGGAATGCAGAATAAACAGTCTAATAACGATTCCTCGTGACCCGAAAATCCCCTGAAATTTCGCCTAAGAGATATACCATTTTAACAGAAAGGAAAATACAAAACAATAAATAAGAAAAATACAACCACTAATGACCAAAAATACAAAAACAAAAATAACATAAAATAACCATATAATAATACTCAAACCAGTAATGCAAACAAAAATGAAAGAACATACCAGGAGGCAAAGACATTTTCAGCTTTCGGATGTGTTGCCCGCTCTTAACACATCCGAAAGCTTAAAAGGTATACATTGAAGGTAAAAACAATTCTAGGGTCTCAGCGCCATCTATTGAGTTATCTAATATGCAAGGAAAGGTCTATTTTTATTTGAAGTAAAGAATTAATCCCAAATCATACCTTGTTTTATCATAACCTTTTATATACTTTCATATACCTAATGTACCTTTATATACCACCTTCATATGCCTTTTTTGATAATATTCGTTACTTATATATATATATTATGAAAATTCTTGCTGATAAAGATTCCTTTCTTGAGAATCATTTATTCTTTAGTAATAAATAATTAACATTTAATATAATACAGAAATTTGGAAAGTGGAATAATTTTAGGGACCATTTTTTATTAGAAAAAACACTTCAAGTTCCTGTTATTAATGCGACGAGTAACGGAACAGTTTCGTGTATTTTAATTCAAGAAAATGCTATTGTGAAAATAAGTTCACGATAATTTCTCGCCTTCTTAACGAAACGCAGCAGTTTTATATATATACATTCCGTTAGTCGATATGTGGCAATCAAATCTGCGTTATAGTTAAAACCAGTCTGCATGGGCACAGCTTTTAAAAATAATTAAAGTTTTGAAAACTCTGTTTAATGACAACTCTTTTTACATATATAATTACATGCGTTTTCTTTTTTTAAGTTCTTTTTTCTTTTAAGTTCTTACAAGAAATGTGACAAACTATAAACATCACCATTTATAATATTTTTAACGAAACTAAATACATCCTTTAAGTTAAAATTTGTAAATAAAGAAACGTGATGAGAATTTCGTTACAGCTCTATTCTCTCTCAAAAGATCCTCAACTTAGAGAATCCTTTTGTTTTGACTTAAAGGCGAAATTTCATCTTGCAAATCCCTTTGCTCGTTTGCAACGGAAATAATGTCCCTAAATTGATAATTTGATTAAGCAATACACATGAGACTATTTGTCAGAAAGAAAAAAATTCATTTTTCAGTAAATCTGTAATGCAGATTCAATCAGTTTCTTAATTAAATTTTGAGCTTTCTGAGAGCAAGGACGCAATTAATATCCATGATTTATCTTTTATTCTTTATTCTTCTTGTTGAGTTTCTTTGGAAAAGAATAAATTAGAAAATTATAGTAAATATAAATTCTTAATTAATTTACGGGACATTCTTCGGAGGATATTGGATAAAGTTCACCACCTGGAGAAAAGATTAGCGCAGTTGATTTTCCATAGACAAATCCAAAATAATTTGCTGTTCATTATTTCCTAGATATATCTCTGAGATGTTTTGTAAAAATGAAAATTAATGAATCGTATTTCATACAAACCAATAAAAATTATGTTTTTAATTTTATTAATTATATTTATTATTATCTACTATTTTTATTTTTTATATATTGGAATATTTTTTAACTCTTTGTCAGTTACAGCTAATTTTTATTTGTTAATAGTTGCATCTATCACTCAGATCGTATGATTCATTTTTATCGACAATATCTTGACAATCGATCTAATCAAGCCAGACGAACGCCAGAGAGACTAATCAACCTTGAAATACTATCTATTACTATGTGTCAAACTTCAGATTCGAAACTGATTTGTATTTGTATTTACAATCCTTAATTATAGTAGTTTACTATCTGAAGTACATTTATTTCTTTCCATAATATGTTTCTTGTAGAGATGTAAGATCGTCCACCAAATTTTTATAGAACTGAACAGAACGAATTTTCCATGTATCTTTGTGAAACTGGAAAAAGATTACTAAGCTTTAGCATAAACGAATACCCATGTTTGTAAAGAAAGCTAACACTATTATTAAAATCCATTTAAAATTAAATAATTAGAGCCTATAATCTTAAAATACGTAGAAAATTAGAAAAAAAATGGAGAAAAGAACTTATCCTATTAGCCAACACATACTTCTCGGGGATTTTGAATGACGCACACCGGCAGATGCTATACAAAGAAGATTTAGGGCTCTGAATAGAACAAACTAAATAGGACGCATGGTATTAAACCGAGTGGCAAGTTTAACTGACCAACTGTTCCAGCAAAGAGAAAACCATACTCTATTTTAGAGAGTTTTTATTCTCTTAAGATTATAATTTTGCGTGATGGCACGGAGATAGCAGAGCTGTAGTTATTAAAATGTCAAAAGATAATTTCATATAATATATTTAAATAGTTATTAAAACTTGTAAAACATGACGTAAGTATGTAATTATCACATAAACTATAATTTAAGTTAAGTTCAAATGCTTATGTAAAATAATTTCTTTCCTAAAGTCGCATAAACAATGAGTGATGGCTTTAGGATTTTAAGTCCATTTAACTGATTTGTCTTTAATAATTGTTTTTTTTTTATTTTAATAACTTAGCGAAGATGTATATTTTCTTATTGATTAAATCTGTATATCATAAAATAATTAAATAACTGAGAATTAATAATACAATATAAACGAGAAAAACACAAAGCAAGTCTTTCTGGGACGATTGATAGAAATTTATTGGTTTATAAATAATTAAAAAAAAAATTATATTTCTTGTCGTTTTATCTCATATGTTCAAAGGCAAAAATATCCTTAATGTATAATATATGTCTTTTCTAACTTTTTAAACTGACCTAGACATTATTTTATATTTTTTAAAATTAACTCTGATTTGACATTTAGCTTTTTTTTTTTTTAACTCAGCTTACTTTAAAGATTATATTAAGGATGTTGAAGCTCTGTTTCTCAGAAACTACTTCTAAACTTCACACAAACAGTGACAAGACACCTTCATTACCGAGAGAAAGAAACAGGACTTCACTTAAAGTAATTACAAGCATTAGAACTTCGTTTCATTAAGAGGGTGTTTAAATTATTCCAGTTTATAATTCTCCTAAACTTTTATTTTCACATTAGCAGTTTTCGAATTAAAATACACCGAACTGCTCCGCTGCTCCTCGCATTAAAAACAGGAACTTGGAGCAATTTTTCTTATAAAAAGATCTCTAAAATTATTCGCGTTTCTAAATTTGTGTGTTCCATTAAATGTAAAATATTTATTATTAAAGTTTTATATGAAAAACTTGAAAGGAAGAAATATTTGTCAGCGAAGTAAAGGTAGATTGTGTTTGTCCTGGTATATATGTTGCACATGTTGTCCTGATATATGTGTGAGTGTGTGTGTGGAAAAAACCCCACTTACCCCATATTTTCTCCTCAAATTTCTTAAAAGCAGAATCAATGGTACTTGAAAAGAAGATCTAATTAGTAAGAATTTTTCACCAAGGTTTCGCATCCATATGTTAAGTATCAGTTAAATTTAGGGCTGGAAATTACCCGACTTCCAAGTGATTAGAAAAGCCTTCACAACAGAAGTTGCTCATTGTGATGATGCAATTATCTGCTTAATTTATAATTCCGCTTATTATAATCTTTCTAAATTCAAGGAATATTGAAAAAAAGAAATACCAATTATATGGCTGAAATGAATGGCTTTTTTTAGTTGAAGGCGTGAATAGTTCTTCATTTTTAATATCTTAAAATATTTTTTTTTCATTTTTAATATCTTAAAATAATTTTTTTCATTTTTAATATCTTAAAATAATTTTTTTTTCATTTTTAATATCTTAAAATAATTTTTTTTTATTTTTAATATCTTAAAATTCTAATATAATTTGTGTACAAATTATATTAAAACTGATTTCACTAATTAAATCTATGAAACTAGCGTCTGCTTCATTTATAAGTAAACTCATATTCGTGTCTCAAAAAACAGAATTTTTTTTATTTTAATTAATTTCTAATTCGTGCTTTTTATTTTATAAATTATTATTATTGTAAATATTGTAATTATTGTTTCGCTAATTACTAAGTGTTCTGTTCTAGCAGCCTTAAGCAATTAAAATTTCCCGAATCGAATCTATTAATAAATAACTAAGGCATGTAAGTTTTAAAATAATATATAACAACCTGGATTGGAAGATTTGAAAATTCGATCAAATTTATAAGCAAATAAAATATGAATTAAAATTTCTGTCATTTTATACATAAAACAGGTCATATTAAATAGTATGTAAAAAGTCAAGTTTGCTTACTGTATTAAAAACAATAATTCTTAATCAAAAAATGTATACGCTCTCAAATCATTACATTTTATCTAATACATGGTAAAGGAAAGAACGTTTTACACAAAATGGTGGTAATCATAACCTGTTTCGTGAACTTTGCATTAAAGGGCGCCAACTAAATGGATGACATTTTCTTAAGAATTTTTTTACTGCATCCCATTCTGCAAATGAATAAAGTGTCATAAAGCGTCTAGAAACCCGTTTTCAGAAATACTTATTTGATTTTATAGGTATTGCCATGATAATCTGTGTGGAATACGGCAATATATAACGCAACCAAAATTGCTTTATTATCATACGTCTGATGGCACTTACCGATGTCTGTCGGAATTTCATAACATAATGGAATTTTCCGTGCACACTATAATATCAATCTACTCCATGTTTTATGAGTCTACTTATGAAAAACAGCAATAAAGATTATCCGGAGTTCTTTCTTATAGATTTCTGGGGACAGATTCCAAAGTACAATTTCAAAAGTATGAATCACATTCATGACATTTTACGGTAAATTCTTATTTGGAACTATAATATTACAAATAAAAAGAAATAATTCAGCAATTTTTATCTTCAGCATGTTTATTATGTATTTTCATTCTTAAGACGCTGTCTTGCTAGAATAATTGCTAGAGAAGTGAAATTCTTCATCTTGATCAATTAATATTGGTCCCATATTACACGCAACTGATATAATGCGTGTGTCCTTATGTATGTTTCTCGCATTACACAATTATAATATATTAATCTTCATAGGCCTGATATTCGATAAGTAAATTCTATCAAGTGGTCAATCTTATTCGATGTGTGTTACAAAAAAATAATCCCAAAACATTCTTCTGGGCAAATTTTTTGATCTAGACTTATGTATTAAATGTTATGAAAATTAATTATATGTATTTAATTATTAAGAAATAAGCGCTCCGTAAAAAAAGGTTTATTACATTTAATTAAAAATTAATCAATATTTTAGTTTTTTTTCCTCAATTGCTGCATAAAAATATAAAGGTTGTCCTAAATCAAAGAAAGATTTGAATTTGCCAACATTCGGGCAGTAAAGTATTAGCAACCTATTAAAAAGCCATTTGACAGCTCATATTTTAGAACTAGTAAAAATGGAATATTTTATAATAGAACAACGTTTAACGCAACTTTTGAATCAAATAAAAAATGCAGTTTCTATTCTTTAAATTATTATATTTTTATTGAATCGTAAACTACACAGGATATGATTATGCATGGAATAACATAAAGGGAAATAGCCACCAAGACTTTGCTGGCATATATGAATCTTTTGTTGAAATTTTCCACGATCATTTTGCATAAATGTGGCTGAATTTCGTTGATGCAGTGTAGAATTCCCTCCTTCAATGCACACGTGTTTGTTGGAATACACCTTTACCTTCAAATAACCCAATAAATAGAAATACAATTGTGCTAAATCACACGATCTAAGGGTTCACTTATAAAGTTTTCGAAATGTAGTAGCCAGATTTTCATTGTTTTTGAAATATTGTCCACCAATAAAAATATATTTTTCTTTCTTTTAACTGTCCAATTTTACTAACACTAAACTATCATGTGTCAAATTGGTTTTTATAAAAGGGTTGCAAAAATTTATTGAACGAATGGTTTCAGATTCAAATCTTGCGTTAATTTTGAAACAAACTTTATTACTGCAAAAGAGGCATTTTGACAGTATGTTAAAATTTTTAAAATATTTTTTAGTGAACTCAATCATTTTTCCGACTGTGCTGATTTAAAAAGAAAATTCAAAATATTTTTTTAACTAATTTATACCATAGCATGTTTTGTTGTTATATTTGTAAATTTTATATTTATTATAAATTTAATTGCAATAATTATTCAAAATAATTTAAGAATATTTTACATTAACGCTTTCAAATATTTCAATCATTCGATTAAACAAAATTCATTGGATTTGGAATCAAGATTTTAGTTTGGATCAAAATATGGCAGAAATAAACTTTTATTTAAAAATTAGAAAAATCAAATTTTCTAATTAAATGAATATAATTTTAAATTTTCAAAAATATATTTAAGAGTATTTTACATTATGATTTGTTATTTTTATTTACTCGCAAAATAGTCACGTGAATTGTGAGAGAGTATTGAAATACATTATTTCTTCTCACATAATTGCTTCTATACCAGGGGTGGCGAACCTTTATTAATAAACGTGCCATTTTTTCGAAAGAAATGTTTAATGAGGTATGGACATGCCTTCAAATAATTTTGGATTGTGATTATTGGGAAAATAATAAAACTAAATACTAACAACTCAAAATTCTTTATTTACTACGAAAAAACACATTTTGCACTGTATAATTCTGCACTGTTCAAATTAAAGTAACATTAGTGTGACTTCTTTTGTTGCAGATTAGATGACAAATAACTAATATTAGGATTGCAAGATGTTACTTTTGGCAGAATGCATGCTGAATTGGAGTCATCTGCCTAAGAGAGGTTTCTAAGAGAACCTTTAATGTTATTCATCTCCGAAAATAATGACTCACAGGCTTAGGTAGATGGAAATAGGGTTAAAATAGCATGAGCCAGCTTCTCCAAACTGTTAAATGTATCTGGAATTAAATTCCATGTTTCTGAAATTTCGTATCTGGCATTTTTTATTATATTGATTGTAAATCTTTCTATTTCAATCATTTCCACCCTTTTCTTTGTTTCAGTAAACTTTTTAATCCATATTGAACTAGACTGAAAAATAATCAATTGCATTTCATATTCTTCAATTTGAAACTAATCAAATTGGGACAAGTTCAGTTTATCAAATGAAATCATATCACGGTACATAATAAACGTGAGCGTTTCCGATAATTCTTTGAATTGAGAAAATCTGGATAAAAATGCCTTGGTTGACAAATTATTTACGGAAATAAATTCTTCAATAAATTTTTCTTCGTCTGGATTCTCATGTACACCTAAATCATTGATATACTTTTTTTTTCAAAGTTATGAAGTACTTGTAGTGTTTGTGTTTTTAATAATATCGTTCCTAAAACATGCAATCCAGCGTCCAGCATTAAAAGCGCGAATGAAATCCATCATGACGTTAATTGTTTTATTTGAGCTTTTAAGCTTTGCGTTTAATTCATTCAAATGTTGGCATATGTCTGTAAAAAAATCAATTTTGTGAGCCACATAACATCAAAAAACTGTGGATATTGTTCAATTTGCCCCACATTTTGCAGATACAGTCTGATTTCTTCCAAGCAGTCAACAAATCTTTGAAGTACGATTCCACGACTCAACCAGCGAACATTATTATACATTAGTAAGCCATTATACATCGAGTTGACTTCATCCAACAGAGCCTCAAAAGTTCGCTTATTTAAAGCCTGCGACTATATGAGGTTGACTATTTTTGTGACTAACGCCATTACATTATCAAGAGATGTTAAACCACTCTTAGAACACAAGGCTTGTTGGTGAATAAGGCAGTGGAGTTCAAGAATCGAATGCTCTGCGTTGTTTGAAATAGACTGATGAAACCGTTTATTATTATTATTATTATTATTTTACCTACCATGTTTGGAGGACCATCAATTACTGAAACAGTTCTTTTCAAATCAATTCTTTCTCAGCAAGCGAATTTTTAACAGCTGTACAAATGTCTGTGCCCTTGTTTAAATGGAATGAGAATACTCGCGTTTGTTTGTAATACTTCATAGTGAACTTTGCTATTTTGAACTAAAATGCAAATGTAATACTTCATAGTTAACTTTGCTATTTTGAACTAAAATGCAAATGTAATACTTCATAGTTAACTTTGCTATTTTGAACTAAAATGCAAATGTAATACTTCATAGTTAACTTTGCTATTTTGAACTAAAATGCAAATGTAATACTTCATAGTTAACTTTGCTATTTTGAACTAAAATGCAAATGTAATACTTCATAGTTAACTTTGCTATTTTGAACTAAAATGCAAATGTAATACTTCATAGTTAACTTTGCTATTTTGAACTAAAACCGTTTTGATCGTCGGCGTGCACAAAATATTGTGTTCCGTGCCAATGGTTCGCCATACCTGTTATATACAATTAAGTGCCAATTTTAAGAATAAAATGATGTTCTCGAAGCAGGCTTCACGCATTACCATGCTGCAATGTTTTGGACTAGACGTTCAAAATAATTATAAATTTTTAAATTTTAATTAGAGATAGAAAATTGATCTAATAAAAAATGTATATAACAATGTCGCAATTGATTTATTTAAAAGAATCAATGATAAAACATGTACATACAGAGTTTTCAAAATATTTATTAAAACTAGATCACATCCTTACGTATAAATACTGATAAAAATATATAAAACAAAGATAATGTTATATTACGTAATAACTTCATCAAACATTGTCATTTATGACAAAGAACATACATTTTCCTCCAAAATGCTTTAATCATTCACTAAAATCTTACAAGAGAAATGAAAGAATAAATAATATAAACTAATAGGCACAATAAAACGATACAATTTTAAATTGAGATGATCTTTAGTTTTTAATATGTTCAGGTATGAGATATTAAAAATTTTGATACTGATATTTTTCGAATGCATCTGTTTTTTTGTGTAAAAAATTAAATAGTTAATTCAGACACAGTTAAAGCGTAAATCTTTTCTTTAAAATATCTTACAATCATGTCATAGTTTTAAACTAAATAGTTAAACTTAAAAAGTTATTTTAAATTTCGTATTTATTCTAATTTTTTTTATTTGAATTAAGGTTTTTGTTACAGAAAGGAAATGGATATTGTCCATATGACCTTCAAAAGAAGAAAGAAGGTGCTAAATCAGGATTCCCCTTTGTTTCATTACAAAATACTTTTCGAATACCAAAGTTAACAGATATTAACAGATTATTTGATTTCATTTATTCTATTACTATAACTTTGGTTCTTGAGAAGAAATATATTGATTTTCTCCGTTTGGCCAACAAAAAATGAACTAGTGGAAAAAAGTGGTAAATCATTTCCCCCTCCATTAGAATTTTTTTTCGTGACTACATATTTCCCACATACAAACGTTATCAGCAAACTAGCAGACCTGGTCACTCCTTTGGGAGGGTCTTCTTTTATTCGATTTCGTATCTTTTGGAAAGAAAAAGTGATTCCTCTAGGGAAAACAATTCTTGCACTGACAAGAAATAAAATCGTAGAAAGCGACAAAAATAGTCAGTTCATCAGGAAATAAACGGATATTCTATATAAAGGTATTGTTATTCAATTCTTCATTTTTTTTTGTTCGATAAGCAGTAGTTGGTGGAGTTCACTGTTGCAAGGAGTCTTCTTCCAGAAATTAATATTACTAAGGAAAAAGTTCCATAACAATTGCATTTATCTGCAAAATTTATTTTTCTACATTCAACTCCACATTCTTTTCCAGAATTTGAAGAATAGATTATTTTTTTAACTATGTCTACCTGTTTAACAGATTTAGATTTATAATATTAGCGTTCCTTTTAGAAGTAACACAAAGTCTATATTGGGAAAGATTTCATAATTTTTATCCTCGTCAAATGGTGAAAAAAACATTGAAAGACACACCCATCTCTTAATTTCCGACCCATACCAATGGGAGGAACAGGCACCAATAGACTTAATGTTCACTTGACTTGCTTACATGGAGGTTCTTCGACAGATACATATTTTCGATGATATCGAACCTAAAACCTCCTGCTGCTCTCTGTTTAACAAAACGATTATTCAAAATCTTAAAAAGATACAGTGATGAATATTGTAAAGTTTTTTTAAAAAAAATTGTCCAAATCTTTACGAATCTTAATTGCCTGCATCGATTACATTGTTTTGCGGTAATAGAAAGTAATAAATAAGTAGTATAAAATTATCCGATAGTAAATTCTTTATTACTGGAATATTCAAGAAACTGTTGAACGTGTGGTAAAATCTAAGGATGAAAAAGTCATATTCTAATTTTACAAAATATTTACAGATTCTGGTAAAATGCGTATATATATATATATATATATATAATTCGTTATAGTATGATTATATGGCACGACCACATTTTTAATATTAATGGAATATTCATGAAGCTGTTGTATGTATGATAAAATCGAATAAACATAATTCAATTTGATTTTAAAATTAAATTTTAATATTTACAACATATCTACTGATTGTTTGAGAAAAACAAATCGTAACAATGCAGTTATAAAGTATACAAACAAATGCAAAAATAATTAACTAAATTAACAAATAATCAATAAATTACATATTACAAGAGTGTGATTATTAAATCATAAAAAAGTTAGTAAACACCAAACGATATTGTCATTTGTGTTAGATTAATTAATTAAAAGTAAAAATCTGAGCGATAAATTATAACGTTATCTGAAGGTCTTAGTTATTTAAAAGAAAGAAACCAAACGATAAACTGATGGCGCTATTTGAAATGTAAACAAATTAAAATAAGAAACTAAACGATAAATCAGTAACGTCATCTGAAGATGACGTCACTTCATAGAAATGACGAACAGTCTGAGATATTTTTAGGGGTTTACGAAAACAAGAACTAAATTTAAAAAAAAATAACGAATGATTGCAACAAGATAATCGATTGCAAAATTACAGAAAAAAGATATCTACAATGGTAAACTTGTGATGCCATTGTAAAATAAATATTGACGGAAGCAGGATGGTATTATATACATATATCAGAGTGTAGAGTTTGAAACATTTCCGCTGATTTAACTTGTTACACAGATGAAAAAGACACACAGTTTAAGATACAGACTTGTTACACATATGAACTTTTTTCTTTGTAATTCATTAAGTTCACATCACTGACACATAGTTTTAAACCCTGATGAAATTGAAAAAATGATCTTTACGAAACAGAGTTTTCTCTTACAAACACACAGATGGATGAACAACGGAAAACACAATCAACGCCATCGGTTCTAGGTTTTAGCTTTCTTTTCTTTCATTTTTTTTTTCTTTTACGGCCGTCGACGAAGAGTTAATTGGCACCAGAAATAATCGAATGAAAAAAACGGGGTAGTTTTGATGACACAGGAAACAGTTCTCCAAACATTGTTGAGTGTGGTAAACCTAATGCACGTTCTTGGCCTTTAATGAACTTATTTCTGGAGGGTAACTATGTGGGTTCAAAGTGCCATTAGGACAGAATATTTGTTTTAGGACATTATAAATGTATTTATATACCGCATTAGTAGTTGAGGTTGATATTAAGATTGCTTATATGTATGTGTGTGTGTAGGGTGGAATTTTATTATAATAAGATGTTATCATCATTACCAGTGGCTAAAAACGATTTGACGATAATTCATTAACGGTGTTAAATATTATGATGTAATAATCTTTCTTCGAAGTTTTTCCAGAATTACTCGTTATAAAAGGTTGCTTCACCATTCCATGTGGAGGTACGAATTCTTTGAGGATGACACCCAGACTATCGAAATAGTGTATCAATATTTTGTATCTCTGACATGACGAAACATTGTCTTCATAAGCTTTTTGGCGCATAATATTGCTGGACACTTATGTCAATCGTTTTGAGAAATAATTAAGAAAGGAAAATCAGCTTGCCAAAATAAGTCCTATGACAATTACTATTCGTTTCAGTATCCGGAGACGACCACTTTTCGACGATTCTATCTCGCTAAAGGGTGAGACGCGGTATGATGATCTTATTTCCGAAATTCTTAGTCATTCTTTGACCTTGATTCTCGTCTTATTAGATACTTTTTCGTTCATTTTTTTTTCTACGTATACCTGAGTATCATGCCGTTTCTGACCTTCTTTTTTTTATTTTAATTTAGTCTGCGAGTAATCCGAATTTATGTTACTGTTAAATGTAAACATCTCCTCTTTTCATCTTTCCCCTCATACCTATTTTGATGAATTAAACTCATCTTAACGCATGCACAAAAACGCGGAGGCTTTTAGAATCCGTTGACAAACGATACCTGAGTTTTTGCAGTTATTACTAGTGGTATGTAACGAGTTCATTTATTTTTCCCTCTGAACAGGAAGACAACAGAACAACCAGAGCAGATGACTTTTCGCACCGAAATTTCTTTTAAAATTTGAATAGCAATAAAATATTTTTTATATATTTTAATCAAAAAAGTTTTGAACCATAATAACAGTGTTGGAAGTTCGAAATCATCATTTTCTGAAAAGGTTCTAGACATAAAGAGAAAATAAAATTAAAACCAGTGGCAATTGTCTCCTCAGAACTTTCTCGCATATTCTTTAATGAAGTCATTAATGCAGAGAACGCCTTGCTTGACATTGGCGTCCAATAATTACGAAATATTAATCTTTTCTTGAGTTTAGCATTATTACTGAATTTATCGCGTGATCCTTGGCGAATTTTTTTGGCTATCCCGTTTTTCGCAACCGACTGAAAGATAAATCTGACACTAAGATACTCTTTAAATGCCAAATTACATACCAAAATTGATAAAATCATTCATTTTGAGTCATCACGATTACATGTTTCTGAAAATATGGACTAGCAAACGGCTTGTTGTATTTTGCTCAAAATGTGTTAGATATCAATATTATCAATGCTAAATCTGTATACCGAATTTTATCTACCTAGCTCTCTCCGTTTTGTAATTATCGTGTTAACTTATATTCGAATAGCAGACCAAACAGATTTCCTCTGGTTTGATTTGCGGTAATTTTGATAGAGATCTACATTTCGGTGTAATGTTTGTATACCGAATTTCATCATTTTAGCTCAAAGCGCTTTAGAGTTTTTGTTTTTGATCTTTGTCAGGTGGACATTTTCCAAAAATGCTTTTTTCGAACTCAGGAATTTCTAAAACGTGGTGATTCGTAGCAATGTCGAGCTCAAATTTTTTGACGACTACAATACTTTCTCTGTACTGTGTATACGAGAAAATAAAAAATACTAAAATGCATCTGTTTCAAAAGAAACATCTTCTTGCTTTAAAATTGTTGAGTTTCCATCATTCTTTTAACAACTGTACTCGACAAAGTTGAGATTGATGTTGCTTAAATTATCATGTTTTGATTGGGTTCGAAATATTTCTCGAGTAAATAAATTTAAGAAAAATTGGCAAGCTTGTTGTAAAGTTTTGAAGAATTAAATTGCAATAGCTCTTAGGTATAAAATTTAAAGAATGTGTCCGCATATTTTGCATGGAATGAAAATTTAGGCTTCAGGATAAAAACAAACAAAATATATACCTACATAACCTGATTCATATCCGAAAGTAAAAATAATAATAATAAAAATAAAAACTAATGATACTGAAGATTATAATATATATTAAATTACTCTAAATTGTGTTAGGATTTTCTTTTTCTCCTTTACTCTAGATGAAAGAAAAAAGAGAATTTCAGCTTATTCAAGAGTTTATAAAAGCATTGCCATTAGGAATATGGTGATCCAAATTATCTACAATTTCGGATGAGAGGATTTCTATGAGTCAGAATCAATTCGCGATTATTCTGAAGTAGTGTCTTACGATGTTAGGAATAAATAAGAAAATTCAAGTGTTATGCTCTCAACTTATATGGACAAACAAAAGAACACTTGCTCTCAAAATGCATGAAAGAAAACTCATAATTAAAAAAGAAAAATGAGGTAGAAAAAACGATATTTTTATTACTAAGCATCCAAAGCCAAGGAATAATTTAATAATTAATAGATACTCGAAAGATAATTGTACATTTCAAAGCATTAAAGTTCGTCAAGATTTTTTTTTTAAATTTTATTTCTTACCAAGATGCATCACGTTCACAAACCTCAAGGATTTTGATTAGTGAACTCTTTCACAGACGTCTCTATTAATAAAACTATACCAGAGATGATGATTTTCTATATCGTAAAGCATGCCAACTTACTTGGAAATAAGAATAGTTTTAAAATTTTGGCCGAAAAGCTAAGAAAACTATAATTTTTGTTAATACAACAGAATCTAAAAAAATTCCAAATATTCAGGAAAGTCAAAGACTGATTCGGTATCGCCCATTTTTCTGTATGAATGATCAATATAAGTATAGCATTTTTTCCCGAAAGTTTGTTCCTCTAAATATTTCAAAAATAGTAGCCAATTTTTTCATATACGTTTTCAGAATAAATCTCAAAAACAATACTTCAATGTAGATTCTCTTGGGGAAAAACTATAACAGAGGTCACCAGCCACAAAAACGAAACATATTATTTCAAATATAAGTTTATCACCTCATGTCATCAATAATCCTTCCCCTCTCCACCACGCCGTAATTTTGTTAAAAGTTTCAAAAGCATTATTTCATTGCACATTTTTTACAAGATGAAATTTTGATAGAATCCCAAAGCTGTAATGTCAGTACATATTTCTTCGATTTTAATTTCATATAAAATCTCTTGACCCTCTCCCCTCAGATAAATTAATATTAATTTACTTACATTATTTTTTTTAAAGATTTGAGAGATATCGCATTATAAAACTTTGTCGGAGTTTTCAGCCTTAACAAATGGAAAAATCTCACCATTAGTTGACATTATTATTCAAACAATATGTTCAACATTTAGTGCACAAGTTTAAATCAAATAATGTGTTCGTTCTTTTACGTGCAGCTCAAAGAGGATGATGCGATCAGAATAATAACATTAAAGTAGTTGACGAAACGCTTGTTGCTGTAGGTTGTTAGTTAAATTATAGAATATTATATTATTTCAAAGACTATTTTTATAATCTCTTAAAGATATATAAAATAAAGATATTATTTGGTTTTTTTTTTATTATAAAAACAGTTTCTAAATGTGTCCTTATATTACTGCGCAGAAAGGCAGCTTCAAAAATATTTTATGCATTTTAGATTCTAATATATGGTTTTAATACATATTATGGAGTTTTGAGAAATATTTTTTTTCTGAAATTCAATACCTGATGGTGATACTGGCATAGAATCAAAATGTAATTAAAATATTTAGTTAACTGACGATATCATTGAAATTGTGCGATTGAGGTAGCGCAAATGTCCTAAATTATATATTTTCAACATATTACAAATAAGAAGAAAAAAATTATTAGTTTTATTATATTTTTATTGATAAATATTAGTTTTATAATATTATATTTTATATAATTATATTAAAAATATTCCAGGAAAATATTCTTTTCAAATTACAATTGTCTGTTTTACAAAAAGACAATTCAAACTTGGAAATTCAAAACCAAATTCAATTTCCAAGAATTAGTTTCTGAAAATATTTTATTTCGATTTCACTGTGTAAATTGTTGAATCTTTGTATTCCATTTCTAACTACACAGCAATTAATTGGAAATAAGGTCATTTTAGTCTTTTCCAAAAGAATTACAAGAGGTGGCATATGAAATGAAAATACTTATGTAGTGGCATAGAATCTAAAGGCAAGGTGCTAATATATTTTTTTCTGAAATGGCATTGAATCGCTGTGTTCTGACATCCTAAGTAAAAAATAATTCTACCACAAAGCCAGTCAATATTAAATGCTTAAATATTATACCTTGCTAAGCAAAACTATGTATATTCTTTTAAATGTAAACGAAGCGCTACACCTAAATAATTACATTACTTTTCTTATTTCGGTGAGCAATTTGCTATAAATCTAGAATGCCTTTGTTTAAACGGAAATAATAAAAAAAGGAAGGCTGAGGTGAAATCTAAAGCTTTAATATTGACCATTTTGTGCATTTGCAACCACATCTGGGATTCTTTGAGCAGACGGAGATCACGTTTTACTTATATTTGTCCTTTCTGTTTATCTTCGTCTTTAACTCGAGCTATTTTTATTCTACTCAATGGTTAGGTATAGTTAGAAAATTAAAAAAATAGTTTGCAATACCCTTTGTAATGTTTTCGTGAGAAAGGTACGTTTGAATGTAAATACAGAATCTAAAACTAGAGCATATATTAAAATTATGGAAAGAAGATTCTTTCTAAAAGAATGACTCAAAAATATCAGTGTACCAATATACCCTATTGTCTATAGTAGAATATAACAATATAAGCAATATACCAATATAAACAATTGTCTATAGTAGAATATTCTGAGCTGTATATAAAACTAATAAATAACTTATTTTTTATGAATTTCTTCTTTAGAGAGAAAAAGTTACCATATTAAGACAATATGCTATACACATGTTGTTACCACATACAGCAAGTTTGGAATCCTCTTTTTTGAATACATTAATAATGTAAATTATTCTTTACAAACGGTGGTTCATCAGTGGGTCTGGAGCCTGAGACCCACCGGTTCCGAAAAAGAGACTTTACCACCAGCCCTCTGCTGCTCCCTATATTTTTAGAAACACAAGTATCTTAAAGACATCGGCCTTATTAAACTCCGAAAATATTCCGATTATATTTCAAAAATTCTCTCAAAAATAGTTCTGATTCTTTATGTAAGCAATGGAGTACAGAGTGGAAAGTCTTATAAAATACAACCGTTACACTATCTAAATTTCTGACTGCGAAAATACTGCAGCGAAACTTTACGAATAAGTTATCACTCTTGAAAGGGGGATCGCTAGAAATCCAAAAACAAATCCCCTTCAAGTGGATCCTTTTTGAAATTCCATACAAAATATTTCTACACATTTTGTAGTTTCTATGCTTTGCAGCCTGAAACAAATCTCCCCTCATCTTCTTTCTCCTTCCATTTCTCGCCAGAGCTGCAGGTACACGCCATTTGCATTTTATCCTATTTATATTTGTTTGAGCAACGGTATCTCAATGCGCTGGAATAGCTTCTCTCAGTACAAAACATAACATCTCACTTTGGAACAAAGCCCAGTTACTCTGGTGTGACGAATCGACGAATTTTATCGACGAATTTTAATCGACGAATTTTAAAGACGGCGGTGTAATAGAGTGGCAACTAAATCCTTTTTCTAGATTACTCAGTTTTGTTAGGAAAACAAGTATCTGACAGAGTTTAGTAGTTACGATTTTTTTTTGCTACATATTAGAAAATAAAAAGACGGCAAAAAGAGCAAAACAATAAAGCCCAATTTTGTCATTTAAAACAAGATGTGAAATTTTAATCTTTATATAAA
The DNA here is from genome assembly GCF_947563725.1 of Argiope bruennichi. Classification (NCBI taxonomy): domain Eukaryota; kingdom Metazoa; phylum Arthropoda; class Arachnida; order Araneae; family Araneidae; genus Argiope; species Argiope bruennichi. The sequence goes on from NC_079153.1 coordinate 26,966,856, forward strand.
TTGAATTAGTACATGTGAGAAAAGATAAAATCGGTAACGATATTCTTTCTTTGCCTTTATTGCATAATTTCAAAATAAGAATCTCTTTCAGCTTCAGGTTATTGGATCACATTGTGGAACTACTTTCCATGCTGGTGGAATCTCATTAAGGCAGACATCTGCAATTGTGGTGTGAAAATCACATACTAATTTACAGAGCTCAGCTTATTGTATTAATGCATTGTGGAATATTAAGACATTGTATGCAATAACTATAGTTGATTGTATTAATGCATAGTGGAACATAACATAACGCCATCCTGTGTTCCCAGTGCCTATAACACTAAGTAATCTAACCAGTTTGATGAGCACAAGATGGAAGGGAGGAAAAAATAAAGAAAGAAAGAAAGAAAGAAAGAAAAATTGTTAGAAAGAAAGAGACGATAAACCATCCAGGAATCTCCAGAGAGAATCTCATCGGTGTCAGATCCTACATGACTGTATTCAATTTTTTGGTGAAGTAATAACTGGAAGGAGGGGACAAGAATACTTTAAAAAATGGTGACTATGAGCTGAACTTACAGGGAAATGAGATTGCTAACTGAAAAGGAAAAAAATGATAAATTACATTGAGAACATCTTTATGACATGTATAAGCATATAAACAATCATTGCAGAGTCAGAAATCTGTAGCGTCCGTCTGGGTCCTGTGGTTTTGATTTGCACCGTGAGAACTGAACTTTTGAGTTCAATTTATAATTTCGGAAGTTATAATTTCGGCTGATTTCGACAACTGGCATTTTATCTCAGCTATTGTGTAGTCTTGAAGAGGTCTTGGTATTTATGAATACGGTTTAATATGTAGTGGATCTTGCAGCGTGAAAGGGTATGCATTGTGGAACATTAATACATTGTATACAATAATTGTATCTTATTGTATTAATGAATTATGGATCAATACAGTCACTTCCAGAATTGATTTTATTGATCCGTAATACAATATACTGGCAGCTGTATAAACATCAAGTACTGAATTTCATTATTACAGTTTTCTGTACTTATTTGCTGGGAAATATTAACACTTTCTCAATGATTGAATGGTCAATAATATGACACACATTGATCACGTACTAAATTTTATTACTAGAGAATATTATGTTAATAAGTTATTGCTTTCCTATAAGCACGATAAGACAAATTGACATAAAGCCAAATCACAAATCTATCCAAACTTTGATATATGGTTTTGATGATAAACCCATATATCTAGATCTTAGATTTATTACATTAACATGGTCACACAGGCAAAAAAAACTTTTCTTTAAAGAATTTTATCCATAAGTCTGCAAATATCTATAACAGTAATATTGCTTCGCCTTTACGCTTTTCTTCAGCCAGAAATTTTTCTTTCCTTTACTTTCGTTATTTTTTTATTTATTCAGAATTTCAGAGCCTTGTTGCCACAGGAATGCATGGAGTTTAAAGAAATTAAAATATTTCTTGATAGATACCACTATCCCTATGATGCATTAAAGAGGAGGAATAGTTCGGGTATAGTGTCAAGCGTTTTGTTATTCATATATCATGTTTCAAATGATAGTGTTCACACACAAACTGACACTCAGGCAGGCCGATGAATTATCAAAAAGTTTTTTTTTGTCTGTTTGTTTTCGGATCCTTGAAGTGAAAATTGTTGACAGTTAAGATGCATTGTATCATTTATGCATAAATGTGAACAGTTTATATCATTTAACTTACTTTAGTTCAACCCGTTACTGACCCGTTACTTATTCTACGTAGCATGAAATAAATGGAGGGCTTAGTACTCAGTAAGCAGTGAACAAACACCTATTGTAACAGTGAGTTTCAGTATAAAAACTGTATCTTCTGATATTGGTGGGCAAAGAAATGAGCTCATAGAACTCCGGCTTACCCGACTTTTTGTTATCCAACTTATCCTTCTGCCACATTAGGTCAGATACTCGGGAGTGTACTGTATTAATTAAGTACAGAAAAGAGTACTAGTAGTGCTCATCTATTTAAAATGTCTCTTTCATAAAGAATCACTTCCATAGCTGTGTGTTACTTCAGGGTTTGTGGGAGTCATGATAATGGCTCTAAATAAGCTAAATAAAAAAATCATTATGGACGGTAGTTCAGTTAACAATTCTTATTTAACAAAGATTTTAGTCAAAAAGATGAGAGCGAAAGAGTTTTAAAAATTATGAATCTCCATCTGAAATACCATTGAAAGAAATAAAAGTATCAAACTCAAGTAACGCACTTGAAAAAATGTCAGGTTTGTTACATAGCAGAAGTAGTGAAAACCTTTACAATGTTTACTTGTGTTTGCCATTATTTTCAAGGTAGACCCACAAAGCACGAAAAGCAGAACCTTTTCAAAGAAGTATCGCCTTAATGTTCTTTAAATAATCACATACTGCAAATCTCATTATGGGCTCTTAAAAAGAAAAGGAATAAAAACGCTCCCCGTACGTGACTTTTGATTCACCAATTATTTTTCTCGGCAGTTAAAGATAAAATCGATTTTTGTTCTAATTAAATTATTTTATATGGTATCACTTACGGATTTTAATTTCGAAGGCGTGCAGAAATGTGTTAAGTGAAAAGAATCTACGACAGTCTTCATTTATTACTTAGTCTTTATTTTATTACTTAGGATAAAATATATTTCTACGACAGTATTTAGTTCTTATTCTTGCACAAGAAGGGGTGATACAAACTATGCAATCTAATTAATATTCAATTATTCTTTTAAAGAAGAAAAAGACTGGGCACCTGTGTAATGCGGCTAAAAATAGGTATGTTGTAGGAAATAGTATTACTTTCATACGACATACAGAAAATCGTAAATATTTTGTTTGATTTTTTTTTTTTTTTTGGATTTTACAGGATTAATATTCATTAAATCTATAAATTAAATAGCTTATATAACATGATCTCTTAGTAGCTTCCCACAAAATATCATTTATCTTTAAATTTTGATAAGCATATAACTCATAATATAACAAAAGATTTACGCCATTCTGTTAATTGTTTTATGTATATTGAATTGATGAATTTGAATTGATGCGGAAGTGATTTAACTTAAATTAATACAAAATCAGTTTTTCTTAACTCAAATATTTTTTTAATCTCTTATTTCTATCTCAGAATCTTTTTGCTTCAAAGTCACTGCTCTACAAAGTATATATTGATTTTACAACAAATGTGATATCTCAAAAAATTATTCAATTTAAAAAAAAATATTTGATTTATACAAATTATTTTTTATTTTAATTTCAAACAAATTTAAATGACGTAAATAATATTTTATTTTGTTTTAGCCAATAAATGTAGTTCGGGAAATCTAAATTTTATATAATACTATAGAAGCACATTCAGTAAAATATTGTTAATATTCCAGCTTTTAAATAAAGAAATTCCTCTTGACAAGCTGGAAGGCAAAGTTTACATTTACATTGCTATCTGGAAACATAAATTGTTGAAGTTAAAAACCGTCAATATTAGGGTTTGAAAATCGCTTTACAACCCAAAACTTCTAAGATATTACAGTTATAGAAAAAATTTAAGTACCAAAGCTGTTCGTCTTAATGCGACAATAATTGGAATTATTTTTCTTTCTTCAATATTAAGAAAGTTATCGCGAAATGAAAATTCCTATCTCCCATCATTTCCATACTCTTTGAGCTAGATGAGCAATTTACGAACTCGTCCTAGAATTTTACATTTATAACAATATATTCCAAGCCAGTTAAAAGCCAAATAAAATGTATCTAGTTATCCTGTTTACAAGATATATATATATATATATATATATATATATATATATATATATATATATATATATATATATATATATATATATATATATATATATATATATATATATATATATATATGTATGTATGTGTGTGTTGTGTTTGTAATGATATTTTTAAATAAAATTTAAATCCTAATAAATTCTCAAAGCCAAGCCATTGACAGGAATAAAAGTATTAAGCCCCAAAGATACCGGGAACAATATCCTGATTTGTTATCTCTTAGAGGTCTAAAACCTTTATCACTGTTTACCTCTTTCCATTAGTATTCCGAAGGTAAGCCCACACAGGTCGAAAAGCGGAACTTTTCGAAAGAGGTATCCTCCTAACATTCCCCGAGGAATCACATACCGCAAATCTCATTACTGTTTCTTAAAAATGAAGGAATCAAAACGCTCCTCGTGCGTGACTTTTGATCTTCTAATCATTTCCCTCAACAGTGGGAGATGCACCGACCTTCTTCTAATTAAATCATTTTATATCGCCTCACTAACATTTAATTGAGGAACTTTCCTTCGAGAGCAAGTTGAAATAAGTCAAGTGAAAAGCTTTAACATAGTATGACTCTAAACCAGATTATCCTAGCATAGGATAGGATAAAATGAATTATGCAATGTTACATTCAAAGCATGCAGAGATGTAAAGATTTATATTCTTACATATTACTTGTAAAGATTTCGAAAAATTAAAAGATTGTTTTACCTCAAAACTGAAATAAAATTCGGAGGAAATTTTTTAAGAAATTTAATATTTTAATTTTAAGATTATTCAAAGTGTTGATATTTTAATGGTTAAAATATTGTTTTTAAATATTACTATTTAATTCATTTTAATATTATTTAATTATTAAATTGCAAAATCAACAAATAAATACCTTAGACTCCTTAAAAAGTAATTCATTGTACAAATATGCATTTTGCGAACTCGTGAAATGTAACAATTTGATTTTCAATACAGTTTTATGCAGATAATATACTTTTGCGAAAAGATTTCAGAAAAGAAAATTGTAAACTAAGTTATTAATAATCTACTTCAAATATCCCATACAAAAAAGATGAATACGTTTTTTTTTCTATACATTTTTATAGAAATCTGATTTTCAGAAAATTTTGCATATGTACTATTGAAGACAAAAGAAAGTTCACTGACTCCATTCTAAACTTGAATAACTATTTAAAACTGGGTTAGTTAAAAAATAACATTTAAGAAACTACAAACAATAAAATTAAAGTATTGCTCATAAACTGACTTATAAAATAAATATTTAATGAGTTTAAAAATTTTAGATATAAATATCAAATTTAAATTGCAAAAAAATGTGAATGAAATAGAGAAAAAATGAAAGAAAAGATGAATTTGGTCTGAAGATTTTATCAAGGGTTACGTTCAGGCAGAAACTCAAATCAGTGATTTTCGTGAGGGGTTAATATTTGGACGAAAGTCAGCTCCCTCACAGAAAAAATCCCTGTTTGGAATCCCTACTTGAACTTGATCCTCGATAAAGTTAACCGGATACATATTTTCTTTCATTTTTTATTCCATCTTATTTTTTTTATTTTTATTTATTTATTTTGTAATTTAAACTTAATATTAGTTTCTAATTTGGTAATGTTTTGAGAGTTATTTTTCAATATCTTCCGAAAATACCTGACACAATTTACTTTTATACTACGTTGAGAATCAAACTTTACCTTTAAAACCATACAAATACCATGGTAATTTCCTCTAATTTTAATAAATTTTTTAGTTTAATATATAATTGTTAACGCTTTATTAAAAGATTGATGAGAATGAAACAAATTTTAGTTTTTTTTCAAACTTTTCAATTGCCCACTTTGGGCGATATTAAAATTAAAATTTAAAAAAAAAAAAAAAACTTCTTTCTTTCGACATTAACTGTAAAATAGGATTCCCAATGTCGCTTTTATTTCGTAGTTTTCGTTTGTTTATTATACTGAATTTATATTTTTCAACCTTATCAACTACAAGGTGAACTTTTGAGTAAATGCATTCCAAATAAATAATTCAATTGTCTTGATAACCAATATTCCGGAGGAATAAAATGATTCCCAAAGGCAACTATTAAGTTATTAAACATCTATAACGTTCTTTTTATAAGGGACTTACCGATCACAAACTGAGATATATCTGCATTTTAAAAATACATAGAAAATATTTTTCTCATGTAAATTTTGTTATATTACAAGATACAGTATTATTTTATAATATTTTTAAATTATTTACAATTTAGTATTTATTACAACAAGTAATTATTTACAATTCTGTAAATAATTATAATTATACCACAAGTTGTAATTTTAATTTACGAAACGTTTATACACCTCATGAAAATCGATATGTTTTTAGCAATAGTTATAAATTGTAGATTTCATTAAAGCCCATTATTTCATTTTATTTTATTATTTAAAATATATATGGCATTTCTCTCAAATTGCCTTTTCGTCAATGAATTTTCTTCCGATATAAATCGAACCTTTCATCCAAACAGCATTCTCTGAAAGACTTTTGTTGACAAAGTAGACGTTTGTGGTCAGATAACTTAGTTTCTCTGCTCAAACTTCTTATGTCTTCCATCGGTCTTTATTAATAACCACTGATGCTAGATCCACACGAAAGTTAATTACCGTTCCTTTCTTGGATTCAGCCATCCGTGAAGAAGAAATTAGCTCTCCTCGGAGATCAAACGAAACTCTCCTCTAATGAGACGATGAAAGAAGATTAAATAAAGCAAGCACATGTCCGATCATAAACATGGCTCACTTGTTTGCCCTATGTCATAAAGTACAAACTTTTAAGTGCACTTTTAAAATGAATTTTTGTTAAACTTAAACGCTTATTAATTGCCAGATTATAACTAAGAATTTTCCATAATGAAAATAATTTAAAAATTCGATATATGTTTAAACTTTTTAATTGGAGAGTTAATTCAGCTTATTAACTCCAATGCAATTGTGTAGCATTAAGGCTAATAATTCAATTCCCTAAATCAGAAAAACACACTTCTGGCTTAATATCTGCTTATCTGCCTTCGAATATTATGAATCAAAAACAATTTGAGCTGGACTACAGTATATGAATCAAGCTAAATGAAATTGAAAAAAGTTACTGGTTGTTCAACACATCCATCAAAACATCTAAGTTTTAGATTTTTTTTAACTTTCCCATATATTTCTTTCCTTTCAAAAATTTCCATATTTCATTCCCACATGTTTCGTTCCTTTTAACAGTAGCGAGTATTTTTGCAGTTTCTATTAATTTTCTCCTTTATTTATATTATCTGTAGTTCAATACATTCTCCTATTTTTTTAATCATCCAGAAAGCAAATTTGCAAATATTACAAATATTGTTTTCATATTTTTTACCTTAAAAGTTACTCAGAAACCGCATCAACAATATAAATTATACAGTTGCAACATGTGAGGAAATCCAAAAAGAGAAATAAGTTTGCAAATTCTCATTTATCAAGTTATCTAACAATGTATGATAAATCATCTGAAGAAAGAGAATGTATTTACTTCTATGCCTTCTTGTCTCTTTTTTTGTTGTACTTTCTTTCCGTTGAGCGACAGCCTTCCACACAATAATTGGAATCGAAACAGCTTTAACTCGCTCCATTGGGCCATTCTCCATCGTTCCCAACCCCCAATGGATATGATCTCCACGTCAAGAACTCCCATCCTCCCTTATATCCATGCTTTATTCTAACGTTATTTTTTTTCCACAAAAAGATATTTTTGAAGCTTTTGGTATTATTTTTTTACTTATGCCATGTCGAATCTAATCTTTTCCTTCTCTTTGCCAGACGGTTGGAGAGAAAAACCAAAACTTTTTTGTAAATACGATTTCGTAGATTCAATAAGCGAACGGTGCTTTTTTTTTATTTCCTGTGCGGTTCTTTCAGAGTTTGAAGGTTGAATTCAGCAGATTGAACGCTCATTATCTTGAAGCTTATGTTCAAATATGACATTTTATCTAAAAATTGCATAATGCGACATGCGTATTGCAACATGTTAGATGGCGAAACAATTCAAAATTATCTACAGGGTAAATATCTGGATGTAAAACTATCAAACTTGGAGTATAATTATGTTTTTAATTAGTAAGTATTTTCCAAAAAAATGTTTCAAAAACTTAATTATTATTTTAATTAAAGCGCAGTTGAAATTTTTGTAAAATTCATCATCTCCTTATAATATTATTTTAAAAATGCCATTTTCGCACTTTTTTTAAAATTCAAAAATTAAGTTTTTAATTGACATTAGCTTAATTTTCATACAATTTCTTACCTAATAATAGTACATATATTTAATTTTTTTTATTTTACAAAAACAATGATCATTGCTTAATTAACTAATTTATACTCACATGCTTTGGACAAAATTAAAATATACTTATGAGCATGTTATTACTCTTTGATATACAATAAAAGGGAAAATTTAAGAAAAATAAAAGCAGACAATCAAGTTCAAAATATTATCTTATAATGAAGCTCTGAAATTAAACACTCATAGCACCTTAACTTTTAAAATATTGTTTCCATTTACATCTAAATCATGAATTAACCCTTTCTATGGCCGTGGAAAGTATGCTCCCCACCAAATTTATCAATCTTTGTATGAAATTATGTAGGTTGGCTTAAGTTCTGACAAACTATTTTAGAAAGACAGAAACTTAGCTGATTCAGTTCTTTATCTCACACAAAATGATGGGTCTTGATTTGTTACTTAATTATTAATTAACCAAATTAATTAATTAATCAAATTAAATTTATCTAATACGCTAAATGAATCCCTTTTCTTATTCTAATTTCAAGTCAAAAATATTTTAACATAATATGACTAGAAAAAAAATGGCCCTTTAAAGGGTTAACATACAAAATTATTGAGTAAGTACTTTCGGTAATATGACGCTTATAGCATTTCAGAATGAAATATTTGTTAATGAATCTTTTCTTAGTGTTTAGCAGTGTTAAATTTTACATCATTTTTACTATCTGAGTACAGCAAGAAATACACTTTACAGTAAATCTTTTGATGGTATATAAAAATGATTGAGCCTGTCCTAACCCACCCAACATCCATTCAAATTTTCTCACCGAACCAGTAGGATGACCAATCCGGATATTACATATATAATTATTTTTCATTATGTTGAAAAAAGAATGAACATGAAGTTGAAGTAAATATTTTAGAATGGGCATAGAGATATTGATGACTAGAAGTGCGAGGGAAGAACATGAACTGCGAAATTTTCAGACATGTTTGCTCGCGTGAATGATGTTGGATGACATTTGCTTCCAGAAGTTAGTGAAAATTTTGGGCCTCTCCTGGACACATGTTTAATAATAACTGCAATTACGTCGAAAAGTAGATTGTAGACTTTTAGCGCTAACGTCATTTATGTGGATGTGAAATGTATTTTTTAGTTTGCACAAATAAAAGGTTGGAATTCGAATTCTAAAATGTTGATATTTTTTTCTTTGTAAACGTAACCATGAATGCTCTATTTATTCAAATCTTCACAATTTAGATCGCGTAACTTCAAATATCGATAATTTTTTTTTTATTTATCGATTCTGTGATGGAATAGATTATTAGATGTTCATATTTTAAAGCGTTTTTTTTTTTTTTTTTTTTTTTTTTTTAATGAAAACCTAGCATTTCTCAGGAAGAAAATTTGAATATATTAGTAACTAAAAATAAATTTTCCAAAACTGATAGCTGAGAAAAATTTCTTTATCTTTGAATTTCCTAGTTCATGTTTATAAAGATGAAATTTGTGTAAGTTTTTCATTTGCTTGTTTTTGTTTTTTTTCCTTCAGGTTTTTTACTTTTATGTATTGGAATTTTACGTTTTCGAATTGTTTTTTATTTACTTTCAATAATAAATAACTAATTTAAAATTAAAAAAAATATTTAAATATAATTTTCATAGTTTTGCTTTATCATAACTTTGATTTATTATTTATTTATCTAATTGTAATAATCAATTAATGTAATTATATAATTGTAATTTATGCAAGAACGGACATCTGGTAAAAAAATTAATTTGATTAAAAATTATTCTTTGGATTCAATAATATTTATAATAATGAAACAGGAATTAAAAACCAGCTAAGAAGATAATAAATTTTAAAACTTTTCACTGTTTAATACTGGCAAAAAGTATATTATTTATCATATTTACAAAATTTTGTAATTTTCATTATTTTGTTAAATATTTTGTAAATATTTTCTTGATTTATTCATTTTTTCATTGATTTATTCATCATGAAAATAGCACACACAGAAATTCTTCTAACAGAGATTATATTAAAATTCCATTTATTATCTCTAAAAAAACCTAAACCATAACGATATTTAAATGAAATAACGTGATAAAAGATTTCTAATAAAAAAAATTATGATTACAAACTAATGCTACTTATTTAAATGTAATCTAATTTCATTAGTACAGTATTAGTATAATACAATATAATATTAAAAGCAATATTTGAGCTTTAAAATCCATTTATCAGAAAAGTAAAAAGAAATGTTACCTTTATTGTATATCTTCTTACAAACATATGAGTATTTAATATAACTAATGAAACATTATCATATAATGAAACAGTAAATATATTTATTTGGCCATATGAAGCCATCCAGTAAAAAAGAAAAAAATTCATTCATTTGATTTTATTGCACTTTCTTTTTCTTCTTTTGTAAACATGGACCAATGTGAAAATATTTATTCACGATATTGTATTAAAATTTAATCAAAATGTCCTCAACTTCAGGATATTTGCCAAGTTAAGTTTCTGAGCAGCGCATCCTTTATTTCCCATTTTTTTCAGGGTTGAAATGAAAATATAATCTCTTCTTTTTACGATTCTACCTTTTTTTCCTCCTGTATTCTTTCCGAATTCTTTTAAAATTTCAACTTTGTTTTTCAGTGAAGGAGACTTTCCAATTTTGATACAGAAAAAACATTTAAAACAAACAGAACTCTTATGCCGTAGAAAGATGTATGCTTTGAAACAGAATTCAAAAATGGCCCGTTTATCAGACAGATTTGTTTGCTAAAGAAACTGAACAGACCCTGCGACAGTTCGTCCTTCAGAAGCTTTCTAGAAAAAAGTTTGTTTTAATAAGAACGGAGAAACAAAGACTAACGTAGTTAACATTCATTATTTAGAACGGAGGAATTTGTCTTTGACAGACGTTTTGCGCCATGCAAATATTTTGAATCAATTATAAAATATAAAAGTGTGGCCGTATATAAGTATGAAGTCAACATACGAAAGTTGCGTTATTTTATATCAGTCGCCTTTCGCGACAGCTGATTTACAAGAAATACTGGGAGACTTTAATGTTTTACATCTATAATATATATATATATATATAACATTAATGATCTTGAAAGATCTATAAAAGTATTTTTATATAAATTAAATTACCATACGCATTATAGCAGCGTTATGTTAACAACTTGAAACTTTTTTTACACTTTTGTAAGTGAACCGAATGCATTTAACCGAATGTTCCTAATGGAGTCAAGTTCCATGGCATAATAGTGCCTTATAAACGCTATTATAAGTATATAGTATATCTCCTAAATGAAGGTCGTCTTTAATCAACTCACCTTTCATTTTCTTATTATCCGTATAAGCTAAACAGCTAATAAAAAGAATATTTCTTCAGCTTTTAGGAGAAATAGGAGGAAAAAGTACCATTAAATATGTAATGGTTTGATTTTCATTGGCTACTTTGAAAATTATACAAAAATATTTTCAAAAATTTTTCAGATTAGAGAAAAAAAATTTCATTGCAAATAAGTTACTATCATTACAATTTTAATTTTTTTTTAATTTTGAAAAATCGTAAAAAATCAGTTCCGTGCTGTATTTTCGGGAGTGGCAGCTAAAATTAATATAATTATACATATATAATTTTAAAGATTCATAATTATTCAGTGTCGTGAGATTTCGGAAGTTATTAATGACTTTATTTTTAATTAGTTAAAGTTATTAATAAATCTTTTAAAAAGTGACTCTGAATTGTCCAATTTTATCCTCCACATTGGTAGCAACAAGTCAGATGAGGGCCTGTAAAGCGCAAACGCAGCAAATATGCACTCAATTTTTATTATAAATAGAAATAGAGATAGTTGAATAGGAAATTGCCTTTCTAGCTTTTTTTAAAAATTATTTGTACGTACGACGTCACATATTGTCCTTTAAAAACCAAAATATTAAAGTCTGAGTGTTTTTTTTTCTGCTAAGTCATTTAAATAACCTATTTCCATTCTATTCCATGTTCTTTTATATTCCGACTTCTCATAATCCCCGGGAGATCTCATGCTTATCGGAATGCCGCAACTTGATTGCAGTCATCCGCTTTTATGGAATTTCATCAGACTTTATAGCTTTTGGGAGAAGATGCCATTTTAATATAATTCCACATTAGGGTTTCAGAATTTTGTGAAAAAAGTACTCATCTAAGCGAATGTTCCAGCTGATGCTTCTGCTTATTTGCCGTTTTTACTTCAGATTATTCCGAGAGATGGGAAGCAATTCTATGACTTTTGATGAAGGGAAATAATGTTGATGCTGCATCCAATTTCTGATCTTATGAGTATTCTGTCCCATAATAAATTACAACAATAAAACTCTTTTGTTTCGCGCAACTTCCTTTTTATATTTTAAAAACCTATTTTAGGTACATGGATCTTCAAAAAATTATTTCTTTGACTTATGATTGATGTATTCTACCATCAGTAATGAGAATGTTTTAGAATTTTAACATAAAAATATTTTAATTTACTCTTGTGTAGGATTCTCACTAAAAGAAATCATACATATATTCTTTTAAGAAAATATTCAATTTTAAGATTCAGGAAAAGATTCTTAGATACGTTCTTCTACGAAGATTCATGATTCTTTTATTTTAGCTGGTTTATTTCATTGCTGAATAATATATGTCGTGGCTGGTTCGTGAGTGCTTTCAATAAATACGCAAATAGAAAACTTAACAAATTTATTTTGGATTCGTTCGAGTTACTCTGCTCAGTAACTCCTTCTCCTCCAAGAGCAAACACTCGAATGACATCACTCTTCTAATTACACTCGCGCTAGTTGTCTAGCGCCATCTATGAACGTTTATTTCCTAACGCTTCAAAATCCAATCACTACACCCCCAACGTAAGAGTAGTGTTTATATGAAAATATAAACATACCACTGAATTAAAATTATGAATTGGATTTTAAAACGTATCTAATAACATCAAATTATCCAAATAAAAATAAACACAAATGCAAAGTTAACTCGAATGAATAACTAATAAACATTTAAGAAAGCAATGAGGTAAAATAAGAAATGCACAATTGGATATAAATACCATCTTGATAATAAGAAACTCACTTATCAGTTAATATACATTAATATATACTTAATAATGTATATAATCACTTATCAACTAATAAACACAAATTTATAATGAATATAATCACTTAGTAAACATTAATACATAATTAAGAAAGGATTTCACTTGATAAAAATTACTAAATTGATATTTCAAATATAACCAAAACTGCTAAATGAAAATTTATAACCAACACTAAAAAAAGTTATATTCCTGTAACTAATCCTATCTCAAACAGTTTTGCACATTATACTCTTAAACTAGCGAATACCAATTATTCAACATATTAAGAAAATGATAATAAAAAAAACATTAAAACAAATATACATAATATCAAGCATAAATTATTATTATTTTATAGTCACTAATCCCATATTGATACATAAAACAGAAAAATGATATTAGTACTAAAAAAAATGTTTTTCAGTCTATTTTGGTAATAAACGTGACAGAGCATCAGCATGCGGCATTTTAGAACCAGGGCAATGCTTTAATGTTATGTTGAATCTCTGCAAGGCAAATACCCACCTCTGTAGTCGAGATGACTGAGGAGCACACTTAGTCAGATAAGGAAGGGGGTTATGATCGGTAAAAATGTGGATCTCGGATCCAAACACAAGGGTTTCAAACTTTTTCAAGCTCCAAACTATAGCAAATGCTTCCCGTTCGATTGTCGACCAAGATTGTTGGCTTTTGTTTAATTTTTGACTTGCATAAGCGATAGGGCACATTTTCCATCAACAATCTGTGATAAACACGAGCCAATCCCGATTGACGAGGCATCACAATGAATCACAAAGGGTTTGCTCATATTCGGAGTGTGAAGAGTAGGAGCGTGTAACAATGCTGATTTTAATTTTTCAAAAGCAACACTATGCATTTCACACCACGGCAACACATCAGGGCTTCTTTTCTTTGTTAGTTCCGTTAATGGAAAGGCAATCTCGGCGAAATTCGCAATATAATCACGATAATAGTTGAACAGGCCAAGAGCACTACGTAGTTGTTTCTTGGTTTCAGGTACGGGCAAACGAGAGATCGTTTCTAACTTAGCTGGATCAGCTTGATGCTTTCCTGAGCCAATTATATGTCCCAGGTATGAAATTTCAGATTTCGCAAAAGCACACTTTGAAAGATTAACAGTGAATTCCAGCTCTTCCAATCTATCCAGCACCAAATGAAGATGTTTCAAGTGAGAGGGAATATCATTGGAGAATATAGCAATGTTATCAATATAAGCACGGCAAAATTCTCTGTATGGTGACAATGCTTTGTTCATTTCCCTTTGAAAAGTTGCAGATGCATTTTTCAGCCCAAGAGGCATTACCTTAAAACGATATTGTGCTCTATGGGTCTTAAAAGATGTATAATCCCGTGAATCTTCTTCCATGGGAAGCGAATAGTACCCCTTCAAAAGATCTAACACACTAATCACATTTGCCTGTCCTATGGAATATATTAATTCCGTTGCGTCTTCCATGGGAAAATCGTCGGTTTTAGTCGCTGCATTCAAAGCTCGATAATCCACGCACATTCTGATAGATCCATCCTTCTTGTTTACACAGACTATAGGATAAGAAATGTCAGCTGAGTTCTTTTCAATTAGATCTAGCTTTAGGAGTTCTTCGATTTGGGAGTCTATTTGAGGTTTCAGCGCTTCAGGAATCCTGTACACGTAAGGTTTTTTCCTTTCTTTATCGTCCTCTAATTTTATCTTGTGATGACCAACCTTTGCAACTCTAACTTGTCCGGTAAATATTGAATGATGATTCCGCAATAAGTTCAGGATTTGACATTTCACTTCCTCAGAAAGATGTCGCAAATCCACTTGATCAAATATCTCTTTCCAGTAACATACATTTTTATAACTGGGGGATGAATAAACTTCTCCAAAGTCTGCATCATCTTCAAAGATCATGCCTACAGCATTAATTCTTGGATAGTATTTCCGCATTTTATTTGCATGACAATGCCGAATTTTTCCATCGCTCAGTTTTACTTTATATGAATGTGGAGGGCAATGCTCGATAACTTCTCTAGGACTAGTCCAACGGGCATACAATTTGTTCGATGAATCAGGTATTAATAAATAAACTTGGTCACCTGGCTTAAATTCCTTAGAAGCGGTTCGGAGGTTAAAATATTCTGCATATGCCTGCTGTTTACCAGAAGCAATGAGAGATGCTTCCTCTGCAGCTCTTTCTAAGTTTATTTTTTGCTCCTGTAAATAATCCACAACTGATTTCTCCATGTTTAACGGAATGGCAATATCACCACACCAGCTCGATTTAAGAACACTGAGAGGTCCTCGTGCTTCACGTCCATACATCAACTTGAATGGCGAAACACCCGTCGTACAGTTAGGAACTTCCCAGTACGCAAAAAGCATATATGGAATGTATTTATCCCAATTACTCGGATCAGTTCTGATAATGTGATGGAGTGAATTTTTGAACACCCTATTATATCTTTCTATAAGGCCATTCCCAGCTGGATGGTTAGGCGTTGTAAATCTGGGAGCACAACCTAATCTTTTCATGAATTCCTGGGTTAACTAAGAAATAAAGTTCGTTCCATTATCACTTGCAATAACATTGGATATTCCAGTCCGCATGAATATCTCCAATAAAGCATCACACGTAGCTTTAGCCGTTAACGAACGAAGAGGGATAGCCTCCGGCCATCGAGAATGCTGGTCCATTAGACATGCCGACGAGCAGAAGGGGGTTCAAGGGGTCCTATTAGGTCTATATTTACTATCTCAAATGGCAATTCCGGACGGAGAACAGGAGTAATAGGAATTTTATCAATCATTTTTTCCGGCCTCCTCAACTGGCATTCTTTACAGGATTTACAAAAGTTTTTAATATCATCTGTCATATTTGGCCAATAAAAACTGTATTTAATTCTTTCACTAGTCTTTTTTAATCCCATATGGCATCCAAAAATTGATTCATGTGCTAATTTAAGAACTTGCTGTCTCTTATTTTTGGGCAAAACCAACTGATTCACTTTTTCGCCTAATATTTTATCCCGGTGGAATATTAATTCATCATTCATAAAAAAGTTTCCTTTTCCAAGCGATACATTTTTTCTTACTGACTGCAAAGTATCGCATTTTCTTTGTTCTTCTTTCAACGCATTAATTTTGTTTTTCTTATCCAAAGAATCGCTTTCATTTCCGCTCGGTTGTTCTTCGCTCTGACTAATTCCACAACAAATCATAAATTCATCAAAGCTCTCTTCCATCGGCGCCTCTAATCCAGACAAGTTTTGGGTGCGGCTGTGGTTTATGCTTTCTCCCAATAAATTTAATACAGAGGGGGGGATGATGAATTGCTCTTGAATTCTATCCGTGACAGCTGCAACTATCTCAATAGGCCTGGAAAATCCTTCGTTGTTTTTATCTTTTAATGATATTTGAAAACTCGAAAGAGTAGCGTTAATCCTTTCTCCAAATGCACTTTTTAAAATGATCTTTCCTTTTTCTTTTTGTTCACTTGACACATATTTAGAAAAACTGGTATCATAGCACCTGAGTCAACTAGGCGTTTCAGTTCTCTATTGTCCACACAAATATCAACGTATTGTAAAAGGTTGATATTTAAGCTTTTTTCACCATTAATTAATTCCGACTGAATTTCCGCGGTTAAAATGTCTTCCCGTTTCTTTTCTGCCGCAGATTCTCTCAACTGCGATTTTTTATGTCTATTTGGGCAGCCTCTAGCAAAATGCGACAATCCACAAATGTAACAGTCTCTTGTTACTTTTCTTGAATTTGTAGTTTCGCTTTTATGAAAGTTTTTGTTTTTGAATTCTCGTTGATGCGGGGTACATATTTCCGTTCCGAAAAATGTCTCTCTTCTCTTTCGTCGTAGGTTTGATGTTTAGAACAGTTATTCTCTTGATATAGTTTTTTTCTTTTTCCTCACACTGTTTGATCGCACATTTTCATAATCATCTAATTTGCTTGCAGTTTCGTTTGGATTCGTGAATTGTGACCAAACATCAATAAAATGTTCTTTAATATCTGTAGGTACTTTTCGCTTTATCTGTTCTGTTATGATTAAACCCGACAAACTTTCAAAAGTAGTTATTTCCAATCCTTGAATCCATTGCTCAAAATAATTTTTAAGTTCGTAAGTAAAATCGCACCAGGTAGTCTCCGGTCTTTTAAAATGAGTCATAAACTTCTGCCTGAATTTTTCCGGGCTGAGTTTAAATCGTTTCACTAATAAACTCTTGATGTGGTCATAGTCCTTAACTTTCTCGATTGGCTCTCGAGCGATGAGTTGGGTTATATCTGTTGGCAATAATCCTAATACATGCGACACGTAATCTTCTTGTTTTATTTGAGCCCACTCGGCTTGCCTCTCGAACAACAGCAAATATAAACTGATATCACTGTTCTTTTCATCGAATTTTTGCATCACGTGCCTGAGTTCTATCTTGGGAGTTGGTAATTCGACATCCACGGGTACACTGGAATATTGCAGCTTCAGTTTCTCAAGTTCGAATTCTCGTTCTTCTTGTGCCTTTTTCTCCTGCAATTCCCACTCTTCTTTAATTTTTCTTTCTTCAAATTCTCGTTCTTCTTGCTTTCGTTTTTGATCTTCTATCTCTTTTCTATCCTCTATGATAACTATCATTTGTTTCTTCACAAACTCTTTCTCGTAATTTTCACTTCCAGTAATTAATTTTTTTAAGTCTACAATTTTCATCTCTAATGAAACAGTTTCACCCAGCTCTTCCGCCAACAACTTCAAATCTTCCTTTTTCGCGCTGCCTAGGAAGGTCATATCGATACCGAAAGCACACCTTTATCGAATAAAGTTCGATTTCAAGTTCGTCAAAAATAGCACTCGATTCTCAATCCTGTCGACTGCGCCAAATGTCGTGGCTGGTTCGTGAGTGCTTTCAATAAATACGCAAACAGAAAACTTAACAAATTTATTTTGGATTCGTTCGAGTTACTCTGCTCAGTAACTCCTTCTCCTCCAAGAGCAAACACTCGAATGACATCACTCTTTTAATTACACTCGCGCTAGTTGTCTAGCGCCATCTATGAACGTTTATTTCCTAACGCTTCAAAATCCAATCACTACAATATAGTTGAAATATTTATTCAGAGGAAACTATTCAGATGGATAAATCACCTGATACGGATAAAAAGATGGAAATAATGCAAAAGCAAAAAAGTCTAGAATATATGAAATACATAAGTAAAAGAAGACAATTGAGCAATATTTATAAGGCTAGAAATGTATAATAATGCCAATAAAAAGACTTATGATAAATCTTCTTTTATTTTGCTAAGTATTCTAGGAAATCGAGGCTTCTCAAATTCACTATATGAAGATCCTTGCTTTTATAAATTCAGCTGTTCAACTACTCCAAGAAACAAAAATACCAAGAATTTAAAATGGGTAAACAAAATAGCCAAGACAACGAAAATTATCTGTTAATGACTGTCATATTTTGAATGAATGTCCAATGCGATGTGTGGGTATTCATCATTTTTCATTAAGATTATTCGAGCCAAATATAATTTATCTGTTGGGAAGATGGATGTCAAGTATTTAGATCATCAATGAACATTTTGAAACAGAAACTGTAACTATGGATCGTGTGCTTATGTTTCTGAAAGAAATAATGATCAGGGAAGAAAGATGAGTTGAAGATACACCACATTGTCTCTTTTCGACTATGAAATGAAAATATTTGGCATAAAGCAGAATTGTATCAGAGCAAATACCGCAGTTATGTGTTTCCAGCGCCATTCTAACGGAATTCAGCCTCACCTCTCCATAGTATCTTACAAGACCATTTATCGCCCACTGCCATCCAGGAAAAGAGTATCAGAGCTTTCCTGAACTCATTATCACACGAAATAAACTGCAGAGTGTAAGGTATGGTAAACGAATACAAAATTTTAAAGGATTTCTTCTAACTATACACTATTGTATATGCTGCGTCCAATTTCCTGGATATCATACGTGCTTTGTTACTATGTGAATCTACTACTGCCAACAACTTCAATCGGTTGCAACTTCTTGATCTTCTTGTAGTAAAGTTGGCTGGAGGACATATTCATATTTAATGGCAAATTATTTTCAGAATGGAAGATAATTTTTTGAAGATTTTTAATGGCCAGATAATCTATAAATAAGCATTTTAACTGCCGAGGTTTTTCAATTATTCGATACAGATGCATTCTTTTTTCTTCATTATTTCGTTCATAAAACATTTTAGCAATAACGCGCGATGTGCTAAAATCATTTGCATGATTAAATACTCATTTGGTAAGACCATGATTTGGAACTATTTGTATAGCTAGAATGGCTTGAGCAGGTCAAGAATTGTTTAAATTAATTGGTATTGCTTCATAATACCTTTTTTTCTATAATAGTCGAAAAGTGAGCAAATTGTTTTCTGTCAGGAATCGAAACAGCATACTTAGGAGAGAATGTATTTAGACTTATATATATGTATGTATTTAGACTTATATATATATATATATATATATATATATATATATATATATATATATATATATATATATATATATATATATATATATATATATATATATATATATATATATATATATATATATATATATATATATATATATATATATATATATATATATATATATATATATTTCCAAACAAAATATGATGCGGCTAATATATCAGACGTCTTCAAGGCATTTTAGAATGTGTCAGATGAAAAAGAGATAAAAAATGTAATACATCATCAATTCTTTTCCAACAAGAAACAGCAATTCATGTGCAATAAATTTATAATAAAAACATATAACAACAGAACAAAATCTAGTTTCCAAGAAGGAAACTAGATTTGATAGGCATTCAACAACAATTATATATATATATATATATATATATATATATATATATATATATATATATATATATATATATATATATATATATATATATATATATATATATATATATATATATATATATATATATATATATATATATCCTCACACTTAAAAATCCTTATAATCTTCATTTCATGCATTGCTTAAATAACATTTATCATCCTATAGAATGCCTTGGTAACGCATACAATTATTTGGAAAAGTATATAGAACATTCAAATAGTTGTAATATTTGATAATTTGCTTATGAATTCTCAGTAATTTTGGCATTTCTTATATTGCTGGTAAAACGTATAACAACTGGCTTTGTGTTTATCATAATATTTAGTTTAAATTTTTAATACCTATATTTTAATTACGATTATCATATGCATAATTATTTAAAACATCATAAAATTTTTAATGACTATAAATTTTTTTATAAAAGTCTTCATTTGTGATAAGAAAATTATTTAGCTTCTTTTCTGTTCATGAAATAATTTTGAAATTTCATGAGTAAGATTTAAAATTTTTCATTGAAACTGAATTTTGTAATAGCACTTTGAAATAACTGTTTTTCAACTATATCCAAAACATATATCTTGAATTTTATAAATATGTTACAATTTGTTTTCAAATAATTTATATTAATAAAAATTTATCTCAAAACGAAATTTTTATTAGAAAATAAGAATTAAAAGAAACTTTACTTGTTGATTACTGAAGCTTCATGTTATCTTCAGAAAGTTTTTTTTTCAATATTTTCTAAAAATTGAATGTATATATTTTTCTTTGAATTCTGGTATGCATATCGGATATTTAATTTTTGATTGTATGTATTTTAATATGTTATAACATGTATGCTTTAAGAATATTCAAGTGCCGTACACCGTTTTGAGTTAGTAGATGAAGCCTATGAAAGTTCAATAAATAAATAAAAATCTTAGCTAATAATAACTAGAATATTTATAATTTCTTACTTTTCATATTTCACAATCAGCATTATCTCTAAACCGAGATCACTTTCTGATACAATCTCAGGTTTCAGATCTAATTCTACCAAATATTTGTTCTTTAGAATGGCCTGAGTAATATAATATCGATAACTATTCATATGTCCTTGTTTCTGTGTTATTTGGGCTTTTCACTTGAAACTTGTCATTTAGACGTGGATTTATTAATCATATTTAGAAAGAAGCTTCGCCTAGATCTAAAATGGGACGTTTATCTAGTCAAGATATCATTACGATTACTCTCATGTTAGAGACTTTTTTATACTTTTATTTGTTAGATATTTTGAAAAATTTAAGACTAAACTTGAGTTGAAAAATTTATGACTAAAATTTTGTATACGAGTGCGTAGTGCTTATTATTATTATTTTCAATTTTCTCCGCCATGATTTCAAGTTTTTCATACAGCGATTGTCAGACTAAAGGAATATATATAAAGGCTGCAATTCTGAAAGGAGAGGAAAAACGCGTACGAGTTCGGGATTGTTTTGTCGTAATAAAATATGTTAGAGTAGTATTAATGCTTACTGTTTTTCTTTACTTTTCATTCAAAGTGGATTATGTTTTATTTTATTGTTTATAAATCATTTTAAAGAAAGAAACTGATCTCATATGTGAGACACCTTTACGACAGTTCATTGTGAACTCTGATAAAAGTTGTCTTGAACAACATTATTTTCCCGAAACAAATACCTTAATGATGAGATGATTCATAACAATTTGTCAATTACCTTTTGTATTCATCAGAATAATAATCCATTTAATTAGTTTACTGAATTAATAACATTTTTTTCTTCATTTATTTGAAATTGTTTATGTTATTATTTGAAAAACAAGATAAATTGCACTTCACGAAATAATAGGCTTTAAATAGACTGAGAATTGAATACCATTAAATAGAAAATAATTATTGATATATTTGATAAATGTATAAAATATAATTATGAGCATTATCTTCGTGTTGTTTATAAATTGTTTGTTTAAATATTGTTGTATTTTGGACTAAATAGTGCTCACCCTTTACTATATTCACAGCATATTAAAGCAATATTTTCATGACAGTTTGATAATTATTTTTTTTCGAACATTTATTTTCTACCAAATATTTATCAACTTAATCCTTTTACTTCATTACTGAACTAAATTCAACTTAATCCTTTTACTTCATTACTGAACTAAATTCAACTTAATCCTTTTACTTCATTACTGAACTCAATTATCTGAATCTATCTGTTGTGTTTGTTTCAAGAAAGAGGGAAAAAATTTCTGGACATTAAATAACGGGTCTCTAAGAGAATGTGCGTGCAATTAAACAGAAAATAACCATTGATGGATTAAGTAAGTGCATAAGATGTAATTATCTGCTCTTTTTTAGGTAAATATTGTTTGTTCTAATATTGTCGATCGCGTAATTCGTGGATTTTATCTAGCATGGTTCATATATATCTGATGATACAAACACAAGACAATTTTAAGGATCTGGTGTTCGGGGGAATTTTTAACAGGAGCAGGTTGTATTATTCATTTCAAGAAGAGGTTTGAAATTTATATTCAATTTTAGCTACACATAATTCTTATGATAGTCCATATCAAGTCACTACACTTAGACACCAGCGAAAACTGGTAAGGTTAGATTGTGAACCTGTCTAATGTTTTAGGCAGTGGAAAAAAAATAATTCTTAACATTTTACTTAAAATATTTTAATACATTTTTTTCAAAATTATTTTAACTAATTTATTTTTTTATAAACTAAGTTTTGAAACATTAAGTTTTATTAAACTGTTTTATTTAATCTCAATATTCATTAATTAATTAATTAAAATATCCAAAATTATAAAATGGCAAGTTGTAATAACGAACTATAAAAAAAAACCATACGAAATTTATTCTGATGATGATTTGTGATTCATGTTGTTCGAATTTCTGCCTTAAATATTAGAATGTATCGAAATGAAATCTGTCACTAAGGAGTGTCTCAGAAAAGAATATAACAAGAGGTCACTTATTAAAAAAGTCTCCTTTCCTAACTGCCCCTCCTGAAAAAAATGAAGCAATGAAGAAGCATATGCGATATAATTAACAACAAAAAAAAAAAAACTAAATCAGAAAAATGACAACGGAATAAGGTAGTGTTAATATGAAGTAAAAGAAAAAAGTTTAAATGATGAACTAACGTATTAAGTTTGAAAATGAAAAAAAAAATGTTTTTGCCTTAGCTTGTAAAGATTCATTCATCAACTTTGATGATGTATTATAATACATTAAATTAACATTCAATTTTGAAGCAGCGTTAAAGTTATTATGGGATATACTACGATAATCGATTTCAAGTAACCCAATTCTGAATTATAAAATGTAGAGAAATTGAAATAAAGGGATTTATTTACAAATTTATCTTTATTTATTTAGCAGGGCTGATTTTCTATTAATTATAAGGATTAAATTAAATAAATTATTAATAAAATAGGTTCCAGTGGAGACTTTTTACTTCATATCCAAGAAGAAAATCATTATTATCCTGTGGAATTCTTTTTTAAAACAACCAGGAGTCACTTCGACGCTAATGCTTTTTCAATCCATGCTTTCCGACGACATTTTCATGCACATTTTATAATATATACATGGGGATAAATTTTCATTTTTATTTATATAAACGGATGATTTTCTATTAATATTATGAGAAAACTAAATACATTCTTAATAAAACTGGTCCCACTGGAAAGTTTTTACTTCATATCAAAGCAAAAATTTTTTATTATCCTGTGGGATTCTCTTTAAAAGCGTCTAGGAGTTATTTCGACGATTTAGAGATAACGCTTTATTAATCCATCCCTTCCTGTGTTATTTCAACTCATATGAAATTTTAAAAAAAATATTTATCGGGATCAGTTTTCAAAATCGTTTTCCCGGATATCACCTAGTTTCATCTATTTTTTTTTCAAGCTGCGCTATAACTGGTAGGAAGATTAGATGGGATTTGATGCTCTCTGGATAAATATAGATTCTCGGGGCAACTTTTGGCACATAAATTGCTCAGAAAAAAAGGGTCAAAGATTATCTTTTTGATTGATTTAAGAAAGAATGAAAAGATCTCATTAATTTTTATCTTGAAGCTTGCAGTCTTTGTGTCAATTTAATAGATTATTTCTGTCAGAAAAATTTAAGCAAAGATTTATTAAATAGCTAACGTTCCAAAATAAATTATTGATGAAAAAGCGTAGCCCGATTTCAAATTTCGAATTTACCTTTTTTTTCCTCAATATTCTTTTGTCTGTGCTTGGTAAGGAAATGAAAATGATACGGGCCTTTAATCGGAGTGTATCAGTTTTTAAGTTTTTAAAAACTGAAAAAACTGAAAAAAAAAATGTTTATGAAATGAAAATGAAAAAATGAAAAAAAAAATGTTTATGTATTATATTAGATACTAAGCAAAATTTCCTTAAATTATTTTCTTTTGTAACGGCCTAAAGGTTCAAATCTCCTTTTCTCACAGACAGCGAGAAAAATTTTCTGAGAATATCCAATGTTGCTCAAATAGCATTTATGGAAAATACTTTGGAATTTATATTTGTCTCTTTATAGCCTTGAGGAAAATCCATCCAATCAGATTTTATGCCATGGATTCTTACAATGAAAAAAAATATTTCCTATGACAGAAATATTTCCTACGCATTGATATGACTAGAGAATCATAGAAATGACAAGAAGGAGAAAATTGTAGGCGTAAAGGAAAAAATGATTTATTTTACATTTTATTGAAACCTTGCGAGTTTCACCGTTTTCTCCGAGCACGAACAGATTTACCTATTATTACTTTGCCAGCTCCTACATGAAATTCGCAATATGTAGATGATGTAAAAATACTTTGTTGACGTGTTCAGTTTTTGGAAACGAAATACAAAAAATAAAAACATTTTCTCCCAATTAAATCTTCTCAATCAAACATGTCAAATTAAATAACTAGCCGTGACCTAAGCAGTTTGTCATGCTTTAACGTGATTTAATTTTAAAAAGTAATCAAAATTTGACTTTTTATTTCTGGTTTTAAATCACACATAGTATTTTATAATATATTTCACCATGTACTAAAGCACTTTGATACATTTTTTTTTTGTATATTTAATAAAGTCATGCATGCATTTTGAATGTATTTCTTATGGATAATTTTGGCAAAATTGGACGTTTGTATAATTTTGGTCTCATGATATCAACCCAAATACTATTAATTTATAGCATGTGGGACACAGTTTTTGAATTTATTCCATAACGATTGGAATTATCGTTATGGAATAAGATTTAAAAGATCGCATGTAATAGTTTACTTATTAACACATTTTTACTTTCCAGTATGCGAAGTACCCAAAAAGAAATTGCGACCTTCAAAAAAACTTGATATTTTGATGAATTTCGACATCTCAGACCTTTACAAGTAAGTCTAAAAATTATATTAGTGAATTTTGTCTGAGTGTCCGTCTGTCTGCTTGTCTGTCTATCATAAACGCTTTGAGCTGGAAGAATAAAATTTTATATATGGTCCCTACTCAAAATTTGAAAATTTTTATCAGTTTTTGGATGGAATCCTTCAGAGATAGTCTCTCTGTTCGGCGTTCTGAATATGATAACTATAAAGCGAAAAGAGCTAGACTGATGATATTTGATACTCAGGTTCTACAATTAATCTTTGCTATGTTTTGAATATGGTTGAATAAGTAGATCATCCATCATTCTGTAGTTTCGCAAGCATGTAAACTAAAAAACTTAGTGGCTTAAATAGTATGGTATGTCATTATGCTATGGTATGGTATAATATGGTATGTCATTATGCTATGGTATGGTATAATATGGTATGTCATTATGCTATGGTATGGTATAATATGGTATGTCATTTAGTGGTTGTAATTGCAGTTCTTTGCTAAATTTGGGTTTTAATATATGCGAAACAAGACGCTCAAAATACACATATGATTAATACACAAGTGTCGGTAAACCGAATCACAAATGATTAATTTTTCATAAAAAATCGTCAAAACACGCACTCTTTTAATCTTTTTAGAAATTACTGCTCGCCAACAACATACAGTTACTCAAGTACATTTGATGGACAATAAAAAAAGATTCGGTACGAAAACTCCCCCTGGTTGGTTCCCTTTATTACTGTCCCTCCATTCTACACCCATATATATCCAAGAAGCGAGCAAGGGTAAAATATGAAGATTCAACAGCCATGAAAAGAGACCGGGATATCCTGGTTGGTAGGGTGTTGGATTCGCCTCCCTTAGACAGTGAGTTCAAACCCCGCGGCCAAAGACTCTCATTGTGTGTGGTGGCTAGAGCACGTATAAATCTGTCGTGGTCACAAAGTCCTCCATATCGAGAGTAATACCACTGGGAGTACTGGTTCAGAGGGGATCGTTCTCGGATACAGGTCTAAATTGCGATCTGTGGATGAGTGAATGAAATGCAAGAATGAAGCTCGCCCCGTACAAAGCGTTGTGACACGTAAGTAGCTAAGTCGTATTCTTGGCCCTAGTTGGCGCTACTGAAAAAACGAAAGACGCTGGCTGGACTTAAATCGCTGATAGATAACTGTCAGCGGGCTTGTGAAGTGTCACAAGTCACCACAGTCATGAATTCTTTTGAAAAGATTTGATGTGATTTTAACTGCCATGTAGAGGCTAATCATGTGACAAAGGTTGTACGAACAAGGTAAATTAGTAAGTGATACAATAAGACTGATAATAAAGAAAAACATGGCTAACTATTAAATATACGCTGTGACTGAATATATTTCTTTACTCTCAAAAATTGAACTATAAATAAGTTGTGGTTTTACAGAATTCGATGAGTGTTCATATGACGAGAAATTCCTAAATTATTTATAACCTATTCATAAGAATAAAGTTTTAAATTATTTCTTTCAGTATGTTTTCATCAAATTAATAGATTTCTACATTTACTTCTCAATAAATATTTCTTCTTTTCTACCATAAATCTAATTAATTAATTTTCTAAATTTTTGTTTAAGAAAAACTACTATTCCATTGATGAAATCGAATGAATATTTTTCAGCAAAAGATTTTAAATGATAATAAAAAATAGCGAAGAAAGAAAAATCTAAATATAATCGTAAAAATAATAAAAGTAATTTCTCTATAATAAAAGTTAATAATAAGTCCTATAAAAGCTAATAAAAGTAATTTGGCTATAATAAAAGCTAATAATAAGTTCCATTAAAGCTTATAAAAGCAATTTCGAATTCGATTTATATTTAGTTTTGCATCCATTAAAGGATTATACAACTCCTAAATGTAAATAGTTATTATTTCTTTTTTTCAGCATAGCATTTTGTTTATACTCATAGGAAACAAAATGTCAAACAATGCTATGAAAGATGTGAAACTTTTAATTCCGTTATATATTTTACAAAACACAGTATAATTTTATTTTAATAGATTCGTTTAGACACATTTTTCATTGTTATCGCTCAATTATTTTTAAAATTGAAGGAACCAAAAATATTAAAAAAAATTGCTTGAAATATTTCAAAGTACTATGAATATCTTCGGTATAAATATCTTCTCCTACCACAGTTATATATTTTACGGTATAAATACGGTATATATATTCTCGGTATAAATATCTTCTCTGACCACAGTTATATATTTTACAAAACACAGTACAATTTTATTTTAATAGATTCGTTTAGACACATTTTTCATTGTTATCGCTCAATTATTTTTAAAATTGAAGGAACCAAAAATATTAAAAAAAATTTAAAAAAAATTGCTTGAAATATTTCAAAGTACTATGAATATCTTCGGTATAAATATCTTCTCTGACCACAGGGCAGATATGTCGGATTTATTTTGAATCAGTAAATTGAAAAAGAAAAGAATTTGTTCTGATTGTATCTTTTCAAAATCACAATTTTTGACTTTTGGAAAATTGAAAATCGAATCAACTGTGTAAAATATCTTTTTTCCCCTTGCCGCATGTTTGCCCGCAGCTAGTATTCTTTAGATTTTTTTCTTCAGAAGTCTGCGATAGGAGGATTTCTTCTCAGATCGATGTCCAAAACAAAAGATTTAATATTTTGATATTGCATCGATCGATGTTAAGCCTGATTCTAAACCATTCATGAATGCAAAAATTCTTTCTATTCTTTTTCTCAACTTATAAAATTCTTTGTTCTGTTTTTAAATTATTGATGGAAACATTATAAGCAAGAATCAAGCCTTGAAAATCAGGAATAAAAGAAAGCAATTATCGTTAAATTCATCAAAATTATTCCAGTAGTTTTTAAGTAAACGCATTTTTCTTTTATTTTATTCATTTTTTACTTGCTTTTAACTTTCACTTTTTAACTTATAAAATTTCTTTTTTTAATTAATTAGGGCCCCAAGATGTTAAGGAATCTCCTGGTTTAAGACATCTCTGAGTGTAATAAAATCTATTTTTGCATTCATATCTGCCTTTTTGATGTTTAAACATTGTAATTAGAAGAAACAAAAGTGAAAAGGCCAGAAGATTGAAATTTCTTACTTGCTTTTACTCCGTTACCATTCCTACTAGGGACTGGCAAACCTGACATGAGGAGGAGAAGCATCCTGCATGATGGTTGGCTCTAGCCATGGTGGTGCGTATAGAAATGGTGGGAGTTGGTTTCCTCCTATCGAATCGACGACTTCCTATCTTACTTCCCACGGTAAGGATTGTACCGTGACCGGTGATGGCCCTTAGAATTCAGATTCAGCGGTAATTCAGATTTTTCCTTGTGCCTTTGTGTAGATTGAAGTAGTTATTAAAGGTTACTTTATTATCAAATTTCCATATTATCATGTTGTACTTTCTTTATTGTATCATCAAATTTCAGACAAAACCAATGAAAGTGAAGTAAATAAACGAAAGTTCATTTCAAAATTTTGCTGTACCATTCAGGCTACTTTAAATTCAGTTTAGTAAGCAAATCTTAGAGGCACATATGTTGTTTGCTGAGTGATGTTCATGGGCAATGGAATATTTTTTCAAATTAATGAGAAAATTATCATACAATAAATTTTTTACGAAATATTTTTAAATATTCATAGTGAATCACATTGTAATTGGATATAAGGTCTTGATGTCGAAACCATAGGGCTGTGAGTTCGATATTCTATTTCACTGAAGAATGAAAAAGTGGATCTGGTAGTAGCCAAGGATAGTTGATTCAAATGTTAAATCCGTTGGGATGAAATGTTCTTTCGATGGTGTGGAGCTTACGTTTGGAGAAGGAATGCATGTTTTAGCGTCATATTTGCCATTTGACTATACATCCCAAATTACGAGGTCTTTTCTAAAATAGCTATTGTATTGCTTTCAAAAGGATATGAATATAATTAAAGATAATAATTTAATGTATTTGCGAATTCAAATGTAAAAGAATTCAGTAGTTATATTTATGAAGATTATTTAAGCTAGTAATTAAAAAACACACATTTAAAAATATATTGGATCGAATTATTAAAATATATTAATTTTCATAACGGGAAAATTCTAAGACACTAATCAGCTATTTGAATTACCTCGGTTAATTAATTTTTCGGTCAAAAAAATCTATCTTTTTAAGTAAAATTCAAAGAGACCAATTTTGTGAATATCCGATAATAAATAACGAAGGAATTCCATTATTTTTGTTGATGACTGTATGTGAGCAGAAATTTGAAATATACCTACATTCGATATATTACTCGCACATGTAAATTTATTCTATAAAAACTCATATTGCGGCAAGTTGATTGATTGGGCAGTCTAGTAGATTGCATTTCTTTTAGATGTTCGCGAATGTGTCGATTACTAGAATATTTAATTGGGGATAATCCCTTGCTTTAATTCGTGAAGCATTTAAAAAAAGAATAAATTTCAAAATTAAATACTCTTTTAATTATATTTTATGTGCAAAATGCAATATTTTTAATGATAAAGAAACCTCAAGAGTCAGATTGTTAAGGAGCCAAACGGGAAGAACATTAGTAATAGAATTAATTGATGTAAGAACATTTATTATGCATTTTTAACCGACTTGAGTGGTTAACTTTCAAACTTCTTTCGTGGTCACCAAAATTTTCTCACATACTCTTTAATAAACTTGTCATGATAAAGTAAGGCTTACATGACGATGGCGCACAATAGTTAAGGAATATTAACTTTGGCGTGAATTTAGCAATTTACTAAATCTATCCTGTTATCCTTGGCCAATTATTTGGCGTTTAAATGTATTCCTAGCCGGATATTCAAAGTATTATTAGCAGGGGATTGAAAGAATCCCTAGCAAGCAATTATTAGTATCCAAAATTCAAATTTTTGTTTTAGACACATTAATTTTTTTCAATCGATCGAAACAATGAACTAACACAAAACTACTCTTGTAATCACAAAATTCCATACCAAATTTGATATATTTAAGTCATTGCGTTTTTGAGTTATCGCGTTCACTTATTTCTGTTCACTCGTAATTGCTTTCAGTTCAAACTTCGACAAGTGTCTACATTGTCGATGTTAAATATGTGTAACGAATCTTATCTATCTAGCTCTCTTCATTTTGTAGTTATTGTGGTAAGTTATATTCGAACAACCGGATAGACGGACTTCCTCTGAACAGATATTATTCAACATTTGACAGAAATTTTTAAATTTGATGTTAAGACCTTATATCAAATTTCAATTGTCTAACTCAAAGCATATTTGACAGACAGACGTTTCCCAACAATGTATTTTTTTTAACTTAGAGAGGTCAAAAACGAGGAGATTCGTCAGAGCCTCGAGTACGAATTTTCTGATGATTACTATACTTCATCTATATTACGTATGCGTTAAGGTAAAAATAAAAATGAAGTCTATGACATTACTTAGTGTTAATACTATGAATTAAATTGTTGCAGAAAAATGTTTAAAAAACCATAATGTTACATCTAAATATCACAATAGACTATTGAAATAATAGGATGCATAAAAAAAACTTGAAAGGATATAATTTTACGAGATTAAGACTCTTCTAAGATATCCATACAGAGAAGTATTCTCACTTTTAGAAAATTTTCGGAACAGGATTGTCTTGCAGCAATGAAAAGGATCGGAAAATTTTTCATTTCTTTCTGTCTTTTGTTCAGTAACATGTTTAGTTACATTGTATTTCAGCTCTTCTAAACTACATAGTTATCTGTTTTAATCAATTGGGAATAATCAATTCTTTTTTTTTTTACTTTGAAATGGTTAAAATTTCATACAGTTACAATTTTCATTCATTTGTAAAATAAGGGAAAAAAATATTTTTCCCATATTATGTCCATGTCTCATTAACAAAGGATTGATCATTAATAAATTCATAATTACCTGCATATTAATCCTAATTAATTAGAATAATTTCTATATAAAATTGATAAATAAGAAAACAAATATTTTCTTGGAAGAGAGATTAGTATCAACAAAAGAGTTATACGATTAGAATTCGTTAAAGAACAGAAACGGTGTTTTTAAAAACTGGTCAAACAGTCTTTTCAGAATAATTTTTCCGTTTTCAAAGGCATATGATTATATTCACATCGTTATTCAAATTATTTTCTTAATGACTCAAAACTTCAACTTACAACAATATTATCCATAATTTCATCGCTATTTTTCTCATGAATAGGAAAATTTGGTAATCAGGTGGAACACTTTTCTTCATCCTATAATTGTAATAAACTTGGTTTCTGAATTATGTTCGATGATAATTGCAAAAAAGTCATCATAAACAAAGATAATGTACAAAAGATACATCATTCTCAAACGAACATAATATAAGTTCAAAGACGGATATAACTCTAATATGAAATTTTTTTAAATATATTCATTTGAATATTCAATTGCAAATAAAAAATATCTTACGCACAAGAGATTATTTAATTATCGATGCGTTTGAAAATAAGCAATGATTGTCCACAAAAATTGAACCTATTGAAATGATATTACTTGATAAGTAATGAATAAGTAATAAATCATGATAGAATAAACTTGAAAATGAGTACATGAATTGATATTTAAAAGAGATCCAACAGCATGTTTAAACACAAGAATTCGTATTGATGCATTCGTAAATTATACTTGATCAGTCTCAAACCATTTGAAATTTCTTGTAGGATTTCTTGTAAGAAATTTCTTATAGGTAGCACCGTTAATAATTTTATCGTGTTTATTTGGTTTTGCACTATACAACCAGCAGATGCATTTTTCGCAACAGTATAATTAAAATACTTTGAAAAAAATTATTGAATAGAAAAAAAATGCGCAGAAATAAAATATATATCACAGAAAAGTGCCATATAATATTCGAGGCTGTTAAGGTAAATATGTTGAATTTTGATTAATTTTTTGAATAAAAATCTAATTAACACTTTAAACACTACCAACGAGATATTTCGTCTTTCAGATACTTCCAATTACAGGCTTCTGTGGGCTAAAATTTATCTCTTATGCCAGTTTAATTAGGTTGAACCTTATAATACATATCTGAAGTATACTTTTACTTTTTTCATTTTTTTTTTTTATAAAAATGTCAACAGTCGGAAGCATTGATATTTTAATTGATATCTCGTCTGTAGAGGATGAAAGTGTTAAAGTAGCTAAATTGAACCTAAATCTAATTTTAAAAATATCTTTAAAAGTGTGCACAAAGTTTCCGTGCGGAAAAGATGATAGTTCTGTGTGGGAAAGCCATTAGAAATTATTAAACAATTTTGCTTATAAATTTTAAATAATATCGAATGCATATCACATATTTTATAGGTAGTAAATAACCCAGCCTATAATGGTTCTGTTAAGAAGCACTAAATAGCATAAAAAAATTTAGGTAGATTGCTGGAGTAGAAAAATTTTAAATTTCTATCAAATCTGGGTCTAATCGGACAAAGGGAAGAGGTCCAAACTGCGTTTTTTTACTTTCCTATTATATGAAGTACTTATACAAAGAGAAAATATTATAATTATTAGAAAATTCGAATTTTAAATTTTCAGGAATCTCCATGTTTTAGACTTTCCTGAGTTTCTTAAATGCATTTTTAAAAAGTATATCTTTAGTTGAGCTGCTTGCGATCTTTACACCACATTCTGTCAAATTTTGAATGAAAACCATCCAGAGGAAGTGTATTTGTCCGACTGTTCGATTAAAAATGAACACAATAATTACAAAATACAGAGTGTGAGATAGAATTTAGTACACATGTTATGGTCTCTATCTAATTAAGAACTGAATGCAATAATGTTGAATGCCGTCTGTATGTCCTCTCGCATGCATTTAAAAATAACTCAAAACGCAATGAATAAATAAATGTTTGAATAAATAAAATTCAATGTGTGATCTGTCGATTGCAGCTGTAGTTGTGCGCCATATTTCGTTTTTAATCCGTCAGAAAAAGTCATCTAAAATATAAATTCGGTTTTCTGGTACTTGTGTATAAACAGTTTGTACAAGTGCCAAGTGGTTAGTAATAAAAAAACACTGGTTTTCTTTAATATTCTACGAAACAGACAACTCTCATATGTCGGTCTATGGAAAATAAATATCCAGAAGAGATCACTCCCTCTGGTTCTTCATACCGTTCAATCTATACAACTTATCACTATACCAATCATTAAGTTTAAATATACTTGAAAGTGACTTTCAAGTGGATGGATTCGAATTTCCATCAAACCTTTGAGTACGAATGCTTGATTATTACAGCACTTTGCTTATTCAAAAATGATTGATCGATTCTAGCACAAAGAGAAGCAATTATTTACTTCTTGAATGATGTATTTAAGAGTTAAAAACATAGCTATTATTAAGAGTAAGAACTTTGCCAAGAAAGCTGCCCTGTGCCCCTTACATATTGAGAATGAAATTTATCATTTTGCAGAGCCAATACAGACGAAATTAACAGCGAAGGATTAAAAATTTACATGATAGCACGATGATATCACTATTTTAGTCAATAGATTAAGAAGTTATTAGATTAAAATCTATAGTAAATAGATAGATTAGAAGTTATTTTAGGAAAATAATTAGATGAACATTTTCCAAAAGCGGATTTAAAACTAAAGAGATTATGGAACAGGTTAAGGCCATTTGTCTGATAGAAGGTCAGAGGCAGGCCGATTTAAAACAAAATGTCATAAATTCGTTTAAAAAAGGCAAATTTTCTTATTTATAATGTAAAAGAACAGTACTAATACTTTATTAAGTTTATTTAGTTAGATTCATATCTGTTACCTTCCAGTTACTAAAGTTAATGATGGTTTACAAGCATAACAAAAACAGTCATTTTCACCAAGTTACTAAAATGAAAATACTAACGTAAAATAAATAACAAACACACTAGTAAATTTCAAAAATAAGAGGAATGTGAAATTAAAATATTAAAAAAGAGGGTACTCATTGGGTACACTGCCAAGGGTAAGAAAATGCTTAAATCCACCACTGACCAGCTCAAATTACTTTTACAGAACAGTCAAGTTCCGTGTGGGATCTAAATAGGAACATTGTTTTCTTTCCTCAATAAAAATTACAAATGTATGTTCTTCTATAACGCTACTTTTTTTCATAATATAATTTACTTCTTTTCTGTATTTTTTTTTTTGAAAATATGTTCATTAATTAAGTCTTCAAACAAAAATAAGCTAGAATTGTAAAAATATATCCGACAACAAAAGCAAAATAAATTATTCTTTCAGTTTCTTTAAAAAATAAACGTAATAAGTGGATTATTCACTTGATTTGTTATGTAGTTACAATTCTTTGCAAAGCAAGAATGGAATTCTAATTATGGATGAACTGTAAAGAAAGAATATGTTTCTAAATGCTTTTTTTATTTTTCTTTTTTTAATGAATTCTTCAAAAAAATTGCAAATAATGTGCTGTTAAAGCTGTCTAAAAGTAACAAAAGAGAAAGAATTTTCGCATTCTTTTTCAGTGTAACGCAAATAGATGAAGCGCAGAAAATATTAGGATGATTCATTTTCTTTTTCTTTTTGGAAATGTAGTATTGGAAAGATTTTTCACACTCTTTCTCTTTTTATTTTCATAGAAAGTGGATTATTTATATGTATTTTTTGTTAAATACAAAATATTTCACGTTGTTCTATCATCTGCTTTGTACGTTTATTGGGATTATAAGAATTCAGTCTTATTGGTGAGTATAAATTTTAATTATTACAAACGATAGAAAACATTAAAGATTGCAATAAAAAAATTTTACAGGATTCTCTTTGGCTATCGCCTTTCATAAATAGATATGATCCAGGAGTTTTTTGAATTATTAAGAATGCAATTTAATTTAGGTCCACCTTAAATTTCTATATGATTTGCAGCTGAAACATTCTCATTGTGACACGGCATTATGATTTTATTGCAACTTCTCGGAACATAGAAACAACGTTAGAAGGAATATGCCTTCAAAATAGGTTGCAAACGATTTATTCATTTCTATTTTCTACAGAAGAAGAAAGTGCTCCAATAGTGTAAAAACCTTTAATAAATCCTCACATTTTAAAATTAAAAAAAAGACCATTTTTAAAACAGCTTGCCAATCGATCTACTTGCAATCACGATGACTCGGAAAAGCAACAAGCCAGCTGAATAGAATTTTGCATGTTGTTTTCCCATCAAACTATAAGATTTTTATAAATATTTAGATGAAATCTATCTACTAGATGAATATCTGTATATCCACTGATTGAATAAATAGACATTAATTTCGAACACCTTCCGCTTCAACTTACATGTTAACATAATAATTTAAAAGCACTAATAACTAGTTTCGATCAAATTTGTTATATATTTTGATAACTAGAATTATAGATATGCATCAATTTCGGATCCGAGCCGCGAAATTGTTGATTATATTTCGGACTGTTTATTCGCAAAATTGTGAAAACTTTACAATTAAAAAAAAGCATATTGAATAAAAGAAATATGGTCAGTGTCACCAAAATAACAATTGATTGATATCGAAATATGCATTTAATTCTTTCAATCACATTATACAATTTCACAGAATCAGCAAGATTGGTCTCCCGTAAACATTCTCACATATTCTCTAACAAATATCATATTATTAACTGTATGCCATTGGCCAATAATGATTTCGAAAAATACTATTAGAATTTGATTTTGGCGACTTTTTTTAGAAATTAATAGCTGGGATGTGGTTAATACGCAAGTATCAAGAAACCAAATGAGAATTTTTGATGCCTTCTTACGGATAGATTAAAACAAAATATCTCGATTTCAAGTCCGATAGATATCTACACTTTCGATGTTAAATCTGTGCGCCAATTTTTATTAAAGTAGTTCTTTCCTTTTGTAGTTATTATGTTAACACAGAGTCGGATAGATTTTCACTGGATGGATTTCATTCAAAATTTGATCACAATTTACAAATTTAGTACTAAATCTATATATCAAAATTTTAGCATTTTTAATGTGTTCAATTCAATGCGTTTTATAGTGTTCTCAAACATACACACATAATTACCAGAAAAAATGCCTGATGCAGGGAGATCTAATACGTGGGCATTTATCAAAATCCCCAATTTGAATTTTTAACTTCGATTCCTTCTTTTCGTATATTTCGTACACAGGAAAGACAAAAACATCATATTTTGAGCTTATAAAGTCAAGTTGGGAACACTCCCCATGGTATGTTTTTAAAAATATTCCGTGCTACTTCAAAATTTAGAAGTGTAATGACAAAAAAAATTCCTTATAGCACACACACACACACACACACACACACACACACATACACACACAATCTACCATATTATCATTTTTATGGTATATTTCTATGAAATTTTATTAATGTTCATTTGATGGTGACTGATACTGAGTACGGAAGAAAACAAGATAACTCATCTTAAGAAAGAAAAAAAAATCTTTCTTCTAAAGAGGAATTTTTAACATCAAAACGAAGTTATTAAATCTATGCAATAAAAAATGGACGATGTGGAGATGGAAAAAAATAACACTTTGACTTTTCAAGAAATGTATAGTTTTTCAGCGATTCTGTTTAAGCATCAGCATGAAGGGCTATCACTCGTTTGTCTGAGGAACTGAGCGAAATGAAAAAAGGTAACTAAATGTGACAAGTTTGAAGAAAATCAATTTAAAATAAAAATGAACATTTGTTTTTATAGTCAATGATACTTTGCGATTGCTGGAAATTAGGTAAACATTTTACAACTATTTCCTATCCCTGAGTAGATTTTTTCAGACGCTTTAAATGCCAGAAAAATTAATTGAAATAGAACTTTCCTACTCGAAATCGAAACTCTAATTTCTACTATTAAATTGAAATTTTAATCCTTATTCATTTTAAAGTAAGTTTCTAAATATTATATATTTTCTTCTAGTGCTTCGATTTTAAATGTTATTTTATTCATAAAGATTCTTTTATGGACGAATTTGGAGACAAAATGAAAATATAATGTGAAAACTTTCATTGATCTAGTGGAAATGTTGAAAAACACCCTAC
The DNA here is from genome assembly GCF_947563725.1 of Argiope bruennichi. Classification (NCBI taxonomy): domain Eukaryota; kingdom Metazoa; phylum Arthropoda; class Arachnida; order Araneae; family Araneidae; genus Argiope; species Argiope bruennichi. Next base: position 27,004,525 of record NC_079153.1, read on the forward strand.
CCTCTTAATGAAAGCAATTATCCAATAATTTACGTTAGAAGGGTGTGCTCGACAGAATGTTGTGAACAATTTGTTTATCATGTATGTCTTCTGACTCATTTTACAGATGGGGATTCAACTTATAAACATAATCAAATGTTTAAAATGATACAAACATTTTTAGGATTAAATTAGATGGCCTACTTTACATTTTTTCACCAGCCGGACCCAAATTATTTGAGATAAGAATATTCTAATCTAGGGGATTAAAAAATATTTATTTTTTCTTTTTTACATCACAATGTCTTTCTATTTAGATTAATAATTTGAATTGAAGCCCATGAAAAAATATTTTGAATGACGTAGTAATTTTTAATAAGTTAAATATCCCAATTTAAGTTTACTTAATCACTTTTGGTCATAATGCATTCAAATTAAATAACACTTTTCTTCAATATATTCGAAAAAATTATAATTTCATTGCCAGTTCATTAACTTTAATGCTGCATTAGTCAATGCAACTCTGTTTAATTTTCTACTCTATTCATCATGAATAGAATGTTTAATTAAAGTTTATATTTTTGAAGTAAAGACTTAATTTTAAAATCTTAAAATATACGCGAGAAAATAAAGTTATGAAAAGAAATGCATAAATTTTTTGAAAAATCTTAATTGGATCATATATATGCAAATTGTTACGGTTTCATAAGTTGATATTCAATCCTTAATCACTAGCCGACCGCTACGTTTTTGTGTTACTCACCACTATCTTATTCATATAATCTTTTCATATTCAAATTATTAAATTCCTCGAATTTTCCCTGTGGGAAATTTAGTAATGCAAACGATTTTTTTATTCATTTTAATCTCGCAAAAGATTTTCATCTCTTTTCACAAGTAGTGGTCTGTAAATCTCTATGGTTAAAAGCTCTTAGTAGATATTCATTTTTAGTGGGTAAACGGGCTTAAAATAATGGAAATTTGTTTTCAAATTTCCTGTTCATTGAAATGTATGAGATTTTATTGGTTTATTCATATTTCGGAAGGCATTCTTGTGGTTTGTATTTGATTTTGATTTTGTGAATAACGCAAGGTTCTCTCATATCCGAGCCGTGGAATGTTTTATAACTTATTTCATCGTATTGCGTATTATATTATATCATGTATTGCTTGAATGCATATGAATTTAATTCATGTAACTATAGTCCGAAGCTCTTAAGAACTGGATATTAAGTCTTCGCTGAAGGCTGTTTAATCTCATTTTACTCTATAGCTGAATGGTTTGACTATGGATATATATTTTGAATGCTTTCATGGAAATGTCTTATACATTGTTAGACATATTACATTATTATAAATACACTGTCTATATTGAAAAGCAATTTGTTTTTACACTCTTCAAAACCCTTAAGTCATAAATGACGTTTTTTTCTTCTTTAAGAATATATAAGATTTCCTATGAATTTCCAGGTAGTTTGATGATTTTCGTAATTTTGCTGAATAGCATCTAAATGAAGGAATTTCTGACTTTTCTTATTTTTGTATTGATCATAAAGCGCGTCAACAGCATCTGCGCAACCTATTGCTTAATTGAAGCATAATTAACCTTTTAATTAACCTAAAAGGTTGTCCGAATACAAGGAGGGCTACGGGGAGTTAAAAAAAATCTGGATGTGAAAAAAGAACTTTTTCTCTATATATATGGAACTCATGGAGATGCGTACCAGTACAGTACTTCAAAATATCATACCATTATAAGGTTGAGATTTATTAATATATTTTAAATTTATTTTCCTTATATTGCAGAGATTACCTGAACTGAAAAATTTATTTAAAAATAGTTCGGGCCATACGTGTGTAGAAATGTATTTATTAAAGCGATGAAAAATATTGCAAAATGTGTTTAAAAATATTTTTAAAAATTGATAAGAACTGAGTAGAAATTGTACTGAAATAAAATTGTAATTAATAAAAACCTTATTATTTGAATTTTTATGTTATTCTTAAAATTGTTTTTGTAATATAATATTTTCCAATATTTCACAGGAAACACAGTAAACTTTTGATGAATTTTCAAATAAAAGCTTAGTTATCAACTACATGTCAAATTCTGGGGATTCTTTACAAATAACATAACAGGATACATTGGCATTAAGTTGTAGTTTTTATTAGAAAAAAATCTTTTTTTCGGAAGATGGGAATAAGATGTTACAAACTAAAAAGATGTTGAAATAAAATATATAGAATGAGAGTTCCCTATGGAGAAAATCAAATACAATCTTGAAAGATTCAAAACTGATTTCGTAAATAGATCTTGCTTAATTTATAAAATTTAAAATTAAAAAAAAATCAATGAATTATCTGGTAAAAGTGAATATTTAATTATTAACTTTTTATTATATTTGATTCAGCCGCTTTCTTGAATTTTGACGTTGACAACTGAGATAGTATTAATTAGTGGAATTCAACAGAATATAATTTTATACAGAGGATGTGTTACATTTTGAGTAACATGCATTTTATATTTTTCATTTAAGAGTTTCTTTTGTCTTTAGTACGATTGCAATTTCAATATTTTATTCCGTTTTAAAATTTTAAACTAAATTTGTACGCTATGAAAGAAATTGATTTTTTTTTTTTTTTAGTTTTTTATGGATTTAATTTGATGAATTTTTGTTAATGCAAATGTTTCAGATTGATTCATAGACGGATTTTAATTTCCAATTGTAATTATATTTGATTAAATAACAAGACTTTATATCCATTTATTAATATTGTAAATTTATTATTATATTTTATTGCATTATTATGTATTATATTAAATTTATAACATAAATGTTGTTAATCCTGCTTGAGCACTAAAAGGACCTCGTGTATAACTAATGACTATAGCTTACAATTAAAGTTATCGTAAATTGTATCTATTGACTGTAATTTTCTTTGTAAAGAATTAGGACTAATGATCATTCTTTTATATTATGTTCAAGATTTTTGATTGCACTTTTGATTGGCTTATTTGAGCTACCTTGGTTATTCGACAATATCCATGTTGTGTTATTTGATTGAGAATATAGATGCTTGGTACATGTTACAGCGCCATTAAAAACAAGGGACAGAGGAGAGTTCATTTAGAGAGATAGAGAGCTGATTTGAGTAGATTGTTTTCTTCGTCCCTGATTTGAAAAATATTATTTTGGTCGGTGTATATGTGCAATGTATTGCATTCAATTCAAAAGTATGTTTATAGTCTTTATGTATAAATATAATATATAAATTTTCTTAAAATATATCTTCATTTACAAAAGGTATAAACGTCATTCATGTTATAGTATATTCATGTCAATAAAGTAATCAGTGCAATTGTGATAGGTCGTGAATCATATCTTAACGTATTTTCTGAGATGATACAACCTTTGTTATCTGTGCAATCATTTTCAATAATCCTAAACGATTGATTTTATGATGTCATTTTGAAATTTTCTTCTTCAGTGAAGAAGTACATGAAATATTATATTTTACAGTACAAATTCATATTATGTAACAATATATTTTCTATAATTATAATATTAATCCCGAAAGAGGTTTTCTTCAAACTGTAAGTGATCTATGTTTCGATTGCATATAAAATATATAAAGGAAGAAAGGATTGAAGTGTTCTTATTTTTTTAAACTTCCGATTCCTTGTATATTCTTAAAATTAATCAATAAATACTATTAAATTCATAAAGATATAAATTCTAAATAATAACATAAAAATAATAGCACTCAATATTTTAAGAAGATTAAGCCATTATTCTAAGAAATTTTAGAATAATTTTCTTTTATAGAAGTGTTTAATCTAAAAGATCTAATCTTAAGGAGAATTTCATCAAAAAATAAACGTGTGTTATAAAGCAATAATTTGCATAGATTGATATTTTTATCTCAATTTTCAAAATCGCACACGCTCTTTTATAGAGATCAAATAAAGATCATAATGTTTCGATCTCAGTAACGTTCTATAAATGAAAGTAGTTGGATTAAATTGAGGATAACAAATTACGAAAAGGAAAGAAAAAGAAAATGCACAAATATTTCATGGCTAAGGGGAATTTTGCAATACAATAATAAGATATAACTAAATGAATCAGAAATAGAAGACTGTTTTTATCCAAAGCTTTTATTTCGATAGATGATGCGCAAAGATATTTTTCTCAGCCTATTTTTACAATTTAGTTTACTCTATCAAAATAAGGAGTCACGCACAAGATTTTCCTCCGTCGTGGTGTACTTTGATATCATTCCCTTAAATTAGGTCTTTTAAATAAAGCTGTGCTTCATATATTTTTCTCTTAGATTGGCTAGATCATCATCGAATAAAAATGCTTTGCTTCAATCGAAAACATTAGGAAGAATATTCCTAAACGATTTCAATAAAAAATAAATTGTGCATTTGTGATTAAATTTTAAAATCGCTTAAAATTATACATGTTGGACCACTTACTTTGATTTCTGGAGAGCTAAATTTTATATACATTAAGAATGCATATAGATTTTTCCTTAAATGGTTTTTCAAATATACTTTATCTAACAAAAAAAGTCACGGATATTGTTAAACCCATGATTTGAAAGGAAACCAGTATTAAAAAAATAAGTGATATCTTTATAATTTCATTATCAAAAGATTCTAGATTAAAAGCATGAAGCAAAAATTAAGAGAATTTGAAATGAACTATAATAATGAAAAAAGATTTTTCAAAAATACACTCAAAATATTTTTTTTTTCATTTGAATGAATATGCTTTGTTCCTTTTAGATTAAAATCAAATAAAAGTTAATTCTTTTAAATGTTTAAATGTAACTGAAATCGCTTTGTCAAAAATTATTATTATACATAATTTTTATGCAAAGACGAAAAAAATTCGCCTAATTTTTAAGGAATTATTGAATTATTTGAGAAGAACTTTCATTGAATCCTTCAATTCGTTCTGAAGAGAGAGTATTGAGCTTCTTATCTTCATTATTAGAAGTGAAAAATCAGCTATGGAAAAGCGGAAAGAAAAATTACTATACCATAGACCTTATAATAATAAACTTTAGTTGTCAATTTTCAATCAATAACAAAGCAAAATATTTTGATGATAAAATAATAAATAATGGGTGTAACAACTTGAAGTTAGATTATTTTTGATAAGAGAATTTAATTTTGGAAAGAGTAGCAACGGAAGATAGAGTAAAAGAAAATTGATTCAGACTTTCTTGTAATATGTAACTATGTTTGGGGAACTATTAAATATTATGCAATGTATTTTATTATTAAGTATGTCAGCTGTCAAAATAAATGAGAACTCTTAAGGTAGTTTTCAAACATTTTGCATAATTGCTTTTCATTAATTGTTTACTTGCTTGAGGAAATGCTTTCCTGACGATGTTAATGTTATTAATGACACTTATAATCAATAGCTTACATACACTTACATTTATAGCTGTATATGATAACATGTAGACATGTGATTCCTTAGATAATTAGAGATAGAAGGATACCAAGTATTGAAGTTAAGAAAGAGGAAAATAACGAGTTTCAAAAATAGACTTATTTGACTAATAATATGAAAATGAATTTTCGTTATTTTCTAATCTTATAAACTTTTATATATAATTCATTAAAACAAATTTTATTGAATCTTGAATTCATATTCCCTTATCCCTATGAAGTTAAAAATAAGTAATTAATCAATTATCGAATTATTAAATTTTTAAAAAGTAATGAAGAATTTAATGAAACATTTTGACAAATAATAAAATGGTTCATTTTTTTTAAAATTTAAAACTATGCTTCCATGCGCAGAAGTTAAATATTCTTTGATGTAGCCATTCCTATAGATTAGAAGCTATTAAACCTTTACACTCGGAAAACAATCCGATGCATAATTATTCACCTAATATAAGGACTGTTCCAAAAAATAAATATACGTAATTGTTTTCTCTGAAAAATTAATCTGCCTCCTTTTACCTTTCTGTAGGTGTTTTTAAAAATCAAAATGGAAAAATAAATAAATATAACATAAAAAATCATGCACCATTTTTAATGGTGAATGAGAATCACTACCCGAGTGCAAAGGGTCAAAATATTTTAAATAATTTTATTTACTTGTAGCTAAGAATAAGTGACAATGAATTATTGATCAACTGACTGCCAGAAGATGTCGTTATCGCCGTAAACGTCAAAATATCAAGCTCCTTGGAAGAAAAAACGGAACAATGAGCTGACAACGGCGGTAAAAAATAAGATATGGAATGTGTCAGAGATAGAGAATGTACGAGACGAATTACGAATCATTCCAGTCTTATAACGAATCAGAATTACGTATTTCTGTATATCTTCTGTACATATTTCTTTTTAAATATTATAATAATTCTTAATCTGCGTTATATATAGATTAAGATAGATTCTTCTGTTTCATTTATAAAATCTTCCACATCTTAAAGTGCCCATATAATTTCCATAACATAAAATTACAACGGAAATCATTAGCCAAAAATTATGTTTGATTTTTGAAGAATTTTACTAAATTAGTTTATTTTTCATGATATAATTTTTTAAAAGATAAAGGAAAACATATTTTTACAAATTAGAGAAATACAAATTGATTAAATAATTACCACATTATTCATCATTAAAATTTGTTGAAAAATATCCTATAAATCTAATTAAAGGAGGGACATTATAAAATGCTTAATATATAAAATGCGTAAAATATCGAGTTGGCGAATTTAATCATATATAAAATGATTAAATTCGCCAACTCCGTAACGAAAATTAGTCATTCAGTACATCCATCACTTGCCATTTCTCATATACTCAACGTTTTTTTCTCCAAATGATTTTGATGGTGTAGATGAGATTTAGGTAGATGGGGCAATGTTTCGAACATGATATGTGGGATATTTCCCATTCAGTCTTCAAGTCTCTTATGTAAGTGTTACTATATGCAGTAGAGCCTCATTCTGATGATAGAAAACATATCGCCTTGAAATCAAAGATGGTCGTTTTCCTACCAGCTTTGACTTAAACTGCAAAAGTAACTCGTTGATTCATTCATTATAGTTTGATTTGGACTTCAAATTTCTAAGTGGACAAATTTATATATTCTCCTAGATAGACATGACCTCATGTGGGCGAAAAATTTGTGAGGATATACGAATGCGAGCATGACGATTAGAATCTTAATGATTATCCATCAGTCCTCCAACTCGCTTTCTCATATCCATCCTGTAACCGTATATCTTAGCTGTAACTGTAAAATGTACCTATACATACCAATATAAAAAGCTAATATTGTCGATAACCTTCAGTGCCTATTTCCTCGTGTTGGCATGACATATAAACATTTCTTTTTTTAAGTGGTATTCGCTTTATCCATTATCTCATCCACGACAGTGATGACCCAGACGTGATTTGATAACACGCAACCTTCTGAAATATAAAAATAGGTTCGCTTTATCCATTATTTCATCCATCACGATTTTATCTAACTTGGATATTAACTATGATGCTCTCTCTAATTACAATTTTCAATACTTGCCCTCTTTTTTTTTTCTCTCTTTTTTTGCAGAATTTCTCTAGTCACTGTATCTCCATCAGCCACTTAAGTTCTTTAATGCAACGTGACAGTAATTAAGAACTCAAATTCACTCTCTGAGTGCGATCAGACTTAGAAAGTTTGTGAGCAAACAACTTTTTTTGATGGCATGTAAGTGTAGATGAATGCTTCAATTGCTAAATCCAAGTTTCTCGACTAGTTTTTTTCAGCATTACAATGCTATTTTACTTCGTCAGGGTTCACTGACGCCCTTCTCGAGCTCTGCGGATTTTCCAAGTTGTGGCTGTCCTAAGCTCCAGCTTTCGATTCCGGATTTCTGCAAACTTGTAATTTCTACACTTGTATTATTGTCATCACATATGCTTACTGTCTGATCTCTACATACTACAATAAATTTCCTCGCAGTCTTCGTTGGTTTGATGAATTTATTGAAATTTTAAAGCAAAATATGCCTCATATACTTACTGTTTACATTATAACTTTGAAAAAGCCTTTAAACAATCTCCAATTTTTAAAACTTGTAGAAAGAAAGAAGTTGAATTAGACAGTTTATATCTTCCACTCCAACTTTTGGCTCATATAATATGAAAAAAAAAAATCAGTTGTTTTATTGTATGATCTAACTTGTCAAACATTCATGATATTTACAGAAATTAGCTACAAACTATGAGGCGCATTAAACAATATTTATGGTAATATTTCCTTGATTACAACACCAAGTTTAAAATTTCGAATATAAAAAATTGGAGTCAAAAGAAAAACGCAATAATTTGATCAATATGTCATGACTTTGATATTTTTCCTTAGGAAAAAGGATGAAAGATTCTGTTCCTAATTAATAATATATTGGCTACTATTGGAAAATTTTGAATGTTAGCTGATATGATTAATTCATGAATGCGAATTTCGAGAATATTGTACAAACCGTTATTTTGTTATTCATTTTAACCAACAAGACGACTCTTCACTGCTGTCTGAGATTCTTTTGTTTGATTATATTTTATAAGTATTCGGACTGCTTTCGGTGATTTCTCAACTACTAAGAAATGAATTTAAATCTTTGGAGTTTGCAATCAATCTTCCTGAAAATCCACTTATTGTGAAACGATTTGAAAATAATTTTCTTTTAGGTTAATCTAGAATCCAAAATGTCTGGAATATTTCAAGTACTGCGAAAGAATTTATGAATCAGAAAGGAATGATATGAATGCTGCATTGTTGGTTCGTGGATGTATGTAACTTTTTTATGAATATTATTTTCTGCACCTTTCTTCCTGAACGGAAGAATCGATTTCAATCAAACTTGGTAAATATCATTTACTAATAAAATATTACAAGTATAAAGTACTTCTGTCGTAGCAGCTATTGTAAATGTGAAGAGCTTAACTAGTAATAAAAAGGGCAGATTCTGGAACATTTGGAAATATTCAAGAGTAACTTCGAATGGTGTTTTGGAATTTTGTAAATTTTCCTAAAAGTTTCTAAAAAAAGCGAGAGAATTTCAGATCATTGTTGAATATATTCAGCACTGTTCCTTTTTGGAGCATTCAAGAAAAATTTACTAAAATATATAATGTCCTAAACAAAACTCCTTATTCTACATATTTTAAAACTACTGCAATAATTTTCATATATTAATTTACAAAAAAATGGAAATATTCAATAATATATTCAAAGGCTTTTATCTTTTAAAAACAATAATAAATTCTTGACAATTTCTAAAATACTTTCGAGCATTTCAGAACACTTTTGAATAATTATGATAATTATTGAATTTGGAAATGAGCCAAAGCATTATACGATGTTATATTAAGTCTGTATAATACTACTTTTTTAAAATAAAGTCTCCCTCTCTACAGTTATTTACCAAAGCTCTATTGTACATCTATGAGTAATCAAAAGCTCAAGACAAATTTAAAGCAGTTTCGAACGTCTTGCCCGAAACATAACAGAATTCAGTTTGATTTGTCAGATTTCATTTGATTTGATTGCACAACCTTTGTGTTGAGTGAGCAACAATGACTGCCTGCTTTAGAAACCTGAATAGGTTTTTGTTAATTCGTGCAATTTGTAGAAAGATTATGAGTCTTAAAATCCTTTTCATATCTACAAAAGTAAAAATCTTGCTTTGAAATTATAGCCCATTCATTAATCATTTTATTAATCATAACCGCGATATTGTCAAAAACATTCAAAAGAAATATTTGATAAATGCAATAAAAGTTTTGAATTTGTTTTACAGTGTGGAAAAACTTTGTTACCATTCGCTTTTAAAATTGCAAAAATTGTTACAATTAGTGCAACAAATCATATAGAATTAAAATAGACATCATTGCAAAATTAAAAAAATAAATAAATAAAAGTTTTAAAATGGTTTTTGCTTTGATACTTTTGAAAAAAAGATATTTTTTGGATATTTTTTTAATTCTTTAAAAATAGTTTAATTTTTAAAAATTTTTAAGAGCACGATTACGAAAGAGGTAACTAACTACAAGTTAAATGCGAGATCTTTAGATCGAACGTTTTCCCTTTACAGAGCATTGAAAAAGATTTCTTTACATTCTTAAAGGAAGTATACCAGTTTATAAACATAAATTTCATTAAAAATATTAAAATAAATGATAAAGACACCCTTAGAATTAAAGAGACAAGTGCAGTATCTTTCCTTCAATTCTATTCACTCTTAAATGAAAAGTCATTTGAAGGAATTATATTATTCTTACTTTAATACAAAATATCATTTTGTAAGATTTCTCGATCTTTCCCAGCGGAAATAATGCACATTAATTGGCGGTTTGATTAAGCTAGACGCGCGTTACATAATAGTCAGATTCCGGAAATTCATTTTTCAACAAATTAATAACGCCGATTCAATCAGTTCATTAATTAAACTGTGAGCTCTGAAAGAAAGTAAACAATTAAGATCCACGATTGAGATATTGGTCTTCATTTTGAAATTTTTTTTTAACAGAATGAATTAGAAAATATTAGAAAACGCAGGTGCCTTAATTTAATTAATTTCCGGAATTGTTTCCGAAACAAATTATATAAGGTATACAGAAAAGAGAAAATATTCAATGAAGTTAGCTTTCAATTGATAGATCCCAATTTCATTTGTGTTTATTTTATTCATTGACGCATCTATTAGAATGGAAAAATTAAATCCATGAATTGTATTTAGTCTATTACCATAAGAATCGTCTTTCTTTAAAGACATTGGGAAGTATATAGACACAAGTGGCTCTGGCTAAATTTCAATAATGGTTCTTTTAGCGGAAACTACAAATATTTACGAAGTCTTCTCTCATTCGCATGCTCTGACGCACACTCTCCCCTCCCTAATAATACCCATTGCAAGGCAATAGAAAGGCAGCATGATCACATTTTCGAAATTACATATACATAATTAAAATTACATATTCATAGTTAATTTATTCATAATCTATTAAGCATATTATCATTTAATTAAAACAAAAAAATTATTAAAAGAATTCTTAGAAACTTATAAGGAAATGAAAGACTAGTTCATTGAGGGAAAGTTTTGGTTACGAGATGAAATAATTTATTGATAAATGTTGAGTATTAGAAACTTTTTGTGTGTTTACATTGTTATTTTCTTAAACAATGTGTCATAATATTTGGATAAGATTCGTTTGTTTTTGGTATTTTATTAATGTTTGGAATGCATTTTAAACATGTTAAATGTAATCATAAATCACCTTGTTGTTTAGTGAAAGAACCACGATACCCTGAATGATAATCCGAGTATTACTGTCTAGTTCAAAATAGTTGGCAGTATGGCTTATGTTAAATTTTTCCGTAGGAGATGTGACACGTCATCGGCGATAACACCAATTTTATTCATCATTAAATTTTAAATAAATACCATTATATGGAGTATATCAAGAAATACATAACGCCATAAAATGCATTTTTTGTAGTCACCAAATATATGAGTTCCATATAGAAAACGACATTACCAATTTTACTAATAAAGAAGGTTTGTGTGGAGAGGGGGGGGGGCTTCAAAGGATAAATAAGATTTACATCTGAAAAGTTTAGCACAAATACATTTTAGAGGTTGTAAATCGGATATTGATCTGATTTTTTAAAAACAATCAATTAGAATTACACAAAATTAAAAATTAAACTAGATTTTTATCTTTTGCTGTGTCGAAAACATTATTACATAAAAATTATTTACACTCACTTTTAAATTTTAAAAATTCATTTTTATTGATATCGATTTTGTTATCGTGAATTTTCCAGCTAAATATTCTAAATTTTTGATGAAAATTTCTATAAGATTTCAAATATTGGTGTTTCAAATATTGCTATTCATTTTTGAAATGAAACCCAGACCGCTTTCATTTTTAAAATATTTCATCTCCATTTTCTATGCATGAGGACCTCATGGGATTTGAATCAATTAAGAATGTTCATTTGCACAATAATCAGAACAATATTAATTGCTTAGCTTTAACAACGGGTATTGGGTTTAGAATTAAAAAAAACTGAAAAGAAAAAGCATTTTATTAAAGAAACAATATTTTGATGAACATCAAGATACGACTGGAAATTTAATTAAAATTAAACACAAACAATACTTCCAACAAAACATTTAATATTCAAATGTGGATATAAAAAAAATATTTTCTTCGAGTTAATAAGAACATATATCGAAAAAAAATCTTTAAAGAGGCCATTTAATATTTTATAAACAAAAAAAGGGACCGATTTTTTTTAAAAATCGGAACAGTGCGCAAAATTTCTTAAACTTGCATTAAAATTATTTTTTTTGTTTTTTGTTTTACAAACTATGACTTCCAACTCAAATTTTCTGTGCGGTTCTTAATTTATCTTTCTGAAAGCCAATATTCTTTTATTTAAAAAATTCTTCTAAACTTTTCATATGTGACAACAAGAAGTTTCATTACTTCCGAGAGAAGTAAACAGCCCTTCACTTAAAGTAATTATAATCTTTAGAACTCCGTTTCATTAAGAGAATGTTAAAATTAATCCAGTTTATAATTCTCCTGTACTTATTTCCACATTAGCATATTTTGAATTAAAGTAATTTGAAGTACCTCAGAAATTTCGAGTGCATCACTTTAACAGCATTTTGAAACGTGTACGAGAGGGTTTCCAGAAACCGTATTAAAAAAAATCTTAGAAAGCTTGGAGATATTTTTACCATAAAAAAAGATCTCCAAGAATATTAGGCTTTGTACATTCCATTAAAGGAAAATTTTTCAATACTAAAGCTATAAATGAAATGCTTGAAGAATATATCTTTCATCTAGGTAAATCTATTTGTCCTGATATACAAGTGAAAGAGAATTTCATTTATTCTGCAATTTCCTCCTCTAATTTTATAAGGAGGAGAATAATGGTTTTGAAACAGATTGGAAGAGAATGTATTTGTTGAGAATTTTTCTATAAGGCTTTAGAAAGCCTGTCGAATTTATGCACCAAAAATCAGTTTAACTTTCAAGCAATTGCAATAATTGAAAACTCTTCAAAACAAAATTTATTCATTATAATGACGGGATTGCTTGTCCATTTTATATTATTTTTCTATATTTATTGGTAAAAGAGTTCCAGGGAAATCAAAAGAACAATTCTAATCTAATTAAAATTGTGTGCATGTATCTTAATTTTTATTATCCTGAAATAAATTTTATTGCATTCAAAATATATTGCATAATTTTTCATTTATAAAATTCTAAACTATGAAACTTCACTCACATAATTTCTACATTTTTATATAATAAATTTAAGCATATAGTAGATATTGTAATAGTAAAAACTTATGGTTTTGCATATTAAGATAAATTTTAAATGTTAAGTTTTGTAAATATTAAAATAATGTACACTTATACATTTCTGATAATTTGAAGACTATCACAATTGAAAGAGCAGGAAAGATTCAATAAAAACATCCAACCAGCCATTTAAAAATACGAGATACGTCAAACTAAAGGATATGTGTAAAAGTTCATTCACTGATTTTGTTTTAAATAGTGCATTTTGAATCAAAGAGTTTATTAGATAAATGGTAATGATCTAAGAGCATGTATGTAGTAAAAAATACTGAAGGAAATGGCCAGAATTAAAATCTGTTTCAAGACTTGTGAATTAAAGGTACTGAGTTCATGGATGTCCTATTTTTAATAGCTTTAATACTGAATTCCTTTCTGCGGATGAATCGTGTGTCATAAAACGATTAAAATAAACCCTTTCTGAGATATGTTTTAACTGAGTTTTCATAATAATCTCTGACTATACCAATATATAACACAGTCAATGCTGCTTTATTATATGCCTGACGGTGCTTTACGAGTTCTGTCGGGTTTTATAACGTAAGAGAATCCTTCAAGCCACATTGTATTACCAATCTACTCCTCGTTTTATGACTCCACACAAGAAAAACGACGATAAAAATCGCCTGAAATAAATACTATAGCTTCCTGAGCGGAGATTCTGAAATGCCATTTGACAAATATGAATTAATTTCATAATATTTGTTGTTGAATGCTCATTTGAAACTACAAATGAAGAGAAAAGAACAGCTTTTATAACCAAGAATATTTCGTATTTTTACATTAAGAAACAATCCTTCTTGAGAATATCACTCCGCTAAATGTAATTATTTATTACTTAATACAATTCACTGCTAATATATATCAAGCATTTGTCGATCAGATCGCCCGATTTTAACGTGATAAAGTTTATGAACTGTAAATTATGTCAAGCAGCTTGTTTGATTCTAGGTGCATCATATAAAAAATAGAAATGTTTTATTAGGCAAACCATTGGATGCAAAGCTACTAAAGTTAGTATTTTTAGCTAGTCGTTGGATAATAGTTATTCCTTAAAAAAAAGCATTTTCCAAGATTTTAATTGAAACACCTTTCAATTAAAATCTTGGAAAATGCTTTTTTAAATAATTTCTAGCATTTTGCATAAAACCATCAAATATTATATATAGGTTAGTATTGCATATATAATGATTTTTGCATGTAAAGGTTTTCACAAACTAATAAAATTCTAAACTTTTTTTTTGTGAAACTAGTTGTACTTTCATAATTTTTTTTAATAAATTCAATAAACTTTTAAAACTATTTTTAAATAAATTTTAGAACAATACCGTTCATTCCTACGGTAATAATTTTATACTCCTAATAAATTTAGTTATAATTTTTATTTTAGTGATAATTTTTATTCTAATTCTTTCTTTAAATTATTATCATAACGGCATTCATAAAAATGTTAATATTTTTTTAATTATAAATGTTTCAAGTACATTTTAGAACATTTCATTTGTTTCGTTATTTGGAATTATAGGTTACGACTGTATTAAATGCCTTTTTTTGTATGCAATTGGTAGCAACCTTAAAATTGAGAGAAAATTTTAAAGATAATTGAATTCAAACTAAAACATTATCATGCCACAATGTTTCGGAGAAGTTCTGTAATATTAATAAAATGTTCAGAGTATTTTTAAGTGTAATTTATATTAAAACCGTAAAATTTTTTATCATATTTTTAGTCATAGGCGTTGCAATCATATTAAATATATCATTTGTGCGCATTATAGTAAACTTTAAATGAATTGAACTTAAGGCACAATACTGCTTCGATGTTTTCAACTATAAGCTCAAATTTACTTTATATTTAAAAATTTAATTCAAAAAATAGCAACTTTCACGCAACATTTGTATTTAATATATAGCAATATGCCTGATTATAAAATCAATGAATAAATTATGTAAAAATCACAAAATATTTAAATATTTGGAAATAATTATTAAAATTAGAACTTAATAGGATATATAAATAATTTCAGAAAGAAAGTAAAACAAAAAATATTATTTTATGAAATAATTATTTCAATATTATTTTCATTTATATCACAGAATAGGTATTTTTTTCTTCAACAAATGAAAAGTGAATGCAGAAAGTAAAGAAATATTTTTAGCATAATAATACAATATTTAATCAAGATGAGCATATTATTTAAAATATTAATCGGCTGAAATTGAAATTTCACATAGATCTCTCTTTGCTCTAAAGGATTTGAGTCTGTATCTTCAAATGAAAAAAAAAGATTCTTCAAATATCTTTTTAAAAAACTCTTGATGATGGAGTCTGAACTCTGTTAAGAAATAGTCTGAACGCGTATTTTAAAAGTTAATTAACATTATGAATTAAACTTAATTTCCTCATTAAAATTATAATCCTTTGAAGAAACAAAATGTGCTTAATCAGGTTCTTTTCTTATTTCTAAATATTCTCCGTATGAGGAAGAAATTATTTCACTATCTTTATTAAAAATATTATAATTGTTATTTATTAGAGTAAAATATTTCTCTTTTCTTCATCTGGCCCCCAAAAGATAAATTAATAAAATGGTACAGAAGCAGGGTTTTCCCCGCTTCTTTTATTCTTCTTTTTTTTTTTTACTTCATAACTAGATACTCTTTAATCAGCTAGGTTCGCTAGTCAGTCTAGCTATTTCTAGTCACTTCGTTGACAGAATCTACTTTTTTATGTGTTTGTACCTTTTAGAGAGAAAGATAGAATTCCCAAGCGAAGAACTTTCGGCGAATGACAAGAAATAAGGTCGACAAAATCAGCAAAGTAGTCTAATCATTGACAA
This sequence comes from Argiope bruennichi, assembly GCF_947563725.1. Classification (NCBI taxonomy): domain Eukaryota; kingdom Metazoa; phylum Arthropoda; class Arachnida; order Araneae; family Araneidae; genus Argiope; species Argiope bruennichi. The sequence continues at coordinate 27,020,749 of NC_079153.1, forward strand.
GTAGCTGGATTTTCAATACAAAGGTATCGTTATTAAATTCTTCATTTCTTTTATTCGATGAGGAATGTGTTTACTGTGTTCTGGAACGCAGACATTCTTAATTTTCTATCATAACTATTACTGGAGAAAAATGACACAACTATCACAATCAACTATAAAATATGTTATGGTTAATTCGACTATATTGTTTATTACTTTTTAAGCTCTATATTTCTTCCTAATTCTGTGAAACACATGTTAAAAATTACGTCGACCAGATTATGAAAGAGATAATTCAAAAGCTCAACAAGAAAGAAGGATGGATTTTGATAAAATTTTGTTTTTATACCAATATTGCAATTTTACATCATATTTTGGAAGCAATTAATAAAAAAATGTCTTTTCTCCGTCCGCCCACTCGTTTGCTAGTCAAAATCATTTTTGAGAGGCAACTAGACAGATGATTAAAATTTAACTTTTGCAATTTTTCCGAAACATAACTAAATGCAAGTTTAAACTAAATCAGTCAATTATAAGTTCTGTTATTGACTTTAGGAAAGAATGAATTGTGAGAAAAACATAAGGACTGCAACAAGATAGTAACAGTAAAAAGATATTTACTTATCTGAGTAAGACAAAATATTAGCTATAAAAATTGAGGCGAAATAATAAAGAAAGCAAGATAATTACAGTAACAATTAATATATTATAGATGAAATATAGACAAAATAATCATTGTTGCAAATGACACACGATAATAATTTCAGCCAACTGAAAAAATTATATTTGATATGCATTCTTGATATAACCAATGCAAATTTATATCAAATTTTGAAACATACCAGCTGAACGTTAAAGAACCAAAAAATTATCACAACTTCACTGTACTAAGAATATTATCCTAGTAGTATAGCATATTGCACGTTATTTTTCGATACCGCATGCTTTATTTTACAATATTCAACAATATTATATGTTATTGCAATATTATATTGTTTAATATTGACGAGAATTTGAGTCTATGAAAGAAAATTATGTATATATGAGAAATTCGAGAGAAAATCAGATTAACTGATCTAAATCGTAATAGAGAAGAAAATGAATTACAAAGAAAGGCATTCGATCAAATTATCATAGACATACAGAATGGTAACTAAATATAATTACAATTGTTTGCAAAAATATATTTTCTTTTACAAGTGCACAAATGAATAAACAGCGGAAGTACGACCATTGCCAACGATTTTCGGTTTTAGCTTCCTTTTTGCTCTGCAACTTTACGGGTGTCTTAATTGGCACAATATAAACTAATTAAAAATACGAGAAATTCATTGAACTACTCTTCAAAAATTTTATATGACCTTAATACACGTTCTTTAATGCTATGCTTTAAAGAGCCATTAGAAAAAAAATCTGTTCCTTGAAAATATATTTTGGGAACATTTATCTTTAGATCAAAATTATTACTATGGCTCGTTACTTGATTATGATTGAGCGTAGTTTAAGTTAGAATTGTTTTTATGCATGAGTTTCGGAAATTTTACACTAAAGCTTTATAATTAATTACACCAACACAATAATTAACATCTTCACGCAGATTTGTGCACGAGTATGACTTTACAATATTTTGTACATATCAATGTAAGACTGCAGTTTTCTAAAACTGCAAAAATAGTCATTGTGTTTATTTTAAGAATTTTCAACAAGCGAGATATTTATAGAGTTTAAATTCATATTTGATGATTTCTATTCCTTTGGATGGATGGAAGACATTTTTCACTATTTTTATCTTCCTATTTAATAACATTTAGAATATCAGAAGTAGTCCTACAATAGTTAAACTCTAAATTGCACGGTTATGAAGCTTCCAGATTTCATTGTTTCCCCCTCACGTATTAAAAATTTTCCATTTCAGAATATCGCCTCAATTTAATATTTATAAGTATAAAAATAATTGACAAAAATGTACATCATTAAAAAAATAAAGAAAATTTAAGTCTAGTTAATAAGCATACGTGAATAATCCTGAAACATTATCGTGCTATCTTTATTATTACCTAGTAAAGAAAGAGAAGGTATTACAATTTTCAAGAAATTTGAACCTAAAATGTTGGCGAATCTCCATGTTTCAAGTCTTTCTGAACAAGAAAATGCAGTTTTAGAATTATGACTCCCGATTTCTTTCTTTGAATTAGCACAATAATTTTGAAACATTTTGAGATAAATAAAGGAAATTTTGTATGGGGTTTTTAAATCAAATTTTGAACGAAATCCATTCAAAGAAAGTTTGTCTGTTTGTCCAAATCCAACTAAACAGTATAATTACAAAACAAAACGATAAGTAGATAAAACTTGGTGCTCAGTTTTAACATCGAAATTGTAAATCCGTGGCAATATTCGAATCGTATCCATCAATGGGTTGACCATCTGTCTGGAAATTCGAATGTATATAAATGAGACAAATCAAAAGTGAAATGTCTAAGATAGATGAAATTTGGTATGCGATTTTGTCATGAAAATTATGTCAGAATCAAAGTTTGGTTTTGACTCTTTATTTTTCGAATATCGGAAAAATAAATTCTATTTAACTATGTCTGTATATTATTAAAATTAATAAATTTTGAAATTGCATAATCTTTAAATAAGTATTGTAGATTTGTATCTGATCCGGGAGAACATCTGTAAGTGGAAAGTCTGTCGGCCTGATTGCACATAGACTTAGGAATTATTTATTTGATTGATAACGCAAATGGGTTAATTTTAGCTATAAATACTATTCGACCAGGCCCATGATGGGTTTAATTGTTTGTCTATTTATGTGGTTATGAGTTGACGAAATAAAACAAAACTATACTTTGAAAAGGCAATACAAAAAGGCAACACGATAAAAACTAAGAAAAGGCAAAATAGTGACTAACAAATAAAGCAAGATTATAACAGTCGCTATTTGGACAATATAATTGTGGAATTATATAAAAAACAATTTTTGTAACAAATGATACGAGATAATAACGCCAGCAAATAAAATAAGTAATATTTTATACGCATTCTTGTCATCACAAATTTTCATATATTAAATTTTTGAATCTATCGACTAAGGGCATATAAAAAAATGCTCACCTCTTTTCACTTTAGTAAGAACATTGAAAACAAACTTGCTCAATAGTGCAAATGTAGACGAGGAATTCGTGAACAGAATCGTTCTTCAGATTTAAATCGTAAATAGATGAAATACGAAATGTTTCTCTTTCTACTTCATTAAATTCTCGTTACAAACACATCCTTGCGATGTGATAAAATTAAAAAAAATCTTTACGAAACATTTTTTTGTTTAAATAAACAGATGGACGAACACCAAAAACACAATCAACACCATCGATTCTTTGGTTTGGCATTTTTTTCCTCCTGCAGACACCGAAAATAATAGAATTAAAAAACAAGTAGTTTTGATGACACCGGGGGCTGTTTTCAAAACATTATTGAGTGAGGTTATCCTAAAACACGTTCTTGGCCATCAATAAATACGTTTCTAAAGACAGAGTATGTGTGTTGAAAAAGCCATTAGAGCAGACCTTTTGTTTTTGGATATATAAGATTAGGTAAAAGGGCTTTTGATTGTAAAATATTGAAAGAATTTGCAGTCGTTTTAAAATAGACATAACTGCGTCTTTTAATAATTTGATTGATTGAGAGGAACTTTGAATAAGGAAATTATACGAATGTGTATGATATTTAATGATATTAGTTTTGTTGCATAAAATTATACATATATATTAACAATATCATGCAGTATTCTTTAATATCTACTTCTGTTATTCCACGTGACGTTCATTTTCCTAGAGAGTTACTCATTGGCAGCCATGCCAAACGAAATATTAAATTTAAATTAAATTTTCCAAACATTAAACAGACATGAGCAAATTCTCTGCCGTAATATATACCATAGAAGACTATTCATAAAGTTAGTGAAAGTTATTTTCTGCGATAGAAACAATATATAATGAACCATTAAACAACTATGCTTTTATTAGCAAAATCTACAAGTTCGAGGAATTCTACCATATATAAAAAAACAAAATAACATCGCATTAACATTTTCAGACAAAATCTCAATGCATTCTTAATGGAATGCTTATAATTAGTGTAAAAAAATTAAAATTTATTACAGTCAGTCATTTGTATATGAATTTATATATTATATTGAAATATGATATGTTGTTGTAAATAATATGATCCATATAAGCAATTACGGAGATTTATTAATGCTAATAATTCTCATCGCTAAGCCTGCTCCTCTGTATATAATATTCATATAAAAATTAATGAAGACGCTATTTTACATCCATTTTAAATATGCAATCCAATTTATGTAAAACTCCTCCCACAGAATGTAACATAAGTTTCATGTGCTGCAATTTGAGAAACCTTGCACAAGAATGTTTGATACGAAGTAGCTGAAATTCCTAAACTATGAGAACTGATTGAATGGAGTAATAGGGAGAGATATGAGTTCCTTAATAGATCCTAGGCAGCAAACTCGCCACCATCCATGCCTGTCGGAATATTCCCTAATGACTCTCATGTTATTCCATCATATTATCGGGTGTACAAGTCTGTATAGCGATTTCTCATTCTGTGTTTTCAAATTGGAAATGCATGATATTGGAGTTATGTTTATACCATATAAATATACGATGCTGATTGCTGATTAACTGAGCAATGCTATGATTTGATGTTCTGTTGCCAGATAGCGAATACATTGATTACTGGAAGATTTACATGAAATGTAATAGGAAGAAGATAATTTGCTTTGTTTATTTAGATATTCGAAATGAAATACAAGTTTGAAAATTAAATACTTCTATTACAATATTTTGTATGAAGAAATAGTAAAAAAAAGTGGGAAAAATGCATGCCATGTAGTAGCAGTTAATTGTAAATTATATTGAGACAACCAGAAGATTAGTAGCAAAAAAATTAATTGTATTAATTTTGACAATATAATAACAAGCACAAAAAAGTAAACAAAGTGACGCCATACATTATTCATATAAAAGAGTAAATAGTATAAAAAGCGAATTAATATGAAATTACAATTTAAAAAGTTATAGAATACAGTATCATATAGCAAGAACTTCGAATAGAATATAGTTTTTAAAAAAAATAATAAGTGTTAATATATTGATTTGTAATTCATTTTCAATTTATTCACCACTCTACAATTCAGCCTCTTAGAACTATATGATAATTTGCTTTAATTATTTATATTATGAAAACAATAACAACGGTTCAAAATAATTCAATTAATATTTTTTTTTCTTTCTTCGCGTGAACGAGGATTTAAAAGGAAATATTGCTCATTTTTTAAGGAATAAATTATCTTTTCCTCCATTTGTCTAAGTTCTTTTTAAATTATACGTCCTTGATAAAATTATAATCCATTTACCTTCATATTAAATTTAATCAATTTGAATTATTCCATCATAAAATTGATAAATAGGCACATATTTTCCTTAAAAGAGAATGATTAATATGAATAAGAGAGGTACCAAACTAGGTTAGATTAAAAAATAGAAAATTTTATCTGTTGTATAATTAATCAAATTTTTTCTAATAATTAATTTTTTTACTTTCTAGACCATTAAAGATCTTAAAATAATGATTCGTTTTCGTAACAAATGAAATCTTTAGTTTATAACAAGATCGCACACTTTTCTATTAGTCTTTATGTGTTGAAATAATCTTAAGAGAATTCTAATAATCGGTTTGAACACTTTTAATGAAATAATTCCAAAAATACAGCTAAAAATTCGCCGAGCTATAATTTTATTAGTAGTGTATTTTATATATTATAAATCATAGATAATGTATAAAAAAATATTTTACTCAAAGGAAAACAAGTGAACTTCAAAGAGGAATATTATTCTAAAAAACAATGAATAAAGAATGAAATCGGCATATTTCCAAAAAAGAGATTTCTGAAAAATGCTTTACTAATATATACGAAAGTTTTTTATAATTAGTGCCAGTGAACGATTGAATTTACCAAAAATGTAAATTATATCCAATGATTAAATTTAAAAAAAAACTTTAATCGATGCACTGTTGCAGAAATAATCTTATACCGTATTTACTGTATTTTATTTCATGCCAATGGGATAATTCATCTTCATTCGGATAGGTCGTGAACTGTGTTTTAAAATCTTCTTCTCAGGCATAATTAGGTTTGATGGTAAGCATTGAAAATGCTCCTGTAAGATGTATTAGAGCACAAATGATGTATTAGTGTATTAGCGTGTGATAGCGTAGATGTAGTAGCGTAAGAATGGAGCCATTTGGAGCATGAGCAGGAACGAAGTATTTATGATGTAACCAAACAAAAGGTTCAGGCCCCTTCATAATATGATCAAAGTGTTTCTTGCAATCTATATCTACAAAAAAAAAAAAGTCCTTTCCAATCTCTGCAATCATTTTCAACAATTTTATGCTGTAGACTTTTAATTATGAGTATGATTATTTTTAATCCCTTGTTAAAATTTCTTCAGTAATAATTACATAACGTATGCATTCCAAATTCAAATGAGAAAAAAATATTATTTTATCATTGGGGTAATAATCATGAGATATTTCTTTCGAAACGACATATGATATGTTTTTTGACTGATAATAGCCTCTATCAAGAATGATAACTTTTGAATTTCTCTTTTTTTAAATTTTCGATTTCTTCTACATCATTAAATTTGATCAATAAGTATCAATGCATTTGCAAATAAACAAATCCTGATAATACCATTAAAATGACTGCAATGGATTCTTCAAAAGAGTGTTCATCGTTATTCTCTACATTTCAAGAATAACTTTTTTTTTCGCAACTGTCTGATAAACAATATTTTATCTTAGAGAGCAGACAAAATTTCTCTCAGAATATAGTTGTGTATTATATCATAACGATCTGCATAGATTGATAACTTTAAGTCAATTTTCAGTCACTCTCTGTTGCACTCATTATTTTATCGAAATCAAATAAGGATCATAATGTTACGCTCTCCGTGACTTTCTATAAATGAAAGTTGTTGAGCTAAATTAAGGTAATAAAAATTTATGGAAAAGAAAGGAAAAGAAGTAAACAGATTTTTTAAGAATAAGGAACATTTCGTTCATCAATATAACGAGATATAAACAAACAAATTAGATATTCAAAGAATGTTTTTTATCTAATGCTTTATCTTGATAGGTGGTTCGCAAATTTTTCTCTGTGCATGCTTATAATTTATTTTATTCCATCAAAATAAAGGAAAAAGAAACGATTTTCATCTACTGTAATGCATTTTGTTATTATTCTTTAAAGTAGGTCTTTTAAGTAAAGCTCTGCTTTAAGTGTCATTCTTTTAAATTGACAAGATCATCTCCAAATAAAAGTAATGTTATACTTCATTCTGAAACCAAGAGAAGAATATCCCTTTTAAAGTGTCTCTTATGACAAATTAGCTCATTTTTTGGTCACAATTTTTAGCATAAAAAAGAAGTAAGCATATTTATCCTCTTCCCCTTGGTCTTTCGGGATCTAAATTTTATATTTTAGTATACAACATTGGCATCAAGAATAAATATCAAATTTTCTTTGAATAGCTCCATGTAATTTTCCCATAATAGCGTTCAGATATCTTTATTTTCGTTATGTAGAAAGTAAGTAACAAATTTTATTAAACAAACGTTTTAACAAGAAACGATGTTATTTTAACTTGACTATCAAGAATGGAAGTAAAATTTAAGGCAAGTTTAATTCCATTATATCAGTGAAAGTATAGTTGAAAAATAAACATATTTTTTTTTCACCTGGAGGAAAGTATTTTACTGCCACTATTCTGGTATCATATAAAAGAGCATTCTTGTAAATGTTTAAATGCTATAGAAATCTTTATTTATTCTGTAATATTATTGGCAATTATGAGAAAAGGGAGGACTTGTGTCAAGTTTTCACTAATTTAGAAGATATTTCTTCTCAACACCCAAAGAACTTTGAGTCAAGCGATACCCTGCCTCAGATTTATTATTAGGACTGATAAATACCTAAGGAAAAATAAAAATAAAAAGTTATCATTTTATGGCATTTCATTAAAAAATTCATTGACAGTCTTCGTAGTAAATTATTACAAGAAGCGTTTTGACGATAAAATAATACTTGAAGCAACAAAATGTTTATGAATATATATTGTGAAAATATTTACGTATGAAAATATTTATATAAATAGTTATATAACAAAATATTTATGAAAGAATTGTTATGGTGGAAAGAAAGGCTATTTGATTCAATTAGCTTTTGCAGTTTCTGGTAATAATAATTAGCTGTGTTAGAAGATCTATTAAATATTATGTAAATTATTTCTTTATTAAATTCTCCCACATTAATAATATAGAACTCATAAGCTAATTCACACATATTTCGCATAGTTTCTTTTCAGTTATTGATTAGTTGCTTGAGAAAATTCTTTTCTAGCAACACCAATTCGGTTAATCACGTTTATATTTAACCGCAATGATGTCTGCTACCTGACAAAATGTAGGCGTGTACCTTGATTCCTTAACTAATAAATAATAGAGAACAATTGGAATATTTATATATATATATATATATATATATATATATATATATATATATATATATATATATATATATATATATATATGTATATATTAGTTGGGAAAGAAAAATATCAGGATTGGAAAATGTGATTATATTAGTATATTAAAAAATATGATAATAATTAAAGTGTTCGTCTTTTAGGGGTTATTATATTTTTTTTTAAATCAAATTTTAATACATCATGAAATCGATATTTCCCTTTAATTTTAAAAGAGGAATCACACTTGATATTGAATTAAAATTATATTATTAATCTATTGATCGTGTCATTAATTTCTAAAAAAAATCTTAAAATATTGCATTAACATCAAGAATACGTAATTGAGCAAAATTTCAAAGCACCAGCATCTCAGGAAGCAAATGAAAAGTTAATTACAAAATTTTATCCGTACAAATATAAAACTAGTAAAGTTTATTAAATGCATTAAATAGTTTCATTAAAAGTACCGGTTTATTTTAGTGTAGCAATTTTAATTTTCTTCTTCTGTTCGTCCTTTCAAGAAATATTTCCAAAAACTTTTCATAACCTGTGGATTTGATATCAGTTAAATTTTGTAATTACTTTCAAAAATTGTCGATAGTTATTACATCTTCCATATAAAGATAACAAAAGTTTAAAATGTTTCAAAATATGAACATATTACCGATAAAATACAACAAAATACTGCTAACTATTTCTGAATTTGTGAGAAAAATCTTTCAGACATGAAAAAAGTTTCAGAAAACTTATAGAAATCTCAAATCTTTCCTGAATCATCTTTTCTGTACATAATTAAACTGAAGTGACCATTCTTTCAAAGGACAGAAATGGATGTTTCTAACTTTCAACATTGAAGAATGTATTAATATCTTTCTAATACAACCTTCGCTTACAATGAGAAATAAATAAAAAAAATAAATTTCCCCGAGAGAAACCTGAAAGAAAGTTTTGAGTAATTTTCTAGAATTCGGAGAATTCTGCAATCAAAATAGAAGTCTCATTAAAACATTTGAGATCGGACTGTTATGCTATTTTGTAATACAGGTTGGGCAAAAAATCCACACAAAAACATTAAAAATTCATAAAACCCGTAAAATTAAGTAAAATAAAAAACGATTTGCAGATTTAGTATGGATAAGTCACAACATTTTTTTAAGTAGGAAAAAAAATCATTCAAAAACAGCCGATATTGGCGCTGGTATGAACGACATAGTTGGAAATATGCAAATGAGACAGGCGATTATAAATACTTATGCTCTTGATCCAGAATCAGTTCTCCATTCTATGTAAGTAAACAAAAATGTTTTGTGTAAAAGTTAAATCTTTGTTATTGAAGCTGTTTTATCTGAACCAGGAATCAGCGACTGTTGCACTGCGTAAATTCCCACTTCAAAAAAAAAAAAAAAAAATGTGAAGAATGGGAAGGGATCTTTAACAGTGGCAGTTCTCAGAAAACTTTTTCAGCGATTTGAGAAACTGGATCGCTGCAAGATTGTGTAAGATCCGGGTGATCAAGTCTAATGCAGACACTTTTGGAGCGTGTTGCAGCCGAAATGGAAACATTAACTTCTGAAACCGCGGCAGAGACTTTCAATGCCCAAGAAGCTGAAATATGCTTGGGATTACCACCATCCTCGATATTTAACATTCTTCATGTAGTTCTTAATCAGTATTCATACAAATTGCAGTTTTGCCATGAACTTTTGGTGGCATCGGATACTGTAGAAAGAGAAGCATTTGCGAGGTGGGCTCTCTCTAAAATTGAACAAGATCCCCCCTTGGGTTTTTAACATATTCTAGACAGATGAGGCTCATTTTTCGCTCCATGGCGACATTAGTACACATAACTCTCGCATCTGGATGACATCAAATCCACAAGTGTAAGCTGAGAAATCACTGCGTTCCCCAAAGTCACAATGTGGTGTGGGTCCACAAGTTCCTTCACCATAGGGCCCTTCTTCTTTGAAACACACTGTCCGGCAAATGGGTAGAAAAAGGTGGCAGTAAATGCTCAGCGTTATTGAACGCTTCTGCGCGAGAAGGTCCCGTCTGTATCGACTCCGCCGATCCAATCTGTCGGAATTGAAAGATTCAATCCGACGAGAACTGTCATGTATACAGCCGGACATGCTTCACTTAGCCGTTGTTGGATTTGTGACAAGTCTGAAATGTGTAATCACTTGTGTTGATTGACATATTAAACACATTTTGTAATAATAAATGATTTGATAGCATTATTGGCTTCTTGAATTTGCGCCCACCATTAAAATATTCTGTTGTAAATCCATCCAACTATTTACAAATTTCAAAGTTCATTTCTTTAGAAATTGAATTTAATAATAAAAAAAAACAGTTTTAGCGAGTTTATTCATTTTTATTTTGCCAGTAGTTCTGTAGTTAGGGATATATGCATCTTAAACTGGAAAAAATTGCTTTTTCCTGGATGTTAATTTAAGTACCATTCACCATGTGTAATTCAGTCTTACACATAGAGAGTCATACTGAATGTCTCTTGATTTTTACAAAATTTTAAGATAACCCTGATGAGTTTCAAAGTATTCAATATTATAATAAATCATTTCTATTGAAAAAGTAGAAGGCTAGCTTGGAATGCTTAAGTGAGAGGTATGGGTACTTCAAAAAGTATTCGAATTCAAAGGACTTCCTTTTCCCGTTGAAATTTATTGGTTGTTCTCTAAACATTAATTTAAACTTAACTTTAATTTTCCTTCTGATGTTTAGAAAGAGAAAACAAACTTGGATCCTATGTGACGTTCCCATTCTAATTATCTAGATTTAACTCGGGCTGCTGAGTTTTTTTTTATTATTATTTGGATGATATTTTAATAAATAAAGTGACAAATAAAGAGAATTTCAAGGCAGTCTAGACGGAAGAATGGACTAAAGTTTTAGTTCGAACAACCAAACACTGATGGAGTCCATACCTGAGCGAGTATAAGATGTAGTCTAGACAAAATGTTTTGCAACTAAATATTAATATTCTTATTGTAATTTAAATTAATAAATTGTAGAATAGGTTTTGTGGAATTGTTTTTCCTCCTAATTGTTTTATTTATTTTTATGTAAAAAAATTAGTTGTTACAATTTTTTCAAATGTTTAATAGGTAAGAGACTGAATATCAATAGGTTTATCAATAATAAAAAACAATTTCTTTAAAGCAAAAATTAATCTATAAAGTAAAAACACGAGTACACATCTGAACGTATCAGTAATTTTAAAATCTCTTGTATATATCTAAAACTGACAAGCTTTTTTTCAAGATGAACTTGTTACAAAATAAGCCAAAACAATAAAAAGACATGGTTAAACAACAACAAAAAAAAAAACTGTAAGAGAATAAACTGGTGGTGATGGTATGTTTTGAATGAAATCTGCTGCCTTTTTGGAATATGTTAACACCTTACCGTCTAACACCAGTCTAATCTTAATTATTTTATTTTCCACTGGTAGGATTTCCGTTGCTGGCAGTTTTACGAGGTTTCAAGGAGATTGTAGTTTCATTTTCGTAAAATAAATACATAAATAAAAAAAATTAATGCAATTTCCGATTGCAAATTTCAAATTATCATGTGAGAACATTCTTATTTTTAAGTCATTATTTGTCTTAATTAATTTAAGTCATTTTTAACCGGTTTGAAACAATCATGTGACTTCTCTATCGGTCTCTATCCCTATATATATATATCCCTGCTGTTTTATTTGTATTTATTTCACGTATAAATACGAACAATATGACCGGTTCAATATCACCCACCACAGAAAACTAACCATTTTTGCAATAATTGACAGGTGTCACTTAAGAAATGGTTATGCGATAGTAATATAAGTTTAAAAATAGATCTAATAATATAAAGAATCTATAAAAATAACAGAAAAATATTTGAAATTGAAACTTACTTTTATTTACAATTTGAACAATAATATTTTACATGAGATTTGCAAATGTGATTCTTACAATTGCAGCATAACATATTAGTTTTGCTGTCATTGTTTGTCATTGAGCTTTCACTGTCACGTTTGAAACATAATGAAGTAAGTATTCTCTGCAAATCCCGATGGGTAGATTTTTCCTTTTTCTCTGTATTCGTTTCACTATTTTTATTGAGTCCTGACTTCTTAGTAGGTGTGACCGTGCTTCAATGTATGGAAAAATTAATGATTTTCCAAGTTTTTCCAAAAATAGCTTTCGTTTAGTCAATTTGTTTTCGTTCCATTCACTATGTATTGAAGTCCATAGAACAAATGCATTCTACACAGAAATTTCAAGCATGTTATAGAATACTATCAAGGGTCAGCGATTTGTTTTTCTTTTTCAAGTGTATGTTATTTAAAAGATCAAGAGTATTCACAGTCTAAAATTGTTGAATTATTATCTAAGATCATTAATGGTTTTTGGTCAAGTCTGCTAACTCATTTATCATAATGCAAAGTGCTCATAAGAATAACATTCTTGTTCTTTTGGGGGATGTAGTTGACAACTGTTGTGTCTTCTGTAAAATAAAATATGGAGTTGTGAACTTCTTTGTTTGGCATTTGTTCAGGAAGTTTTGATTTATTTTTTCTAATGATGCCAAGTATAATCATTTTCCATTTTAGAAGAAGTTGTCCTAAGTTATAAGATGTGGAAACATTATCACATGCGATATTGTGCCCCGAGTAAGTAAGATCACACACACACTACTCGCATTCCTTGATTTGTCTCTGGTTTTGACCCTTGTTCTTTTCCAGTGTAAATTTGTGTTTTTAGTACATACGAAGTTTTACTGTCCCATAAAGTCCATATATTGATCCCATATTTGGATGGCTTACTTGGTATATACTGTTTGAAAGGACATCGGTGACGAAATCCTACTAATTATTCATTTGCAACAATATTTCCATTCGGATGTATACTTTTTGTAGAGTTTCTATACACTTTTACCAGATATGTCGCACTGCAGCTGATTTATACAAATTTGTTTTTTCTTGCGAGTGGATTTATTATCAAAACGAATAACTCCCGATATGGTGCAAAATGTTTCGAGGGACATTGTCGCACGAAATATATTTCTGTCAGTTTCTTTACTCCATAAGCGTTTTGTTGATTCTCCATATAATTTATAAACACCAGCTAACAATAATAATCCAATATATGCTTGAAAAGCTTTACTTTCAATATTTTACCACTTTCTTCCCTAAACCCTTTCTCCTTCAATATTAGTCATATTTATGATTTCGGTTTCAATTGTAAAATTGAATACTACCTCAAATTCACTTTTTACGTTTGATATCCTTGCCGTTGAATATCTTGTGATCCCTTGAGTAGTTTTTAAAATATTAGCAGTGGTTGATTGAGAAGAAAGTCGCAGCAGATCCAACTTCCACTTTAATTCAGGATACTTGAACTGGAAACTCTTTTTACAGTTAGTTCATTTGTTGAATAGCGTTATCAAAATCGTTGTCAGAACTTTCACTCGCAATTTCATCACTTGTATGATTTTCATACTCGGATACTGCTTCTGCACTATCAGAAGCTTCTATTAGTTCAGCTATATCAGCGTGACTCAAATTTCAGTTTTATCAGCATGATTCGCCATTTTTTCTCTCACATTCGCAGGCACAACTCTTTTACAGTGTATCAGAAAGTGAAACACAGCAGAAAAAAGAAACGTTGCAATTAGAGCAAAGAGATTGGCCCCCTACCAATTGTATCAACTTTTGGACTTTTCACGATCTCTTATGTAAAGAAATAAGTTTTGAAAAAAGATAAATTGCATAAACTGTTGTTATGTTTTCTTTTGAATTATTCCAAACAAAAGTAAATATGTGTGAGTAAAAAATAACTAAAGTAAGAAATATTTTGAAAACAAAACGAAATAGTTTTGGAATCGCAACTAAAAATTATTTCTTATTCAAACTAAAACCAAAAAAGGAACAGGAAAATCATCAAAGTATTTAGAGGGCGCAAATGCAGCTACTTCTAAAACACAGATGAATTGATACAAAAATAATAAAAATCAAGTTAATAGGGAAAACAAATTAAACCAAATTAAAAAAAAAGAATCTTGCCTGAAGACTTTTACAAGGGTTACCCTCAGGCAGGTATTCAAAAAAAGGGGACTTTTTCTGTGAAGGAATGCAGACTAGACAGTCTAATAATGATTCCTCGTGACCCGAAAATACCCTGAAATTAGGCCCAAGTGATATACCATTTTAACAGAAAGGAAAATACAAAACAATAAATTAGAAGATTACATCCACTTATAAACAAAAATACAATAACAAAAATAGCAATAATAACAAAAATATCATATAATAACACTCAAACCAGTAATGGAAAACAAAAGGGAAAAATCATACCACCAGCAGGCAAAGAAATTTTAAGCTATCGATTGTGATTCCCGCTTTTTAACACCTCCCGGCTAACCCATTTAAGGTAAAAAACAATTATAGGGTCTCAGCGCCATCTATTGAGTGATCTAGTATACAAGGAAAGGTCTTTTTTATTTTAAGTAAAGGATTAATCCCATATCCTACCTTGTTTAATCAAAAAGTTGATATTACAGTAGTTTCTGAGAAATTCATTATTAATTAAATTTATAATGAGGTAATTTGATGCTTCAATATAGGAATTTTTATTAATACATACCCTTTTGATCCTGTTAAATTGTGAGAAAATTAGATTTTTGAAAACTTTAGAGTTTAGATTGGAATGATAATTGCAATGTTTTGTTATTTTAAAGTTGAATTTATCCCTTTTATCGTAGATACCAACTATTGTTTTATCATTAGCAATTTTGATTTTCAAATCCAAAAAGGTAGCCTCAAGTTGAGCAAGTCTTAATTTTTTTTTTTTTTTTTTTTTTTTTGCAAAAGCTAGCATTTATTTATCTAATTCCGTTTTCCCGGTGTTCTTTAAAATATAAGTTGCGTTAGAGTTATATTCATTAATTAAAAGTTCTTTATAATAATATTTACAAATTTAACAGAAATTATTTGCTGATTTATCTATTACAGGTAATTTAAAAATTATTTAATCCAACTCTTTAGGAGAATTAATGGAAAGAGGAAAAATAAACCATAATAAAATTTTAATTTCTATTGGTAAAGATTTGGATGTTTTATTTCTAAATTATCTAGAAAATACCATTGGCCTGCGGAAGATTTCGGAAAATGGAAAGTGAGAATTTTAGAGGAAGTTAAAATAAAAATGAATACTGTTATTGACCGATCTAAAGAACGCAGCATTTATTATAGCAAAACAATAAAAAACGAAATAAAAAATTTAAAAGAAAAATTTGTTATTACAGTAATAGATAAATCAAATTAAAAAAATAGATAAGCAAAAATAGTAATAGAAAAGCAAATAATTTATGTTTAATTTGTACTTATTATAATAAAGAAATTTTAATTAATGAATATACCTCTAACACAACTTATATTTTAAAGAACACCGGGGAAAAGGAATTAGATAAAAGAATGCTAGCTTTCGCAAAAAAAAAAAAAAAAGATTTGCTTTTTAAACTATTTTTATTTATTCCCAACAGTTAAATTTCATAAAAATCCAATAAAATTCAGATTTGTGACTTGTAGCACTGGCAGTTATAATTACTATACGGGAAAACATTTCTTTAAATACTTAAAAATTATCCTAGACAAAATCAAAGATAAAGAGAACTTTATAATTTCTAGTGACAAAGGAGTACTGGATTTTCTTAAAGATAACAACATTAATAACTTAATACTTATGATTTCGAAAATTTATACACCAATCTACTTCATGAAAAATTAATAAAGATCTGTGCTTTTATATATGACGAATATTTAAATGAAGACGTTATTCCTAAGAATAACTGGCTAGAGTTATGTAATTTTAATATTACTGAAAATTTCGTTTTTAATGGAATTAATTTTTATAAACAAGTAAAGGGCATTCCAATGGGAACAGCTTTCTCAAGTGTTTTAGCTAATATTTTCCAACATTACTATGAGAAAATAATAATTAAATATAATTTAGTAAACGGATGGAGGTATATTGATGACCTACTTTTGATAAACTTAGACAATACTAATATTGTTACTAATTACTATCCAAAAGATTTAATTCTAACAGATACAAATAAAAATTAACTTGAGGCTACCTTTCTGGATTTAAAAATCGAAATTTCTAATGATAAAACAAAAGTTGGTATCTACGATAAAAGAGATGAATTCAACTTTAAAATAACAAAACTTTGCAATTATCATTCCAATCTAAATTCTAAAGTTTTCAAAAATCTAATTTTCTCAAAATTTAACAAGATCAAAAGGATATGTAATAATAAGAATTCCAATATTAAAGCATAAAATAACCTCATTAAAAATGTAATTAATAATGAATTTCCCAGAAACTACTGCAATGTCAACTTTTTGATTAAACAAGGTAGGATTTGGGATTAATCCTTTACCTAAAATAAAAATAGAACGTTTCTTGCATATTAAATTACTCAATAGATGGCGCTGGGATCCTACAACTGTTTTTTTTTTTTTTTTTTTTTTTTTTTTTTACCTTAAATGCGTTAGCTTGGAGGTGTTAAAAAGCGGGAATCACAATCGATAGCTTAAAATTTCTTTGTCTGATGCTGGTATGTTTTTTTTTTTTTTTTTTTTGTCATTACTGGTTTGAGTGTTATTATATGGTATTTTTGTTATTGTATTTTTGCTTATTAGTTTATGTAATCTTCTAATTTATTGTTTTGTATTTTCCTTTCTGTTGAAATAGTATATTTCTTAGGCCTAATTTCAGGGGATTTTCGGGTCACGAGGAATCATTATTAGACTGTCTAGTCTGCATTCCTTCAGAGAAAAATCCCTTTTTTTTAATCCCTGCCTGAGGTTGACCCTTGAAAAAGTCTTCAGGCTGGATTCTTTTTTTTTGTGTGGTTAAATTTGCTTCCTCTATTAACTTGATTTTTATTACTTTTATATATATATATATATATATATATATATATATATATATATATATATATATATATATATATATATATATATATAATTTTCAATTTTTCTAGCTGACAAACAAATTTTGGAGCTCGTCCGATTTTGACAGGAAATAACAGCTATGATGTCAAGTTTCTACGTCAGCCTTTTAAAAAGGCATCTGCTGTCAAAGAAGCATACGTAATAATAAAGCAATATTGGTAAAAGCAGGTCAACCTTTTAAAAACGCGTCTGCTTTCAAAGAAGCATACATAATAATGCAATACTGGTAAAAGCAGGTAAAAAAATATATGCGATTAAAAGATGATGATGGAAATTGCCATTGGGCTTTGTTCTTTGTCTACGCGATTTCATGCTTCAATATTCATTGCCTACGAGGTTCAGAGCATCAAAACATCCTAACCAAAACAACATCATGTTCTCACATGATAATTAGTTAAAATAATAATCCCGATAATATAAACAATAATTTATAGTAAATAATTAAAATAAATTTAAAAATTCATAAAATAAATAAAAATTCGTGTGGCGCCAATTTAGTATCATCGACATTTGCTCCATAGTTTACGCAGGATACCAACGTGATTGCCACCGGACGACAAAGTTTTAAGACATCGGTTATAGAAATATATTTAAAAGAAATTTGGTTTTAAGGAAATAATACCGAACCTTAGCACAATTTAGATCTCAAGCAAATTTCGTGAAATATTTCAAAATTTCTCCACCGGCTATGCTTTCTAACTAAATACATGAGTGAAAACTATTTAAATTTTTTCTAAAACGTGTATTCTAATGACTTTATTTTCGAAAGACAACCAACATCATTTATTATGGGAAATGCATTAGAAGACGAATTTCGAAAACTACAAACTGTGGCATGCTGTTTTTATTCCAAAGCTGTCAACAATTCTTTGGGAATTCAATTTGGAGATATGCAGTAAAGAAAAGAATATATATTAAAATATTGATTGAATCATTTTATGATAAATTCTTCCGTATTGGAAAAAATAGTTTAGTGTTTCGGTTCTTCTTGTTTATCATTTACTTTTTGCATTTTCGTCTTTTCAAAAGGTAGAAAGAAGCTGGGAAAATGTTGATAAGCGACGGGAAAAAGCGAAAGCAATTTAGAATTTAATTTAAATTCTTGAATGATCTCTCAGGTAAATAAAAAGCGCTTCAAAATGTTTTTAAATTTGTTTTTAATTAAATTTGGGTTTTAAACTCTTGCAAATTAAAATTAAGAATTTACTATATTAACTAAGATTTACTAAATTACATATTTTGTGATATTGCTTAGTGGCTCTTCAGTAACAATTCCTAATTTTTATTTTTGTCAACATTTTCAAAAAATAATTAAATAGGAATCAAAATGAATTAAACATTCACAAATTAATGATATAAAAAGTATGTACTTCTTATCGTATTTTTCAATGTTTGAAATGGTTAATGAAAATCTGCAACCAATTTTTTATATGTACTATTCGAATATTATTAGTTTTTAGTTGCTTTCTTTGATAAAATTCAATTCTATTTACAAATATTTTACAATTTTTCTCGTAAATTAATAAGTACGACTTCTATAAATTAGAAGAACTGAGAATAAGAAAACAATCTTAATTACTAGTTTGGCAAATTTTGTAAATTGGTATTTCTTAACGTTGCCTAATTTTTGTATATTCTTATTTTAATTTATTTATGTTAGCTATTTTCAGATCCTTCTGCGTCCATACATAAAACCATATTTATACAATTTTTTGCAGATAGGCTATTGAATTTCTACCATAAAAAATAATGGAAAGAATATACGAAATTTCCCATTCCAATTTCGTAAATAAAGTCATTTTTTATGTTTAAAATATTTTGGAATTAAAACTGTATATAAATAATAGATGATTTTCTTTTTAACATTTATATGTTTTTTTTTCACCAAAATTATATGGTCTTGAATAAACATTTATAACTTACTTTTCTCTAAAAAATATTTATGTTTATATGATAGCAATTTCTAAACTTTATCTTACTAAAATTAAACCATTTATCACGATATTTTCCCTTATTTATTTAAATAGCAACCATTCTTAAAATGCTTTGTCATTCTGATTCAACTTTGAGTCGAAATGAAGTTCTTATTTATTATCAATAATTTTCGTATCGAATTCTTGGCTTAATGACAGGCTTAATTTTATGTTGCAGACTTGAATTGACGATGATTTGTTGCACGAATTACACTGTCACATCACACTTCAAGAGTTCTATAAACAAACAAAGCTATTAAATGTATTTCTGTGTTGGAGTATATTTTTATGGATGTAAACATTTTTCTGCATATATAATGGAATAAATATTCATGAAATACTTAAGTGCAACATTTAGACTTTGGAACATATAACAAATCGGACAGGGAGAAGTTAAAAAGCCACATCAAAATTAAATACGGCCTGGAGACTTAGAGATTTTCTCAAACACACGCAGTAGGTAAAAAGTTTAAGTGCAAATGTAAATAATGTAAATTTGAATCCCTCGTTAGAGCATACAGCTCGGCAAAAACACGATTTAAAGCCTTTAAGCAAATATAAAGTGTCAAAACTTTCATATGCAATTAACAAAATTGCAGGATACAATTAAGTTAAGGCAGGAATTTGCCATCAGTCTTTTTCATATATAAAAGAAATATGTTAAATTTTCGCCGACAAATGAAAATAAATCTGTTTATTAAAGCAAAATGAATAAATGTACTCGTAGGCTAAAAACAGTAACTAGTAAATATCTTTTGTGAACTAATAATACTACTGATCATTATTATTTAGACAATTCTTTCTGTGAAGGAAAGGAAATTAATGCATTGCTTAAATGCTTTATTGGCACAATACCAAATATATCTGCAAAACAATAAGGTTCGCCGAATTCTAAAGTTGTTCGAAACTGGATAGAGATAAGGTTCCTTTTGTGCTCACTCTCTGTATTGTGCATTGTCAATAGATTGTTTTCGTTGCCACTGAAAGTCCACCGCATGTGTAATGTTAGAAATGCTTTCATCGAACTGATAATCATTTCCAATATGATGCGAAAGATTTGATACTTTCATGTAAAGTTGCTTTTGTGGTAAAAATTGATAGTTGTCTATATAATGCAAAACTTCGTACTTCTGATGCGAAGATTAGTGCTCTAAAATTTATCACAGTTCGTGATTCAAAAAAGAAATTAATTTTGAGAAACATAGTCATCACAAAAATACTGATTAATAATTATGAAGTTCGTGATGAAAGAACTCTAGAACTAGGCCAATTCTTTTATAGTCACCAGATAAGAAGAAAAACATTTTTATTTTTATAAATTATTAAACAAATAATTGTGGAAATTGTTAATTTTATAAGAAATTCTATTAATTTATCAAGATTAAAATAAATCTACTGCAATTAAATTAGTTAAAAACTATAATTTCGAATTCGTCTGGTAATGAAAATTCCATAGTAATAAAAAATCTTTTATTCGGACCAAAGGTATCCCGATTTCAAAGTTCTATTAAATTTATTTAGTTCATTGCAATCACTGCAATTTTAGTTAGTTCACTGCAATTGAATCTACTGCAATTAAATTAGTTAAAAACTATGATTTCGAATTCGTCTGGTAATGAGGATTCCATAGTAATAAAAAAATCTTTTATTCGGACCAAAAGTATCCCAATTTCAAAGTTCTATTAAATTTATTTAGTTCATTGCAATCACTGCAATTTTAGTTAGTTCACTGCAATTGAATCTACTGCAATTAAATTAGTTAAAAACTATGATTTCGAATTCGTCTGGTAATGAGGATTCCATAGTAATAAAAAATCTTTTATTCGGACCAAAGGTGTCCCGATTTCAAAGTTCTATTAAATTTATTTAGTTCATTGCAATCACTGCAATTTTAGTTAGTTCACTGCAATTGAATCTACTGCAATTAAATTAGTTAAAAACTATGATTTCGAATTCGTCTGGTAATGAGGATTTCATAGTAATAAAAAAATCTTTTATTCGGACCAAAGGTATCCCAATTTCAAAGTTCTATTAAATTTATTTAGTTCACTGCAATCACTGCAATTTTAGTTACTTCACTGCAATTGAATCTACTGCAATTAAATTAGTTAAAAACTATGATTTCGAATTCGTCTGGTAATGAGGATTCCATAGTAATAAAAAAATCTTTTATTCGGACCAAAAGTATCCCAATTTCTAAGTTCTATTAAATTTATTTAGTTCATTGCAATCACTGCAATTTTAGTTAGTTCACTGCAATTGAATCTACTGCAATTAAATTAGTTAAAAACTATGATTTCGAATTCGTCTGGTAATGAGGATTTCATAGTAATAAAAAAATCTTTTATTCGGACCAAAGGTATCCCAATTTCAAAGTTCTATTAAATTTATTTAGTCCACTGCAATCACTGCAATTTTAGTTAGTTCACTGCAATTGAATCTACTGCAATTAAATTAGTTAAAAACTATGATTTCGAATTCGTCTGGTAATGAGGATTTCATAGTAATAAAAAAATCTTTTATTCGGACCAAAGGTATCCCAATTTCAAAGTTCTATTAAATTTATTTAGTCCACTGCAATCACTGCAATTTTAGTTAGTTCACTGCAATTGAATCTACTGCAATTAAATTAGTTAAAAACTATGATTTCGAATTCGTCTGGTAATGAGGATTCCATAGTAATAAAAAAATCTTTTATTCGGACCAAAGGTATCCCGATTTCAAAGTTCTATTAAATTTATTTAGTTCAAATTCTCAAAAATGTAGTAACATCGCAAATTCAAAGAAGATATGAATTCGAATATAATATTACTTCAAAGAATATTATAAACTTATGTACTACTTTATTATTAACTTACAGGTTATGAAACAATAGTTCTAATTATGTCATTTGCTCAAGTAACAGTATTGCCAATTGGAAAAATTCAATGGCTTCACCATTTTAGTTTGAAATATATAGATTCGCATCTTAACATAGATTTAGAAAAAATAGAATATCAATTCTTTTGTAAACTTATCTAACCTTAACCCTTGAACCTTAAGCTTATCTAACCAATAACGATTAGTTCATAAAATTGTGCATGGAATAAAATACTAAAAGAATGCAATATTTACTAACAAAACGTAAACTACGAACAGCCATTAAAATACTGAATAGACAAGTTATATAATGATCAGAAATATTGGATTCACCTACTTTTGATTTCAACGTAAGAAATACACTTCACGAATTATAAAAGTACATTAATTTAAGCAAAGAGCAAAAGTTTAGTTTATTACATGTCGAAAGGCAATACACTAAGTCTGCCAAGTTTAATGTTTTCTGCATGCTGCAAAAATTTAATTTCATTCTGATATAAAATTAACTTATAGGAAATGCTCCTCTGATGAGCCAAAAAAACACAAGAACTTTGAGGTTCAATTTTAAGGAAAATCTATAAGATATTTAAAGAAAGCATAGAAGGAAAAAATTAATAACAAATGACATATCTAGAAAAAAAACTCTCAAGAAAGGCAAATAACTACACTTACCAAAGAAGGAATAGCCCTGTTTTCCGAATTACTAAATAAAAATAATCCACGTTTTTCCTTCACTATACTTTCATTAAAAAACTTGATATATGAAAGATTGAACCAAGTATTCAAAGATATTACAATCCTTATATGTCTTCATACGAAATTATTATTTTTGACGTTTCGATAAAAGTCACGATCAAAATGAAAGTGATCCAACAATCCACGATAAGTATAGCTAACGGATAGAGCAAAATCAAAATCAATTAATGAACAAGTTGGTTCGTTTAACAACGAGCCCCGTATGGTTTAATCTCCGATATTAAACGATGATGAATAAACTGAGCGAAACACAAAAGAAAATAAGAAAAAAACAGTTTAATGAAATATTCAACTTCTATGAAAGATTTTTCTTAAATATAGATGACTAACTATTTATTTTAGGCCCATATTTTTCCCGTGATATCATACATTCATTTCACGTATATTAAAAGTTACAAAATAAGAGCCAGAATTTCCCCAATACGGAAGTGAAAAAAAAGACAAGTTATTACAAAACAATATTACGAACACATGTGAATAAAATTCATTATACTCATATTTTTTTAATGAACTATCAAAATGTATTTAAAAATGCACAAGGCTAAATGAAATGTTTTCACACTATTTTATGTAGATCCGAAATGATTTTATATCATTTTTATTTTTTATTTTAAGTCCAAATAACTTACATATACAGTGCATTGACAAGGATTGTTTTTGTAATTGTTTTCCTTTTTTATTATTTATAATAATTAGTTCCATTTTACTCTGAAAAACTTGATCATGCAATGGTAGCTATCAGAAATAATTTATTATCAAATTAAAGATGCTCTGCTTAAAAGACGAAGTGCTTAAAATGCCAGTGACCTCTTCTCGCGAAATTTCCCTCTTTCCGAAATTCCTTCCATTTACTTTAGTAGCACCATAAAACTTATATTATTGCGAAGTTGCAATCAATTACCCACCATTGTGAATTTCTGGGGTAGGTTTGCAGTGTCACTTGCTGACCTCCTGTTCAGTATTCTCTTGTTAATGAAAAGTGTAATTAATTAGAATTTCACAATTTTCTCTATTCCGAATCTTTACGGTAGTAGATTTCAACTCTGATCTGAATTCGTCCATTGCCTGTCCATTCATTTTCGATGATATATTCAATGGAAATGTGAATTTCTTGAACATCTAATTTTGATCATTTAAACGCTCATTGTATGGATTTTGAAATAATTATGATAAAAAAAACGTTTTAATAACAAGAACTTAACAACTTTTATTTAAAAGTTGAAAATATTATCATGAAAAATAAAAAAAAAGCAAAGTAAAAATAATAAAAGCCTAAATCGCCAAGTGTGATCGTTGCGATAGACTTTACGTGAAGCCAATGAAGTGGTGACATTCTATTCCACGCCAATTTTGAATCCCTCTACCCCTCCATATCCTGTGAAAACCTTTCTAATTACAGTGGAATCCCTTCACGCAATAGAAGTTTTCCCCGTGTTCAATGAGAGCCTATTGAGAGATAAATTCGGAGTATTTAAAATGAGATAATCAGTCTTCCGCTCTACGCCATTCCAATTGGGATAGATTTTCATATTGATAAAATATTTTACAATATCACCACCTCCATTGGTTTAAACTGGATAGAGGAATTAGTAAACCTTAAGTAAACTGGAAATTTAATCAGATTAATGATGTAGTTTGATTGAAAATAAATCTTGTAAAATCCCTCATTTTCCTCACAGTCTCATAAAATAAAATGCATAAAGTGAATTTTCATAATTGAAATTGAGTTTCTGATATTACTCGTTAGTATTTAAATATAAATTTTTATCAAACGATATCTTTTTGATATATTTTCTTTTAATATCTTTTAATAAATCAGAATAATGTTATCTATTTGATGAAAGATATCTCAGAGTAGGTAAAAAAATCAATTTTAAAATAATAGAGAAAATGTTCCATAAATAATTCAAAAACGTAATTTACAAATACAGTATTTTAAGTATAATATTTTATGATGGAAAACCCGATGGATAAGCTCAAATAAGGCTTTTTTTAAAGAATCCATCCATTCAGAAATTTATAAAAAAGCTCCTCTCCTTATTATGTTTTTACAATAATATTCTTTTGTACAAGGACAAAAATTGTATTTCTCCCAAAAATATTGGCTGATACGAAATGACAAGAACGAAAAATGATCCTTTGATATTATCTAAAATATATTATTTACGATTTAAAGCAATTCAAGAAAATTTATATGATTACTCTATAATACATAACATAAAAACATAATTTATATGATTATATACATTTTTCTGTTTTCACGATTCGCGTACTTGTTTATTAACACCTTTCACGCACTATCAATTAATAAATAATCTTGCTTCTTTAAATAAGTAATAGCTTGAAAGTTAGTAGAAAGTAGTTTTCTGTTTGGAGAAGGGATAAAACGAATAATGGAATGCAATGCTATTTGGGCAAACAAGTATGTTATGTATTATTTTTATTATTCTATTACATTGCTTCATTACTTCTATATACATCTATATATATTGGTTGGAATTTTATGTATATTATATATTTCCCATCAAAGATTGATGTAGCATGTAACTTAGACATTTTATGCGCCTGTTATTCTTCACCTATGTATCTCGCGTACATCTTTTACTATTCACTTATTTTGCTACGTTGCGTCTTTATCCACCTTGGATTGGATGTAACTTCAAGCATTATTTTTCCTATCAACTATTTTATGCATCTCCTGTTCCTCATTGCATTTCTGATGGGTTTTGTTTCTATTATTTGTGTTTGCTTTCACCTAAGCTGGGTATTTCAGCATGCTACTTTGGATTTTTTCTTTCTACTGATATCAATATTTTAAGTATGCATAAAATCAGTTTAAATACAGCATTGCATATATTAAATATTTTATCAGTCAAGTGGTAAAATGATTATATAATAAATTTTAATTTTGATCAATGTGTAGAACTATTACAGTGCCTACATTCATAAGAATAGACAGAACTGATAGGCAATCAACCGGTTCACATATTTAGTCCAAAATTGGAAACAAATTTACAATTCTTGTGATAAAATAACACGAGAAATTACTATATAACGCTATTTATTTTTGAGTCATTACTATGTAAAACTTTTTATTTTTGAGTCATTACTATACAACGCCTTTTTATTTTTGAGTCATTACTATATAACGCTTTTTATTTTTGAGTCAATGTTTTTCAGATGTCCAAAGACAGACTTTATAGTCGAATTTCAAGCAAAATTTTTCAGACATCCTAACTTTGATGAGATGTCAAGTATTATTTCAAAATTGTTTCATTTTCATTTTTGAGATTTCAGATGTTTATAATTTGAATAATTTTACTATATTTTTTATTATAATATTTACTCTTTCTATATTTCATTCTTTGAAAAAAATGGGTGACTCAGAAAAACGTCTTATTTTATTATTATTTATAATAATAAGTAAAATATTTTCAGTATATTGCAACAAAAACTTTTCATATCAGAAATCAGCAGTCGTAAGTCTAACGTCACTAAGAATATTTTTGTTTGCCTTAAAAAATAATTATTTGCCTCGATTTCAAGAACACTGTTTTATTGCTTTAAAATTACTGAATTTTTATAATAATTTTACAAACATTTTCATACGATTTGATGATTCATTTCATTTCTAAGCTACGTAAGAAATTTATTCTGCAAATATTGCAAAAAAATTTCCTTTTAAGCAGTAAAAGACGTATTTGTTATTTTTCGGATAAAGAGTTTTCATTTAAAATATTACATTATTTTTTAAACTTTTGGAAGTCTTTACTCACTTGGCTCTGCTTGGCTTATGATGCTTTGATGTCCTCGAAGTTAAATTGAGTCTGAAGTGCTTTATGGAACTTTCAAAATTTGGCTGAATATTTTAAAGAATGAAATTTCTTTAGTAGTTTGGCATAAAATTTTGAGGCTTTGTGGGCTTAAATTATTCTGAAATGCTATTGTATATATTAAAAACCTTCTATTCTATTCTATTCTAGAAAGAAGAAAAAAAAATCGAGTTTTCGCCCATTGGTGAGCTTTCAGAACTGCTGTCCTAAAGAAGATGGCGATGCTAAGCAGCTGCAGTTTTTGGAGGAGGGGAAACGTATTAGAGCAGATCTATTCATGAATGCGCTGATGAAGTGTTAGACGAGGATAAAAATGGATGCAAAACGGGAAGTAATTTGTACAAGGTTTCTGCCATCACCTTTTTTAAAAGCTGTTGGGATGAAGCGAGCGGACTATTTTTCTCGCTTAGTAATATCTGTGTGATTACGCTTCTGACGCTTCGTTCCGGCACCATTCATCCTGCGAACACGATGCTGTGTGCGTAATTGTCAATATCTGTTTTCTTTTCTTTTCGTTTTCTATGTCTAATAAATGTGCTGTCTTCAAGAACCATGCTGAGATTTATTGCAAATTAACAACAAAAACAGAAGATTTTCTCTCAACATGTATGAAAAAACAGATGAAAAAAAAATAGAATGAAAAAATAAAAATAAAAAAGACGATTGACGGAAGAGGAAATGATTTTTTTTAATATTATATAATAGGAAGGAAGTTATTTGATAATCAATGGATATTGGTGAGCTTTCATTAGTCATGCATTTCAATTGATAAAAATTCTTATTTTTTTTTTTTTTTTTTACTTTGATGTTTTATTCTCATCAGTCTTAGAAGTATTTGATTAATGAAATGTTTTAAAAGGTTTTTCTAATAATAAATTATAGCGTAATGATTGCAAAATTTTAACACATTAACAGCTAAGAGTAGTTAAATTTTTTAAAAAATCTAAAAATAGCATTTTTGAAATTTTATATTTAAATAATATAAAAATCCTCACTAATCTGCTGATTAAAGGCTTCTAGAATTTTTTTTAATGTTATGTAAAAATAAAGAATGAGAGAACAAAATAAGTTTAACACAAGTAGTTTGCAACGAATACATATTAATTTTATTATTTTATTGAATGACAATATTTTCTCTTCTAAATTTATTATTCTGCATGGACAAATTATATAATCTCGGATTCATTTCAAGTTTATTATTAAGAGGCGATGTTAGCAATCAAAATTTAATTAGAAGCATTTCTTAACTTGCTAATTCAGCTCTGAAAATTTTTTAAAACTCAATTTCATTCTAGTAAGCACAAGTGTTCAAAATTTCAAATCTTCAGGTAATCAAGAATACGAATGCATAAGAAAACTTTTCCGACAATGTTCTCTTTATGTAAAAAGATAACTTCCTTCTGAAAAGCATGAACTGAATTAAATTTCTCAAAGATTAATAACTAAAAATGACCTTCTCGTATTTTGCGTCACATAGAACAGTTACGATTTCTTTAACACAAATACTGGAATCTTGGTTTTTTTTGAAAAAATCGCAGTTTCACCTTCACAGTCAATGGTTGGATATTTTTCCCAAAAGGTTTTAAAAATCTCCGTTACAAAGTAAAATGGTAACTTTCACAATAGCGATGAAGTCTAAATATTAAAGGATTAATATATTTCTTTATTGAGCATGGAATCGTAGCATTCTGATATTTCACATACAAAAAATGTCAACTATATTCAACAATTAATCAATAGCAAATGCTTTAATATTATAATTCCTTGTATAGAATAATATTGCATATATATATATTTTTTTAAAAATTCATGTTAAATAAATATCATTAATTAAGTAAAGACTTTTATATTGAAATAATTAGAATTTACTTCTTTTTATTTCTATCAGCAATTCATTTACAATTCGCCATTTCCTTTTCTTACATGCAAATATCAACAAACTTTAGGCGAAATGTAAGGGTTTAATATTGACTATGTTATGCTTTCCAAGTCACTTTTGGGATCTTTTGAACTAGCGAGAATTATGTTTACTTATATTTATTTGCTTGTTTTTTTTAATCCTTCAGCATTATGTTTAACCCGATCCATTTTCTAAATTCATTGAATGATTAAATGCGAATAGAAAACAAAATAATATTCTTTGATATTTTTTGTCATATTACACTGCGTATCATGTTCTATGAATGTACCGAGAAAATATAAAAAGGAACATGTTAATATTTTAGAAAAGAAATTATTTTCATAAAAATATTTTGCAGCTGTTACTGCACAACAGACAAGTGTAACTAATGATAGTCATGTTAACTTCCACGTAAAAAAAAGGGGAGAAGAAAGACAATCGGGCGTGGGCCTGATGTTGCCACAAACAACTCTATAATCTTTACTTTCGAAAAATAAATTAAATATTTAAATATGAAATTAGGGAAAATAATAAAAAAGTTTAAAACCCTTTTTTAACATTTATTTCGACATTTTTAATCATTCTTTTATTTTTGACAATTAAAGTTTATTAATGAAACACTTTCGTTTTTTATTATTTTTAACAATTTTTGCCATCTTAATTTATTTGTTAATTATTTTTAATATTTTTCATCTCGCCATTCGAGTTATGAAATGACGCTAATAGATTTAATATCCAAAAATGATTTAATTTATGTAATTTTAAAGACTTTGTAATCACTGATGAACTTTACAATTTTCTTTATGAAATGAGGAAAAAATAAAGATATAGCTTTTCTATAGAAGGCTTTTAAAGAAAAATATTCATTTGCACCTCTTCCTCTCCGCAATTTTAAAAATTTCAAATATATATATATATGTAATAATGAATCAAGGAGCAAGCATCTTGAAAATATTGGGAATATTAGATAGAGAATCTTGAATTAGAAATATCCCTTTGAAAATTTGGCAGATAATACATTACTCCACCAGCCATATGCCAGATATGAGCAATAAAGCTGCACTGAATATACCGCAGTCATGCTTTAAGTGACTAGTTACATTTGACAGAATGTTCACATTACCATTTTTAACTAAGAATTTAGAGAGTAGGTGCTCTTTCTGACCCAAAACATCAATTTCATCAATTTTTGTGTGAACTTTCTCTTGAATTTCTACATTCATGCCATTGTGATAGCAGTTCATTTAAATTTCTTAGGTTTCAACAGTAAAGCAATAGCATATTGAAGATAATTTATGCTCTCAACATGACGTCGATACCTCTAAAACTGGGAGGCGCCTCAGAAATAAGAATGAGAACTTTCCGGTATGGTGGCTTGTTCTAGCCACACTGGTGGGTACAGAAATGATGTGAGTCAGCTACCTCCTTCCGCTGATGGGAAGGGTTGTACCGTAACCAATGATGGCACTTACCACACAACCTTAGTTCCCGCCAGTGTGGTTTCTGTGGTCCAATAATTCCAATTTGATCTGAATGCCTTTCATTAGGAGGGATGGAGTAGCCCATGTGGTTATTCATCGATACTGGTATCAGTTTCATAGCAAATGGGAAAGCGTCTGGATGTAGGCAATATTTTTTTTTACATCCTGTTCATTCTTGGTTTAAAAAGCCGTCATTTTTTTGGTTTAAAAATATACTCATGGTATACTCACGTTTTATCTTTATTGTTACTTCTAAAACTCACGTTTGGAGCACATTTAACCTCTTTATCTTTCCCTTCCGTTATACTATCGAAATACATAACTACCTACATCTTATCGCCTGCGATGATTGTCTGAGAGGCTCATTATCTCGTCACGCAGCTCAAAAATGGTATTCTGATTCTGAGTTTACTGAATGTTGTGGAATTAATTTAGTCTCCTGCCCTTTTCTCCATCTGAGGATTTTAACGAAATATTTTACACTAACAAAGATTTACTTTTTTGTTTATGATGCCTGACCACCAAAGTCGATACAGCTGCAGATCATTTTATTTAGAAAGGAAATATATACATGCCAGTCATTGCAGCTCGTGGTAATGACTGGTCAATCAGAGTTTACAAAAAGATTCTGCAAATGATCAGGAAATGCCAAACTTCGCATGCGATGCATATGGCATAATTCTCACATAATCATGATTTAAATCTTCTAACAACAAATACATTCATATAATTAAGATTTAGATTCAAAATTACACAGTATTCCATACCCTAAAACTTAATATTAATGCTAAGCCATTCGCATTCCCTCAAAAAAATGAATGTATCTATGATTACAAGAGAATATATGACACATTTTCAGTGGAACTGAAATCTGGATCTAAAATACTATTGAACTACTGTCAAATTTATCATATATACATTTTCAAATTCCTATTAATTTCCAAGAATAAATGAAGAAACAGAAGAAAAAAATCAGAACAGACAAATAAAAAAATGCAAATATAAACACATTCTAGAAAATTAATCATTTTCTGAAATAGAGTTTTCTTAAATAAAACAAGGAATCTAATCCAGTGTTGTTGACAGTTGAGGGGGAGGGGGATGGAAAATTGCCAAAACATTGAAAAGCTTCTATATCTACATAGCATTTTACTCAAAATCATAAGCAAAATTTAGTTCCACTCAAAGGTTATTATATCATTTTAATAATCAATGATTTAAAAATAATCAATATATATACATCAATTTTTTGAAAAATCATCAATATATTTTCAAATTTTTGCCTTGCAAGTTTTCTCGGACTGCCCATCTCCTCTCTATACAATTATACTCTTTTCCCATTAACTTTTATTTAAATACTTTAAATTTCTTTCATTAAACTTTGATATTCAAAATTAACAAAAACTATAGTATTATGGGCAGCAAAAAAACTCTTATTTAGAGCAAATAATGCCATTCATATTGCAGTTGCTTAACTTTTACAACAATCTGCATTAAAAGACAAAATTTGTCTGCCAAAATACTATCAACTCTCAAATAGCTGTAATAAAATTTTAAAGGATCATAAAAGAAAAATGCCTTATGCAAGAGAACAGAAAGTCATTCAATTAAAGTTTGGTTCTTTAATCTTCATTTCGAGACAACAATTTTTCAATCAGAGATACAGAGGAAGAATTTCAAAATGGTGCTATAAAATGGATTTTAGTTTGGTTTTCGTTTAATTACCGCAAAGGCCATTCATTGACCATACTGTGAATGGCCAATACTGAATTGAATACTGTGATATGTTTTTTATCTGTAAATTGAATAATTTTAATCCAAAGCAATTAAAGTTAAACATTCATGGAAATTATTTCACTGTAAATGATATTTAGTTAAGATCAAAGTTAAAAATTCAGAAGTCTTCTAAATCAGAGTATAATATCCAATGAATTTTTTTAAAAAGATGAATGACGAATGTGTTGTAAATCATTGAAGATAATGTATTTGGAATTTTCCGATTGAAGCGTTTATAATGTAAATAATGAACATTTTAGCTTAATAAGATATACAAATGCAGCTCAGTCTGAGTGCTTAAACAAGAATAATTTAAAAGAAATAACAGATGACGCAGAACTAAAGAGAATTACGAAATGAATTACAAATATAGAAATTGTTCTTTAATTTATAAAACAGTTTTCTGTCATGAAGACTAGTTAATTTTTGTTTTTCTTTTTCAATTAAAGCAATAAATGTCCAAATATTAAATTCAAATATATGAATTAATAATGAATTAAGACAGTATAATAAATATTCGTTAACTAAATTTTCCAGGAAACTAAAATAAATCGTTTAAATCAATGAATATTGCCGCAAAATGATGACAAGGAAGACATATATATCGGTTTGTTTTATATTTGCGTTGGCAAGAGATTTCTAACGCGAGTTTGGCATACGTTTCCGCAATCTGTTAGAGGATAAATTTCCAATACATACTATTTCTCAACAACTGACACGTATGACGGTGAAATTATTTTCAGAGAACTGTTTGCCGAATTTCTATGTAGCAAACTCCGTTGTTATTTCTTTCCAATCAACTATTTTCTATTTCACTTAGTCACAACTCAATTATTAATAATGCATTCAGAAGAATAAAAAAAATGATTAAGAATTTTGCATGCATGAATTTAAACAATCAATATGAAAACAAGTTTAATCGTTTTTATTTGAGTTTGGAGCATTCAAAAGATTACATGCATTGGTGGTTGCACAAAATATACGTCGTTTAGCATGCAATTCTGGTAATTAATTTAATAATTACCAATTATAATTTTGTGAAAAAAGAGCGAATAATTCATTTCCGCAATTTGAATCTGAAATTTTACATAGATATGAGGCTTAATGAATTGCATCTCGAATCTTTTTAAAGGTTTTCTGAAGTTTATTTTATGTAACGCATAAATGCTTCTTTTGAAGAGCCATTTATTGGTTTAAATAGGTAAATATGTTAAAACTGATTACTGATTTGAATATAAAAAGAATCCAGATTTCATTTCCATCGTTTCTATACAAAAGAAAACTTTCTATCTGCACTTTTTTTTGCATGTTAGATATTTATACATTTGCTCTTAATTTATAAAACCTACTATATTATGTTAATTTCATAAAACATTTAAATGGAAAACAAACTGAACAGAAAATTGAAATGAAAGTTTTAGTATTTCTTAACGAAAAGGATCCTTTCACACATATGGTATTATGGCGAATAGTTGAATTTTTTCTTGTTATAAAATAAAGTAATAAGTGCAGATTAAAACTGCTAATTGATTTTAGCCGTTTGATGTTTCTGTGTTAGCCTTTTCTTTGGAAATTTTCACCAGTATTGATTTATAGTCTTTATGAGTTTAGGATTATACCTTGTATCGGCCCTTGAGGAATGCAAGTTTCGAGGCTTCTTTTCTCATCGCAATTTTCAAAAAAAAAATATTTTCTAGTTGATTTTAATTTAATTTATATAGAAATAATTTAAATACAATATGTTGATAGCATTGAAATACCAGAACTCTTAAATGCATATATCTCAATAAAATGTTAGTTTCGATTTTAAAAATTCACATATTTCGCATAAAAAATTTGAAAAACTACGGTTTAAAAAAATGTAACAAAACAGAAATTGAAAACATTTGTTAACGCAGTTTATTGTATAATATTACATAACAAAATCGAAATTATTTTTTAAATCATAATACGTTTCCTAATTTTTTTTTTATTATGAAATAACATAATATAAAACATAAAGAACATAGTTAATTATGGATGTTACTCGAATATTTCTTCAAAGCAATTTAAATAATACTTGATTTTAATTTGAGTAAATTACTAGAACAATGTTCCAAATTAATTTAAGTAACATTAGATTTTAATTTGGATAAGTTAAATTGCACGGTATTTATAGTTGAATAAAAGCACAAAATTAAAAAAAATGAAAATATCGTAAAACAAAATCATGGAGCTTGGAGACCCCGAAAGTTGTGGAACTTGTAAACTGTTGCCTACATTGTCATTTAATAATTCCGTACTAAAAATGAGTGCTTTAATACTGAGTACGTGATAATTTTTGTACATGCAAATCTATCATTTCGAATTTTTAATTTTCAAAATTAACATTAACCGAAATGAGAAATCAAAAGCGTGAATAGCAAAAGAAAATTATTTCCAATCAATATATGATTATGTGATAATTTTTAAGCACATTTATTTTAAATGGTTCATATTCATAAATATTCAATTTCAGAAGCAATTTTACGTTCTTTTCCTTGTATACTACAACATTTTGAAGTTTTGTTCACATGTATTTTAATTTTAACATATTTTGAAATTAATTACCAGTTATCAGTAATTTTAATTATATTTCATGCGAGTGACATAACATGGTAATGAAAAGAAAAATGAACCCCATTATTCAAAATATTTATAATGAAGTGGGAAAAAAAAAGGATGAGCAGAAAATAAGGAATCAGTTTTGATTAATTTTATTGAAACTTAACTGTCTTAGAGACATTGACCGCGTTTAATTCTAAAGAAGTTTTGATCATATTTCAAATTTTTTTTATACATTAGATTCTTCATGTGCTTTTCTGAGGGACGAACTGGAAAGCATTCCAAGACACAAAAGCCAAATTCTTTAAAAATAATTTATTACTATATCTTTCTTTCTGACAGATATAGGGCGAAGGTATTGCTTTAAAATTCCACAGAAAGACACCACAGCTTTTGAAACTCGGAGTGTTTTGAATCCCGAACTTATATCTTAGTTAAGTGGATCCTTTCTGGAATCCATGCAAAATATTTTGCCACATTTTGTTGCCTCTTTCCTTTGCAGCCGGTTACAAATATCTCCAATTTTTCATTTCTCGGGATCTACTGACATACGCCATTTGCATTTTATTCTATTTATATTCGTGGGGGCATTGACATTGCCTTCGGGAATGCCTTTCATTAGGAATACATTTTCACAGTGGAGAGAAAAGAGTGATATCTCACTTTAGAACTAAGCTCAGGTTCTCTTTTGCAGTTATTGACAAAATTTAGTACTGTTGGAAAGGTGATACAGTAAAGTGGGATGGAAATACTTTTATCTAATTTGCTATAGAGTCTTTGAGTGTCATTAGAATAAGGAATTAATTGCAATTACTTATTTTGAGCTTTTGCTACATGCTAGAAAATAAGGTGATAACGAAGGGAAACAGCGCGGTAAAGTATAATTTTATAAAGTACTGTAGTAAAAAAAAAAATTAAAAGTGTCATATTAAATTAATTTAAGTGTAATTAATTAAAAAGGCTACTACAAAATTTCCATCTTTACCTAAGTTTGATTAGATTGGTCGGTGCAAGATAATTTAAAGTAGTTTTAATTCAAAATCATCAGGAATTTTCATCTTCTTTTTTATTACTTACATTCTACCACAGTAAGACACACACACACACACACACACACACACACACACACACACACACACACACACACACACACACACACACACACACACACACACACACACACACACACACACACACAAACACACACACACAAACACACACACATATATATATATATGCTCAGATGCATTGAAGCTCTCAGCACCGATGCATTGAAATCTTGGGAAAGCGCTCTAAACATATTTGCACTGGAGAAAAGACATTTTACTGAAATATGTAGGTTCATTAATTCTATGTACATGTTTCTCGTATCATATCGAACAGAAATCATTCGATATCTGTACAATTAAGAATGCAGAAATTATATCCAAAAGGCGTGGGCGAAAAGCGTTGGTAGTTAAGAACTTAACGTTATTAAGTTTATTTCCGCAATTCAAATTTAATTAGTTTAAAATTAATTCATTTTCAAACCTTGCAGAAATTGATTTTATTGACAACTACGGTCATTGATTTTTTTCCCATCGTTTTTTTTTCCGTTAGAGAGGTGCGTCTGTGGTGAAGTATTTTGAGTTTTCTGTGAACTACCATAACGGTGGTTAATGGAATGTTACTAGGTATGTTGAGTAATAATTATTTTTTAATTATCAATATTAATTGAATCAATATATCTATTTTCTTATGCCCTTAGCATTTCTACAAAAAAAATAAAGAATTTTAAAAACTTGTGGTGGATAAGTTGAAGCATAAGGCAAACCACTTTAAAACAAAGGCTTTTATTTCATGTAGACATGAAAAATTAAAATAAAGGTTATTGTCTATACTAGCTTTTATATGTAAATAATATTATATTAAACGCACATATACAAATTACAATTACAATTAAGATATACGATTATAGCAAATATATAGGTATGAAAAACTTAGTTGTAGTTTGGTGGATAATCACTGAGAATCGAATCCGAGATTCGAATCAGTAGATTCCCACACACTAAATCTTCGATTTAACGTCACTGACAGAAAGAAAATTATACAGTCCAAACAACGCTCTCGAAACAATAGCACGATTTGTTACCTCACAAAGGAAGCAAAACTTTCACAATGTCTATTTCCTCCATTAGTATTCCTTAGGCAAGTCCACAAAGATTGAAAAGCGGAACTTCTCCTAAGAGGTATTCCTGGCCTGTTCTCAAAGGAACAACATACTTCAAATAGCATTGCTGTTTATTCAGAGAGAAGGAATAAATACGCACCTCGTGGGTGCCTTTTGAAACTCTCATTATTTCCCACAGCAGTGAAAAATTTTATAGGTCTTTTTTAATTTAATCACTTTATATTGCGTCTCTGACATTTCATTGCAGGTCTTTCCTTTCGAATACATACTGGAATCAAATGAAAAGTCGTTGGGACAGAATATGGCTAAATAAGATTTTCCCTGGGTTGGATTTACTAAAACAAGTTACACAATGTGAAATTCAAAGCAATCGCATCACGTCCAGAGAAAAACACGATTGCTTTAAAAGTGAAATAAAATGCAATGAATAATTTAAGGGCAATGTAATAATTTTATTTAAAAAATATTAGAGTATTAATTATTTTTGAAAAAAAATTATTTTAAGATTGTTTTAATTATTTTAAATATTATCAGTCATTCTTTTTATCAAATTGTAGAATGAAAATGCAATAGTAGTAAATAAACACAATAGTATCCTTACACTTTGATTAAGAAGTAACACGCTATATGAATATACATTTAATGAAATTTCATAGTCCGTTAACTTCATTTGAAACTCTGTGTCATTAATTTATAATACACTCCTTTGAGTATTTTTCCGTTCAATGAGATTTTAGAAGTACGACTTTCAAACCGCGTGTGGTTTATCTATATAAATTAAAATGTATGTTTTATATGTTTAATGCAATCCACTATTTTTGTTCAATTTTCATTAAAATTGTTTCATATGATTTTCATAAAAAGAGGAAAATTATTTTCCACTCTTCGAAATCATAAAATTATTTAAGTCGTAAATTAATGAAAAATTAAGCTAATTTATAAGAGTGTTTCAGTTGCCTTTTCCAAAAAATATTACTTTCAAAAATTGTTTTTACTCTTTCTCGACTAACTTATTTACCTATAATTATAACATATTCACTTTCGAGCAATTTTTCTCTAATTCTAATAAAATTTTTAAATTTAATATGAGCAAAATCAGTGTTCTTCTTCTGATGAAATTTAAATTGATTTTATTATTTTATCAAACCAATCAATTGCTTTCTTTTATCAATGTTAAAATTAGAATAAAATGGGGTTTTGAAACATTTACTTTTGATTTTATCTTTTGAAACATGATCTTTTGATTTTACTTTCACTAGAATTCTTATTTCATTATAGAAAACATTTTTCTATAATGAAATAAGAAAATTGTTTTTCTATAATGAATATTTAGACGGTAATTTTCAGTAAATTGATTCCATTAAATATTATGTGTTTTAACCTTATCAAGCAACACGATATAATTAAAAAAATATTTGCATGTTAATAATTTAACAACTCTAAAGGTAATATTCGGTACTGAACTCTGGTAGCTAAAGGAACATAAAAACTTATAAAATATAAAACTGATAATATTTATTATATAATGGATTTGTCTAGAAAAATTTCAGTTCATCTAGATTTGTAATGGATAGAAATAAGCATAGATACAAATCTAGATTAATGGGTAGTAAATAATTAGAACAAAAATGAATGCTATTTTTTTTCTAATTCATGTGACTTTTTTTTTAAATTCTCAATGTATAAATTACTTGTGTGCCAACAAGTATACCACAGGGCTTACAAACGTACTTCAGTACTTAATTGATAGTAGAAGAAATTTCAAATATAAAAGACGCAGGTACAAATGCAAAGAAAAATGGGGAAACCAAGAAAATGCACAAATATATATAAAAAATGTTCACATAATAACTGAAATATACAGTAAATAACAAAATACGATTGGATAAGCATGATCAAATAAAAATAAAATATTCAAAATACACATGCATAAAGCATAAATGTATATATGCAAACATATGTAGGCAAACACAGCGAAATAAAGTCAAAATAATACGGGAAAAATACTATTAGTATATGTACGAAATGAAATGTAAGATGATTTGCTTTTGTATAAAAGCAGATAAATGAGGAAGCTGTGCTATATTGTTCTTTATAAGGCAGTTCTTAAGTTTACGTCTTCTGAGGATAAATTTAGTGCATTAAAATATGAAATGCTTGGCATCCAGGACTGCACCAATGTAGCACGAACACCTATCTATCGGCGACAAGTTGAAGCGATTTTAAATAGGCTTAAAATTTTCATGCCCAGTCAAAAACTGGGTAAGCTTCAAATTAGACTCAAAGTAGTTAGCCTTTAAGCGTCTCTGTATGGAAAGTGTATATTCCATAGCGAACTGAAATGTCACTTCAACTTATTGATTTTTTCAACGGTTATTCAAAAATATAAGTGAATGCTTTTTTAAAAGTTGATATTGCGTCAAAGAATTTTCTTCCAATATTATTCAAAGCTTTTACCTTAATAGCATTCTTTGAAGGCCTTTAGTTGGTAGCTGCAAAAACAATAAGTTTGTGGTCTGGTAACTAAATTTCTGTGAGCGAGTCCCTTGTGTGTTCCATCGATTTCTATTAATAAACGCTGCTGTTAGATCCACAGGAAAGTTAATTACCGTTCCTTTCCTGGACGCAGCCATCCTTGGACAAGAAATTAGTTCTCCTTTGAGATCAAACGAAACCCTCCGCCGATGAATTGATGTTGAAGGATTAAACAAGACTGCATATGTTAGACCATCAATATGGCATATTATTTCAACTCCATTGGTATTATGCATCATTTACATAAATTATTTGAGAGCATCATTTATATGAATGTTTTTATTTTCGTATGTGAAACATAAAATAATTGTATTCGTCACAATACTCTAACTCATTTTCATGTATTTCCGTCATTTAGACTTCCTTTGAATTCGAAAAACACCTTTTATGGGGATAATACATTACTGTCTATCTATCACTTCGCTTTCATTGAATACTGTAACCCAAAAATTCTTTGAGCTAAATGGGTGAAATTTTATATGTTTTCAAACAAAATGTGTAAATTTATATCAAAATACGGACGAGATCTTTTTCTCGAAACCATACCTGCTAATCGAATACATGATATCAACAAATCGTAAGAAGTTAGTTTGATAAAATTTGATTTATATATCAACATCTAATGTTTAGTAATTAAATTTTAGTCTC
The DNA here is from genome assembly GCF_947563725.1 of Argiope bruennichi. Classification (NCBI taxonomy): domain Eukaryota; kingdom Metazoa; phylum Arthropoda; class Arachnida; order Araneae; family Araneidae; genus Argiope; species Argiope bruennichi. Next base: position 27,060,891 of record NC_079153.1, read on the forward strand.
ATTAATAATTAATGTTTAGTCTCATTAAATTTTAAATAAAATATGTCAAGAGATTGCCCGCTTATTTGCCTGTATTTTCACTTGTAATGCGACAACTCATAAGATTAATGATTAATAAATGAAATTTGATATGTTATCTTGTTCCCTGCATCAAATTTGGGTTTTTATCGTTCAAAAAAATACTCAAAAATTCCTTTTCAGTTTTTTTTTTTTTACAATATTATGAAGTGCAAAATATTCTCATATTTAGACCTCTTATAATAAAATTCTGAGCACCTTCAGTACGTGCTTATTATCAAAAATTTTGTACAATAGGAGAAGGGATAAAAACCATTATTAGAAAGTAAGTAAGAAATATTTCAACAGACAAATTCTACTGGTTTTATTTCATTTTAATTGTTTATTATTTATAGATTAAAAACTATGAAATTTTAGTTCTAAAATAATATAAAAATACTGTCTGTTCAAAAATAAGCCAATTTTTGAATTAGAGTATTAATATTTTAACATATAATGCTTACTCAAATTCTTACGTTACTTATATTTTCTCTATTTATAATTTCTTTTTTAAATCAAGAATACAATTGGTTCAGTAATTTTAGTAAAAAAAGATTAGATAAATAGTTCACTTGAAAAAAAAAAGAAACAATAAAGAGGCTCTTCTGAATAATGCCAAGTGATTTTTCTTTCCTAGAGATTTTACTTACATTATTATGAATCATATATCATAAGTCTCCGGCATTCTGCTGCACGTTTATCTTATTTAAGAGGATTGCCGCGATGAAAACTTAATCTTAGCTACCTGGCATAGGACATTTTAATTTGGAGAAAATTTATGGCTAGGATGTTTTTATTTCAATGATATTCCGGAAGTATTATTTTTAATTTTCCTCCATCGACGATGTGAAATTTTGCTACGACTAAGTGGAAAAAGTGAAGCAAAATTAGGTACTTTTCAGGAGCTATTATTTTTTTTTCTAAATTATTCTAAAACAGCCTATTTATTACTATCAATGATATTTATTACAGTTTTAGAGATCGCATATTTTTCTGCATGGCTATGAATTCATGCCCTTATTAAAGTTTCAATGATCAAAAAAGTTCATTACCTCTTCGAAAAACAACACATTTTGCAAAGAAATTTCTCAAAAGATTTGATGTTTGAAAGTATTTATTTAAAATTGAATTATTCTTAAAATTCGTGAAGGAAATATATATATATATATATATATATATATATATATATATATATATATATATATATATGAAATAGAAACTAAAAGTTCTTCATTGACGCTGAAGTAAAAATAAAGTCATTTTAACTCATTCCTTTAACTCTGACAAAGCATGACTGAAGGATTCAATGAAATACTATTTGTCTGTACTTCATTAAAATAAAGAGTATTTACATAAGCACTCTTTAAAATCGAAAAAATTAATATAATCAGTGTTTAATTAGAAAATTTATTAAAACTAAAGAAAAGTTTTGCAAAATTTCTATCAATGAGGATGTTATTTTATCATATTAAAGTAAATTACAAGATATTATCTGTTAACAAAATAATATAAATTATTTTTTGAATCTTAAGACATTGATTAATTTCATTTAATAAAAATTCCTTGAGATGGTCTTTAATATAAACAATAAATTTAAACAAATTTTAATTTAATCCAATTTAGTAACTCCAAATCCATTTGTCGTCCTCGTGGGATGTTGATTTTGTACATTACACATAATGCTTATGCTTTCTCGAATAGTTTTCCATTAAGAAATTTACACAAAATGTATCAGAATAAAAGCAATTCTGAATTGAAAGTTTGATTAGAACATTGACTGCATATGATTCACCAATGATTCTCACCTGCTGTTCACTATCAAATTCGCAGCTTTCAGAATTAAAAAATTGTAATTAGATAATTGTGTATTAGATATATGATGTGAATCTTAATCGTAACCAGTGGCAACAAATGTGTTAACTATGTGTATTGATACAACATAATGAATGTAGAAACGGTTAAATTCTAAAGTAACCATTACATTGTTAAAATAAGGGAAAGAACTAGAGTAATTATGAAAATACACTATAGCATATATAATAACATATATGAGTTGAACATAAAGTGATATTTTCAAAATAATGTCATTTGAATTAAAAATATTTTACCCAACGTATCTGTCATTTCTGGAATGCATCTTATGATGATTTTTTTTAAAATACTCTTTGCCTTCTTAAAAATAATCATTCATGAATTAAAAATATTTCCGCTTTCCTTTCTCTAGAATTTCAAAAACATGACACATTTATGCCATCAAATTAGATCAAAAGTAAAAAAAAAAATTATAAAATTGCACACCATCATATTGTTAAGGTGTCAACTAGATAGGTATTTGAGAAATAATTATTGTTTATCATTTCAGTTATCATAAATTTTCATAATTTTTTTTTGAGATCCGACGTGAATACATCAGTGTATAGAATATATTCAACTACATGCTAAAAATTAATTTTTTAAAAATTTCCTCATATAGTTAAATATTTTTCAAAATTATAATAATTTCAGTATTCAATGACTTTTTTGAAGTTTTATTTTTTTATTTTTTTCTATTCTTGTTTATATTATTTTCTATTATAAAAAGTTTTATTTTTTATCAACCAGAAGGATGATCTCAAATACTATAATTATTTTTTCATAAATTTTACCTATAAATGTACTCTGAGAAAACAACAATATTAAATAAGAATATTATACAGGTCTGGAATATAAGAACATGCAGAATGAGAAATAAGCTTCTACATTTTCAGTTACTAAGTTATCTTTTAAACTCAATAAAATTTCTGAATAAAGAAAATGTCGAAATATTTTCTTCAGAAGACTTTTTGTCTTCCTTTCCCGATTCCTTCTTGTCTCGTTTCTTTGTTTGGCCTCTTTCCGTTGAGCGACAGCCATATTGCCCTCGAAGCAGCTTTTACTCGCTCCATTGCACCATGCGGCACGGTGTCTCTTTTCTAACCCACAATGGAAATGATCTCCACATCAAAAACCATATCCTCTCTCCGATCCGTTCATTATTATATCGTCATATTTTTGGTAAAAAAAATTCTTTTGTAGAGATATTTTTTTTTTACTTACGCTTTGTCGAATTATCTCTTTTCCTTATTCTTTTTCTTTGCAGGAACGTTGAGAGGAGTATCTGAAGTGCTTTAGAAGTGCCATTTCGTGGATTCAACAAGCAGCGTTGCTTGTCCTGAATCTTGAGAGCATTTCTGTCAGAGCTCAGATCTGCTTTCGGAAACTTGAATAGAGAGGATAAAGTCGTCGTGTCATAAACGTCATGTCTGCAAATCTGGTCATCCCAGAATAAAAAAAAAATCTTGTGAAAAGCATATTTGTTTGTCATTTCTAGTCAACATGAATCTTATAAAAGATTGCAAAAGATTTGAAGCATTTGAGCATTGTCTTTAGGCATTTAGTATGGTAACTAAATATGAAATAGGGTGGGAATTATTTGACTTTTTTTTGGATACAGTCAGTTTTGAAACTCTTTTTAGATATGTATGGTTTAAAAAATTATCTGAAATCTATAAATAAATTACTCCAAATTCCTTAAAAATATAATGTGTCATAATTTTTACAAAATTTTATAGAATATTGTAGCAATATATATATATATATATATATATATATATATATATATATATATATATATATATATATATATATATATATATATATATATATATATATACCATGAAAACTGATTAAAGAATATGTAAAATCAAAAACTCATAATCACATTTTCGCCGTTTATAAAATATTATCTTCATCTTCCAATGAATTCCTTTCTCTTTTTTATCTTCAAGGAGTTACATATTGTAAAATGGTTCTAAAGAAAGCCAATTCTCTACATTTTCGCAATTCACTCCATTTTTTTTGAGTCATGCAATTTTAAAAGGTTTACGATTAAGCCTGAAGCCATGATTTTAAGTTTATTGGTGGTGATATATTTCCTTCCTATACAATTGATTATCTATCATCTATTTCAAATCTATGAGACATGTCTTAATCCCAAGATTTTATTATTTGGTTTCGTTACAAAAGATTTATTGGTGTGGGTGATTATAGAATGCCGACTTGCAGGTTGTTCCATGAAAAAGCTGCAGGATATCCTCCAATATAATTGCTCCCAATCTCGGAAAATCTTCCATTTTCCAAAAAAAAATAATAATGATAATAATAATTCTTCATATTAATTTGACTCAATATAGGACTTAATTTTCTTTATTTTTATTTCAGTTTTTTCAGACATCTAACATAAAATTCTTTTAAGATACTTGGGAATATTCTTGACCAACCAATATATCAATATTAATATCAATGACATGCTTTTGTTTTAGCTCCATATTCATCAGTCACACATCTTGAAAACCGTGAAATCTGTAATGTCAATTTTTTTCAGCATGTGAAATAAGACTTAAATGATTTCATTCAGACTTATTTGGGGGTTCAAGTAGCTTCCTATGTGTTTATGAATGTAATTTTGTTTGTAAAGGAATTTTTTGATGAGTTCTGCACAATTGAAACACTATGTAGGTGCACAGCGTACTATGATATGCTGCTTTACAAACGTTTATTCAAAGGTCAAAATTCAAGGTAAGGAACTTTTCCCACCTTTATCCTAATAAGAAAAAAAAATGACGCAGCTCTTATTTTATGTAGCTTAGATTCGGTCATACATATTTGAGTTTCTTCGACATTCTAAACTGCTTTGATTTTCTACTTCATTTATAGGAACCAACAACTATCCGTCTTGACGAACCAAGATATTAATGTATCAGGTATTGAAAAGAGTCTGAAGTATTAGAAACTAATTACTATTTCCTTGGTATCAAAACTGCAGATACATTTCAGATGTTTATTTCACTACTGAAGTAATTTATCACGTAACATAATTGGAGATTGTATTAAATCTCTCTGCTGTAGTAGAAATAAAATCGGATGCAAAATGGCAATATAATGCTGTAAATGTTGACTGCAAACGACTGACTTCGAATCTATTTTCATTTCTAGTTACCACACCAACTTATGGACTGATACAGAAAATAAACGAATTTCATTGTTGTAGTATGTTTGGCACTATGAAATATAAAATTTCTCATAATAAAATTAATATTTGATAAAAATTTACTATATTTAAAAACTTGCTACATTTTGATTAATTAAGTTATATTAACATCTCTTTTTGAAGCTACTCGTATTCCATGCAACACACTTTGTAAGTTTGGATCATGACAAATGATCCGAATTTTATGCCGGCATCTCTTATTTAAAATTCTGTGCATCAAGATTATATCTGATCTTCAATGTCATATTTTTGTAGAATTCGAATTTTGAATTTTGTAGTTTCTAATTACAAACTCGATTTCTGTGACTTGCTTTTTTATTTTACATTGCTGAAGCTAATGAACAATTTAGTATATGCTAATTATCCCATATGTATTTGAAGAATTAAGGCTACAAGAATAAATAAACTGAATTATAAATGAAAGGAATAAAAAATCATGGATTCCTTTAAGAAAGCAATATGCTTTAATCATTTGAAAATATGCTTTACTCAATCAAAATATTTCATTGCTCCTTTGAAAGTGGACTGATGTAATAGCACTTTTAAATTTATCAATAAAACTCAGAATGATAGGTCAATGTATAAAGCAATAATGTAGTTTTTTTTTAGTGAAAAATAAATCAGGACTAGAATGGATACAGACCTATACAGACCGATATTCCTAAAGGGAGTCTTCATTAGAAATCAATAGAAATTTAAAAACGTTTCATTAAATATTGCAAATGCTAAACTTCTAGATATCCAAATTTTAAGCGAAATTAAATATTATGAATTAGTAAGTAGCATTTATTCACATTTAGCTTAAAGAATGCATACAATCAAAATCAAAAATACCCAAAGATTTCTCATATGATAAGTAAATTCAATTATTTGTAAAATCGAAATATGCTTAGACTTTTACTAAGAAAACTGATATATAAATAGTATCGAATATCTGATATACATATTCAAAATGTCCAATTTTATTAAAAGTATGGCGATATAACACCATATTTTTAATAACAAAATTTTCACCATAAACGAGTAATGTTACGGACTTCCATTTTATAGGCTATTGTATTGCATATTTGTATCATAAATATTTTCATTTTCTTTTTTCGCAGTTCAATGTGAAATGCAAATATTCTGAAAAAAAAACCCTACCTTAGTTAAATTCCATTTTTTTCTGCAACAATATTCTTTGAATTTAAAATGCAATCAAATCTTCATCTAATGGACTTCGTTGAATGACATTTTCTCTTTAATGCACCTTTCTACAGAACTTTGTCTTTAAATGTCATTTCTGTCTTATTTATCCTCCGTATTACAAATAATTTATGAGAAACGAAATTTTTCGAACTTTAATTTTTCGAATTTACTATTTTTGGATATTATTATTTGACCAAGGTTTTGATATTTTTTATTTTTCGAAATTCCAAATAATTAACCAAATAGATTGCAATTAAAAATGGCAGAATCTGAAAGGCCTGGAAGATATCAAAGATGGTTAGATACATCTAATTTTCTCTAGGAAGATGAACACTTAAATACACTACGAAATGGTGCATACTTCAGAGTATTAAGGAACGATATGTAAATTATAATGAAGAGATTATTAAAAGATTCTTCACATAAAATCATTTAAAATAATACTTGATATATATGAAAGAGGTTCCAGTTTCAAGAAAATGTTATAGATGCTTTGCAATCTTTAGAAAAGTATAAATGCTTTCATAAAAAAATATATATTATAGTAGAAAGTAGTACATTTTTGCGTTTAATTTTTCCTTGTTTTTATTTTTATATTTTTATAACTTAATTTATAAATTTCTATTTAACAATTTGTTTTTAAAAAGAAGTCTAATTAGAATGACGCTCTTCCTTAAATAGAGACTCCATTTTGTATGCATATTTCTTCATTAGTTATCGAAAATTATTTGGCAAGCACTTAAAACTTAGACACTGGCTTATAACAAACCACTTTAAATGATCGCATCTGAATTCCAGCCATTTTAAATAGCTGATTAAAATATATTCCTCTAGCACAAGTATCAGCCGTTTCCAGCTAATGATGCACTAATGCAGATACCAATATCCGAGATACGCTGATTGGCTCAAATTTAAGCTATCAACGATTCATTAAATCTAAACTGGTTTGTTCTTGGATTAGTAGCAAATGCTTGGAATTAAGGGAAAATTCAGATTCTGATTTATCGCAATATTGCTCTAAAACTTCATGGAGCATGTCTTTCAAGTGTACTTATTTCATCTGAGGATATAAATTATGAAATCGAATTCATTGAAGCTTCGATGACAATTTTAGAAATATCAGTGAACATCATTAATGACTTCTTGCTTTAACTTTTATGTAATTCTAAATGTGTCATGCTTATAATGATGAAATTTTGTAAATGGCTTTTCAGTTTCTCAAGTGTCGGAATTTTGAAAATATGCCCATTTTGGTGTTCTGGATAAAATGAAGATGCATTACTAATTTCGAACTTTTTAATCAGTTAATCTGATAAATGAATTAAAGTTTTACTTGAAACTGAAAGAAGAGTATAATTTAATTTTGTTCAATGTATTTTAAGAAACAGCTGTTTTTTTTTTGAATAAATTCGAATTATTTGATCACAAAAACTATAAGCAATTAGCTGATTTTGTTCGGAAATATAATATTGAACATTTAAATTACTTAGAATATATCTAAAAAATCCTAGATTATTGACAAATTTTTTTGAAATAGAACATTAGTTTGTTATTAATCGAGATACAATGAGATAGATCTGGTTGGATTATTTGCCTTTTAATGGAGCTAGCGTCAAGTTGATGACTAAAGTTGATAGATCTCGTATATATTACATCCAAAATATGAAACAGAGAAAACGTTCTCCTCTCAGCTTTCTGGGCCACTAGCTCAATAGGATATTATTTTTGTCTTGTATAAATACACATCTGGACAATATAACCCAAAATTTGGCCTCAAATTATTCACATGCTATACTAATATAACAAGACTGTCTCCAATGTTGTTGATGTCATTCTGTATCAACAGCAATGGAGAATTCGTCTCTCGATAGTTCGCATATACAGTTCCAAAATGGCTTGTTTTAGGCTTCGTAGTATAGCAGTGAAAAAAGAATATGCTTCCTTCCGAGCGATTGATTCTAGTATCTCATTCAAAGTTACATTTGAAACCCCAAATCTAGACACTTAAATCGTTTCATCTAAGTGTTAAATAAGACTTAACTCTAAGAATCTACAAACTTTTAAATCAGAATATTTCGGCGTTAAAAATAAATCCGTTGACGGATTTGATTCCATATACTACTCTTATCAACATTTCCGATAATAAAATAATAGTAGAAATTTAATTATAGTTTTATGCACAATTTTGTTATCGCATTCATGCATTCGCGACAGATTGACAAGTATAATTGTTGAAGGATTTACGCAAAATTTGCAATTGATTTGTTTGATATCTACAATCTACATATTGATCCGTATATTGAATTTCTTCCATTTACTGTTTTGTATTTCCGCATTATTTAGCTCTCAATTTAGATAGGTACAGTACTTAAAGTCTAATCTACCTAGGCCGAAGGCACTCGTATTTATCTGAACACCAACGCAGCATTGGAGATAATTATTACCATAATAAGTGGCCACGGTACCCCTCCACCCCACCCGAGTGTCATGTCCCGTCATCCGTAGGGGGTATCTAATATCACACCATTTCTGTATCGCCACGAAGGCGAGAACGAAATACCTTGCCAGAAGTTCCCCATACTCATTTCTGGGGGTATCACCTTGAGGTTGATTGTTTGTGATGTATATTCTAATATTCTAGCTTCATGGGCAATTTTGCTTCAGCATTCATGCACCCATAGACGGATAAAAAACATTTTGAAGCCGGATTTGACCGAAATTTGATTTGTTTGATATCTACAATTTGGCCATAAAAACCTCATATTGAATTTCATAGATTTAGTGATTTGCATTTCCAAATTATTTTTCTCTCAGTAAGATAGGTATAGTCCTTAAAGGCCACTCCGCCCCGCCCCAAGACATTCGGATTTATCTGAATGACGGAACACTGAGACATCATAGCCGGAAATTATGGTCACTATCAGCAGCCCCTTCCATTAATAGCACGTCCAGTCATCCGTAAAGGGTGACAAGTCCCACACCATTCCTGTTCTCACCAGAAGAAGTGAGTTTTCTGGAAGACTTTACCAGAAATTTCTCATCCTCGTTTTTCAGGTATCTCCAAAAGGAAGGTGTATAAGATAGGTATAAATAGGAAGTATCTTTTTCTTTCAAATTCAGAAAAGTTAAAAACATTAAGATGAATTAAAACCACTCTCAGTGATATAGGTATAGTCCTTAAAGGCTCTTCCACCTCGCCCGAACGCATCCGGATTTATATCCATGACGGAACAACACCACAACATTGGCGGGAACTACAGCCACGATCAGCCGACTCGTTATAACCCCACCCCGTAGTGACTCGTCCCATCATCTATAAGAGATAACCAATTCTCACCATTTCTGTACTCACCAAAAATGCTAGTACTTTTCCGGAATCTTCTCACCCATCACTTCTAAGGTATCCCCAGAGGGGAAGGAAAGAAACACAAATAAGGATTTTTTTTTTCAAATTCAGAAAGGTTTGAAACGTAAAGACAAATCAAAATCTCGAAATAGGTTTTTGTAATGGTTATTACAGTTACTCTTTTTTACTAGATTTATTGGAAAATAGAAAGAAATATAAAAGGTATATTCATTTTGAGAACTGTTAGTGCTTTAATTATATAAAAAAACGAAAACGAACATTCTCAAGATCACATTTGGAATATTTATGCCAAATAAAAAAAACCTACAACAGTGATGATCTTTAGCACACAGCAGATCCAATACCAATCCATTCTCCTGGCTGTCAGATGCGCTTTTTCCCAGAAGGCGGATGACGCATCGGAAAATATTTTCATATCATGACAGCACTGACGCAATTTCGAGTTCTTTGAGATGGATGGACAAACAATCTCAGAGGGGAAGGAGAAAGATTTTTTTTCTTACTACGACCTAAATGCGTTTTTTCCTAAAGACCCAATATTTTCAGTTGGAGCAACTGATATGTTTATCAAAACATACAAAGATATTTCCTGATTGTCTCATTCTTAGAATAATGAGATAACTCTATTTTTTAATTTTTTGAAACTTGTTTGCAAAATCATATTTTTCATTTGTTTCTGAAGAATTTTTCGAAAACTGTCATATTCAATTTAGATGTAATGTTGAGTTTCAATTATTATTGAGAGCCTATAATTGAGCATAAAATTGTTACCATGTTGAAAGATATATGGAAAAAAAATGTAACAATGAAACAGTTTTCAGAAACTGTAACGTTTTAGAAGCGTTATAATACTTTGATTTTTATTAAAAAAATAAAATAACAGAAGTAATATTTCTAAATTTCAAAATGAGAATGAAGGAAATATTTCTGCAAAATTTCATCAATGATCATCAAATGTAATATCGATCATTCGATTTGTTTTTGTTACAATTATTAACAATTTATAGCAATTCCATTTTTTTGTAATAACCAAAATATCAACGAATTGTTTTAATTTGTTTAAAATTTAGGGAGCTTAAGAATGTGTTTTTTAGACATTTTTTCCGTAATGCAGTAGGAATATAATTCCACTAGAACTTTGAAAGTAGTAAGAAATCAACTTTAATTACCTCTTCCAATTAGATCTGAATGATGACTGATAAATATATTTATTAGCACTAATTTCACAAATTAATTAAGTAGCTAATGAATTATATATTTCAAGATTAGTATAACGTAATTTAATCAACCTAAATTGTTTTGATATCTTATGGAGTCAAACTCTTAAAGGATTCTGCAACATGAATAAAAAGACATACCAAATATCTTTTAAGGAACAATTAATTACTCGATATCTTTTCAAAGCAATTATAATACTCTTCATTCCGAGTAACCAAAAGAAATATAAACCTAATAGTAAATTAATACAAAATTTCAATTTGAATACTATATCTTAGGAGCATTCAAATGAACATGGAATACAACTCTTAAATAAGCCTAAAATTGAGATATTCGACGCTTCATAACTCGGCCAGATTTAATTGTAAATGAGAGAAAATGGGTTTAGTCTAAATTGTAAGTTTGTCAAAGTATTTTCTATATATGTCTAATAGGAATTGATGAATGTATAAAAAATTATATTTCTGGTTTTTTTCTCAGTAATAAAACTTTTTTTAAATGGATAAATATAATTTTTTACTTCGTTTAAAGCCTTTTTCCAATTTCAAATATATTTTCCAATAGCATCTTTAACATTTCAGAAGTTAGGAACTGGGCCAAGTATCTGTCTATTTAAACTATAATACGAAATGACCATCTATCAGTGAAGTAATCTTCAGAATTCATTAGCATCTCAATATAATGAGCTATTAACTCTAGGAGATAACATGAAAATATTTCTTGATTTTATATTTAAAATTCACCTTTTTACTTGGCGATCACTTAAGTGATTTACCTGTCAGATTCAACTGATTTCTGAAAAGGTAAAATGCATTACAACTCTGATTACTTGTAAAACATGATTATCCGACTTTAAGAAGAAAGGTATTTATAAAGAAATGTTAAAAGAGAAGAAAATTCCTCCAACTAACAACATGGTGGTATTCCATCGACGAGCCCTGTCTTTATCTTTCATATACAGAAGAAATTCAAGACATTTTTGGATCATCTTTAAAACCATTTATGTATGACTTGCTTCTTTCCTTTTGATATTTTTTAATAAAAGTTTTTAAAAAAAATGTGTTTACATCCTCTGAAAATAGCTATAAGATTAATTTAATTGCACAGACAGGTGTTTCATAATTTATTATTCCAAGGTATGCTACATTAGGCATTTAATATGCTTTTATTTCCATCTAACACCAACTTTAACAGGAGTTACCTTGAAAAATTTTATATTTGAGGCACTTTCTAGACACTTTTCAATGTGAAACAGAATTAAAGGCAGATTAATTCGTTAATTCAATGTTGCATCATCAGAAAACTGGAAACGTATTTCTTGCAGACCAAATCAATAGCCGGTCTGTGTGAGACAAAGAAACGGCTTTGCTTAATGCATTGAACAACAGCACTATATCCATTATTTCTTTTAGAAGCCATCCACGTGGATATGAATGAGTCTAGACGCCTCGAAAACCCAGATTGCTAACTATCCGACTCAAAGAAAACACTCAATTTACCTTCAAGAAAGAATATTCTTGTCACGTCGTTTGATTTGCATTGATGCGGATTTACTGCTGTCTATTAGTAAGAGTATATACAGTTTCATTGGGCAATGTTATTTCTTTTATCCAAAAGGCCACGGAGTAATATTTATAAATAACGCATTATCTAGAAATCAGCATTAGCATTGCTTTAATCCTTCGCTCCATACCAACTGCATTACTTGTCTGACTCGATGACAAATGATATGGTATTATAAACATTATAACTTAATAAAAATATAACATTTTCTTTAAAATATTGATCTGTTTTCCAATAAAAATTATTTTAATTAAATATCTTTGTGCCATTTGAAAGTAGAAACAGAATTCCTTAATTGTCGTCTGGCGATTATATCATCTGACGATTTATTATTCTAATTTACACTACATAATGCATATTGTTTTCCATCCATGCATAACAATTGTTAACTGTAGCAACTTCGAATTATTTTATTATTTTATTGTGGTGGCTCATTCATGAAGATTTTCAATTTCATATATTAACCAATGGAAATTGTCTCCCCAAAACTTCCTCGCATCTCTGAAATAAATTTCTTTCATTTCGCAAAAAATTGTGGACTTTGGGAAAGTTAGAGAACATTTTGTGTAGGATAGCCGCATTATAGTTACGAAATAATAACCTTTGGCGTGAATTCACCATTTTTACTGAACCCATCTTGTGATCCTTAACTGGTTCTTTTTTCTCTGATAGGTGGTTAATAGTATCCGAAACTAGAATTAGTGTTTTATTCGCTTTGGATCTCAATGGAATAAAACAAAAATTTAACATAAAACTACAATTGCATTCACAAAATTATAGGCCAAATTTGCCACTATGTTCTTGGGTTACCTCGTTTAATTGATTATGAAAGAACAGACCAGCAGACGCGCAACGCAATGATAAATTTAATTTCAAATTTGATATGAATTTACATGTTAGATGCTACTCTTGAGCCCCAAATTTTAATATATTTAGCTCTCTTCGTTTTTTAGCTATGGTGTTAGCTTATATTCGAAATTCCGGACAGATAGTCTTCTTCTGAATAGTTTTTGCACAAAATTTGATAGAAATCTACAAATTTGTTGTTGTTGTGTTGTGAGTCATGGCACTTTACAGTTATCTGTCAGCGAATTAAGCCGAGTGATCTTCTCTTGTTTTTTCAGTAGCGCCAACTAGGGCCAAAGCTACGTCTTAGCTACTTCATGCCTCACATTCGCTTGAACAACCCCTTTTTACTGGGGGATACATTCACGCACCTCACAGAAGAACAACCATGCCGAACCGGGAGTCGAACCCGCGACGCCCAGATCATGGGGATGAACAAATTTGGTGTAAAGAACATATAGTAAATTTCATATGCCGAGCTCAAAGGGATTTTTAATTATCTTTATCTCAGACAGATAGACTTATTCTAAAATTGTGTTTATTGGTGTAAAATGTACCGATACTCAAAATATCGAGATCCAAGTTTTTTATAATTGCAATACTTTCTCTATATTTCGTGTACGAGAAAGTGAAAATGGATTGAACTGAAATGATCAGAACATAATTACTTTTATAAGTGCAGATATTTAAAATTCAGTACATATTTTTAGAAATTCAATACTATAGTTTGATTAATTATTGTTTTTGTTGTTTCAGAAACTAACATAAGACTAGAATTTAGAATAAGTAATATTCTGGATAGAATATATTTCTTTATTCTATAACAAAGTGAATGCAATAGAAATATCATTACACATGATAATAAAGAATGTTTCCTCACATATCAAAATTTTCAAGCTCACAAATTTCTATTACTCAACCTCATTCTGGAAAATATAAAACATCTGAATCTTTGATTAAGGAAGTCTCTGAAAGAGAAAGAAAAATTTTTCAAACCGCCAAAGTTCTTCTAAAAGTGATTTCAAAGTTAGAGCAGTAATAGTTTAAAGCCCGAACGAATTCCCGAAGATCTTGCTCGACTGGCTACTCAAATGGAACTCCGCCAAACAATAATGCTTAACAGTTTTGGTTACTTTGGTGTTAGATTTTTGAGATAAGAGGGGCTTATTACTTATCTTCTAACTTCCCGACACTTGTCGCTGACACTTTATATATAAGAATAGCATGATTTTCATCGTTGTATTAGTTAATATTTTGCTTTTCAAAAATATCTTGCCCTATGTTTCCCTTCATGCTCCAGGAAGTAAATATGGAGTGAAAATACGCAATTTACTAACTACTCAAGAAGTTTAAAAATGAACAAGAAATAAGATTTTTTGGAAAAATCGAGATAACGCTTCGTGTTATTGTAGGGTGATGGAATTCAAAATATATAAAATAAAAAAAAGTTCTTGAAAAGCACATGTTTATTGTACCAGTAAAAAGAAGATTATTCATTTTTTTTCCAAAAACTAGACGCTGAAAAATGGCATTAAAATACAGAGCAATGGCAGCAACACTCTAAGCGAAATGGAATAAGTGTCGTATTTATAGTCTGCTTTTTCATGAATATTCAGGAAATCTTTCCTTATTTTACGTCACGTCGGATTCATCAGACTTCCATCCTTCCTATACACATTAATCTGAATGTACGTCGCAGAAAATTACACTGAGGCAGAAACTAATTTTAAGGATTGATTCCTAATAACCATCATCGGCCACTTTACATTTAAGTTACATATATATACATATATATCTTCTTAAGATATAGAAGTCCCCCACATAAGGTTACCCAGAAAATAGGGATAAGAATCTTTCGGTTCAGTAGTTTATTCTCGTTTCTTTAGGGCGCAAAGTGATGTGAGGTCGAGTCACCCCCATTCCAATAATGGGTACTCTTTTGAAAAAGGTTGTAACGTGATTCTGTGTTTGTTATTACATCTAAATTTTAGTTTTCTCCTTTAAGCTATCGTTACAAACATCATTTAGGTTTCTCTAGAGGCTTAAGCAGGGCTGATGTCGATCCTAGATTCTATCTGCTTCCTTCATTCCATCTAAGGTAGAGCTACAGATCTGAATTTGAGGTGCTGGAGTATAAAGTTCTCTACCTTTGTTGACGGGTGCAGTAATGATGTGAGGTCTAATTACAAGCACTCCAATGATAGGTTTTACTTCTACTTCAAAATAGAATGCATAGACCGTATCGTAATGGGGCTATTTTGCTTTCATCGCAGTTCCTTTTTTAAAATTTTGTGATGATTTTGCTTTTTTCAGACACTAGGGCTGATCAAGGCATAGATGTATGTGTGGCATTTTCATGATTGCTTACCTCCTTGAAATAATTTGGCATTGTTTTTGCACTCTTTTATCTGTCTTCTGTGACATTCCAGGAATAAGCATACACATAGTTTTGTGCGCAATTACTAAAGGCCAAAGGCCGAAAACAACAAATCATGTCATTCAGATCGCAGCGCCATCGACATAAATATTATTTATAAATTTTATTTTTATATCAATGAAATCGCTTGGCACAAAATGAATTTAGAATGATGAGGGAATTTTCTTTAAAATAATTTCCTTAAGAATGATTGTTTAAAATAGGCGTGATTAATTCTTGACAAAGGATTTTCACTTCGATACTTGTACAGCGCTAGATCATCTCTGATTTCTAATTATCTATACTTATAAGAAAGCTCAATGTGTGTGTGTGTGTGTGTGTTGGCGCTCTACAGACCAGACCATTAAACTTACAGCTACCAAATTTGGTACATGTATACCTTAGAGGTCGGGAATGTGCACCTTTTTTTGAAATTTTAATTATTAATTAAAAACTAACTTTCCCGCCAAAAAAATCTTCCATTTTCCCCACCGCCAACTTTTCCGCCAAAATAATCTTCGATTTTCCCCACCGCCAAATAAGTAATACTTCAGTTTTCTTTTCTCCCAACAGTAATGAGGCTAGGGTTAACATTTTTCGACGGATTATTTCAAACGATTCTGTTTATTTTCTTCATGTTTTATGCATTTAAAATGAAACATTGTTAATTAATCCATGTTTCAGATTCATTCTGAAGTACTTTTGAATTAAAATAACACAGAATAAAGGAAATTAAAAATGTATAATCTGCATAGCGTTACCCCAACTGGCGTAGAAAAATTCACGCATTTGCGCTAGCATAACTGGCGAAGAAAATTCACGCATGCGTATTGTATTCTGATTGTTGTCATGACAACCATTCTCAACTTATGATTTAAATTATTTTTCGGTTAGTTGCATGCTTTTGTAAGTAAATTTTATTTATGTTAGTTATATATTTTTTGTATATGCTTATAGTTTTAAGTACATCGTTTTTTAAGAAGTTTTTTTAACCTGTTTTCAATGGTTTAAATTATTTTTAGGTTAGTTGCATGCTTTTGTAATTAAATTAGTTATATTTTTTTTGTATATGCTTAAAGTACATCGTTTTTTAAGTAGTTTTTTAAACCTGTTTTAGACCGATTATTTTAAACGATTCATTTTATTTTCTTAGTGTTTGATGCATTTAAAATTAAACATTGTTAATGAATCGATCTGTTCATGATGAATCTGAGAAAATTTTGTTGACAAATTCTTGTGAGATTACATAAATTAAGAAAGATATTCTTTAGTGCCCATAAAGTTTAAACGCTGAGTGACTCTATTATCAGTAATCATATTATTTAAAAAATACTCTGTTTCAGTAAAAAATATTATTATATTAATCGCAGATTAATCATTTACACTTTAATTTAAAGCATAAATTCTACGAGGGGTAACAGAAAATTAGAGAGATACATATCACGTTATGACTGAAGGCCTTTATAATATTATGAGTGAATTATATGACTATCAAAATTTGAAGTTTTAAAATATTTTGCTGAAGAATCTATTAAAGTTGGAATTGCATAAAATATTTAATTATTAAAATTTTAACGAACATTAAGATTGGCGAACCGGCTGGTCGCCAAAGGCGGCTAGTATTATATAAGTACCAGAGGGTCGTTTATAAATTTTAAGAATTTATAAGGACATTACAATAAATCATTTTATAAGAAAGCTTCAATCACACAAGAAAAGGGAAACTGCTAAAGGGCAGTTTTTTCTATCAGAGAATTTAGTAACGAAAAGTATTGTGCACATAAGAATATGTGCAATATACAGATTTAACAAAATATTAGATAGCAATAATACAAAACAACTATATGAAGAAAAACTTAACTTGGAATATAGAGCTTGAAAGCAACTAAAGCTTGGGTATAAAACTTTAGAAGGTGCGTTGTCTGTATACTGATAAAAAATAGATTTATTTTTGATTGATATTATCCTACTTAATATTGTATCTGTGGTGATATAGACGATTTGTAATCTTGTAGCTTACTTATTACGAATTTGTTTTCCCATTATTTTGATTATAAGCAATCTCTTTGAATACTCATTGATTGTGTCAATGTTTTCTTAATCCTTTTAGAGCCTACCGCTTTTATGGACCGTTTTAGTGATATTATTTTCTTTAATCCGTCGATTCTGATAAAAGTCACACAAACCCAAATGTATATTTGATTAATGTATCTGGAACATGCTACATGTTGTAGACTGAAAGGAAGAAAGCTGTGAAAAAGAAGCTGCTCTGAGCGTTTTATAAGCCCTTTGTACTGAAGATATAATAATCGGCTTTGTGTAATAACAAATATTCATAAAGAGCCTCACAACTTTGATATTGCGTGAACTGAAAATGCAGGAATCGCCGCTTTTGTGATCATTTTTGGCTTTTCAAATAAACGCGGATCATTACGTTTGTGGGTAAATTTTCTTATGCTTTTAATTAAAAATGTTCTAAAGATAATAAGTGTGAATGCATGAAAATAATTTTGTGGCTTTAGAAATGTGTTTTTAATTTAAAAATACACATTATTTAGTTTTAGAGAGAAATCATGATTGTTGATTGTGGATTTGTTATTAATTATAAAGTAAATTTGACTTTTCTAATTGAAATATGATTAATGATGACCATTAAGGGATGAAACTTCATAAGACAATAAAGCAATTGCATCTCAAATAATAATATTTTCTCTTAAGCAAGTTAAAATAAACAACTTTTAATCGAATTATGTAGTAAATAACACCATTCTGATCAATGAGCAATACGATCTGTTTTTCAATGTGGAAATATTACGGTTTCTTGGATAAACAGTTATTATGAAGCTGATCATTGTAACTGAATATTCAGAGAATGTTCCAAGCGAGTGAACATTGCAATTGCTTGTTCAATCGCTTGTTCAATTGCCTTAACAACTGATTGTTAAGGCAATTTCGCCATAAATTATTTCAATGAGTATTTATGAAAAATAAAGTATTTGAGCAAATTCTTCTTCCCATAATTGCGAGAAATTCCGAGCAAAACGATAATATTAATTGTTGATCTTTCCTAATTGATTAAATTTTCGTATTAAACTGCTCTCATTTGCTTGTAATATTAAATTAATTTGTTTTTATGGATTTTTTTTTTTCATTTCATTAGGCAGGATAATCTGTGTCATTTTATTCCAGTACTGAAATTATGTCTTCAACCATGAGGATACATGACATTTTTGATAAAACTCTAATTATTTTTAGAAAATGCAGGAAATTCCACTAATTAATTAGTGATTGTTAAGCGTTTCTTAAATAGAAAGTAATGAAAGAAATATAGCATTCAAAATTTCTTCCTCGTATAAATTAATACAGCTCAAAATCAATATTTTTCATTATCATTTCATTATTTTTCTTTATCATTTCATTCAAATTTCAAAAAAAAAATCTCTTTCATACATCAGCATCTCTTTTGTTACATAAGTGGTATTTTCTGCATTTAATCTAACCTTCTGATAGATAGACCTTCTGTCGAAATAGATCTCAATACATGTAAGTTATAGCGCTATACTTTTTTGAACTGAAGTCATAAGCTTTAGAAATTTTTGGCTTAGTTCTTTTTTTTTTTTTTCATCTTTTTCTCACAGGAATCAAATAACAATTTATTTGTAACAGTTCCTTTTAGCAACCTGAGTACTTTGTTTTCATTACTTTACTTGTTTTTGTTCAGCCTGTTATATTTGTTAGTGAGACAAAGTTTTTGTTAAATTGAGCTTCTAAAATATTTTTTGCAGGTATATTTGCATTATAAAATGTTATGAAACAATTTCTGAATTGTGTAGCATAAAAAGAGCGTAAAAAGTATATTAAAAAATGGCAATAAATATATAAAGAAACAAGAAAAAAAAACTACTTGATACAAAATGGCGTATTTATCACTCTAGCCCACTCTCTTAGCATAATATGACCAACAACATCACTACGATATCTTCACGATACTGTCCAATATTTAGAATATCGAATAATCTTTGAGGGTTCAGTAAATTTCTTGCGATGATGGTGCTTCCATTGGAATAAACTTGCTTCTATTGGAATATAAAAAGTCTTTGATTTTTGTTCTAGGTTTAACAAAAAGTTATAAATGAAAATACAATGAAATGAAAGTTATAAATGAATATACAATGAAAACTACAGTTTTTGATTAGTAGAGCATAGCAAATAAAAAAAATCAAGTATATCCCAAGTTAATTCACAAGATCATTTATTGTATAATTTTAGAATTTACAACACTACAGAATCTGAAATTAAAATGGTCACTTAAAAATGTCATCTAAATAATAATGAAAAGATAGAAGAGGTTTCATGTTGATAATTTTATTGTTTAGAATTGTGGAGTGTTAGTAATATTTGTCAGATAGAGTAGTCAGAATTGTATAAAAATTGATTAGTTCGTTCTTTCTTTTTCACAACAATCCTTCTGGAATCTCTGTTCTTGCTACAAAATATTTTTACTGAAGTGTATAAAAGAGTGTGAATATCAGATTCGCTAAGAGAGCCATCGTTCTGCATTGTTTCGTAACTTTATTTATATAAATTTAAAAGATGTTTCATTCAAACTTTGATCATATTAGCGATTAAATATTAGCCTATTCTTCAGTAAATTCCAAATCTTTTATAACTTAAAGTATCTTATAACTCGGAGAACGAATATTTGAATGCTTATATCAGTCTAAGAAACCTGGTTACCAGAAAGAAAATGTGCGCCTTGACTCAACCAATTTGCATGCAAGATTTTCCATTCACAATAGAAGCGAGAAAGAAGAAAGTAAAGAATAAAAAATAACAAACGACAGACTACAAGAAAATAAATATTCAAGAGATTTGGAACTACAGCATCCACCATTGCTCTTATTTACAGAAAAAGGAAGCTTTTATTGAAAGGTAATTCTATTTCTCTGGAATTTTAAAACTATATCGGTCCTTCGGCGACAAAAGAATCCCGAAAAGAAGAGGGAAAAAAGAATCTACAAAAGACAGAATAAAAGAAACGCTCGTACTCTCTGTAGAATTTGTATGGCTAAGAGGAAATAAAAAGCTTTTATTACCTTTCAATTCTTATTTTGTAAGTGTGGAATGATTCACTTTATGCAGTGCTGCATTCGTTAAGACTTCTTTTATCAGTTTGTTTATTCTGAAGAAAACAGTAAATAAGCTGTATAAAAAAAGAATTCGTTAAATGTTAAGATAAAATAATTCGTAAAATTCAGTTTTGTCAAAATGACTAGATAATTAGGAAAATATGTGCTAAGAACGAAAAAAAAAAATCATTTAAGATCATTTATTCCCGATCCCAAAATATAAAACAAATAAAGAATTATTAAAATCATTAATAAATTACTTCATTCATTTGAATAATATATTTCTGCAGAACGTTTCGTTATAAAAGAGGTAAAAAGTTTCAGTCTATTGGGTTTTTATAGATGAATATTAGATTTTATTTCGTAATTTATTTTGAGTGAAACTTTGCATTGATAACTAAACATTCGATATAAATAGAGCGTTTAACTAATTAATGATTTAATTTAAAATATTTTAATTAAATTTTATCATCTAAAGAAAAAAAATTAATATTTATTAAATTTAAATTGCTTTTTATTCTTCAGCCATTACTTAATTATTCATTTTATAATTATTTCTAAATCTGGTATCTAATCTCTTTTCTTGGATTCACTGACAGATGTTGCTGAAATAAGGAAGCAATAAAATGAAATCGGTAACTAAAAAATTGATTGAGAAATTAAGCACAAAAATAATGAAATATTGTACTTATGTTTCTCATTTTCATTTATAAGACTTACTACGATCTAGCTCAACAAGAACTTGAAATCAATAACAAAATTCCTTTATACATATAAAAAAGAACAAATTAAATAAAAGTTTTCAATGAAATGTGATTCACTATTTGGAGAAATTTGTCTATTTTAAAAATGATTTATATTCCTTTTTTGACATACATGCAATTGATTTATTTTCAAAATATAACGTGTATAATTATTGAATAATCTTTAGATTACTTTGTGCACTGGAAGTTTTTTAATGAACAGTGTTTTTATGAAATTGGAAACTAAAGTATCAGGCAATATAAATGTCAAAATAAATTAAGCAACTTTCCGCTTTTAAATGTCATTTAAATAATTCTTATAATTTGAAAACGTGAAAAGTTCATTTGGTTCTCAATAACAGTAAAGGAGAATGTAAAGATATATCTTGAGAGATTTTACTACAAACAAATCAAACAGTTTTCCAACATTAATTGCTTTCGGAACTGAAGAGTTTACAATTTTCAAATTTCAATTCTTAACATTTAATTTTAGATGTTTCTGAATATTGAAAATATTTGTTAGACTTCATGACATAGAAATTAACTTTCTACAAATAATTATTGCCCATTTTTTTCTTTTAATTTAAGTTATTAAATTGAATGTCTAGATAAAAAATATTTTCTTCAGTTCCATTATTTCCAAAATTGAACTTTTTTTAAAGATATCTGCTAGAACTTATTTTAATGATGTTTTTCTATACTTATAATTTTTTAAACGTCTAAGTATTTAAATTGATTAGTAAGACAAAAAAAAAAAACAGTGCCCCAGCCATAGTTGTTGTACTGATTGCACTATCTTTATTTCATATGAAAGCTCGTGACTTATAGATAAATAACCAAAGGTTGCCTATTTCCCATCAAGGGTCATCTATCTATTTTTAAGAGATATATCGAAGTCAGAACCACCAGCTTTAGAATCTAGACCTATTTCTCAAACCTTATTCACCACTTAATTTCTCCTCTTTAGAAAATTAATTAACCATGTAAAATATTCTATTTTTATAATTAAATTATAATTTAAAATGTTATTTGAATTTATATTGATAAAATCTAATTCTTCAAAGTTAATTCTAACGAAATTTATAAGTTGAGTGAATTACTGATGCCCAAAGGGGGTTAGCTTCTTTCTCATTTCGGACTAAATCACATAATGTTTAAAGTATTTTATTTAATGCCTTAAATTTTTCTCATATATTACTTTTGTAGATAAAGCTGTAAAAAAAATCTGATCTCAAAGTATGATAACATTTTATTTCTTCTTTCCACAACTGTTTTTGTGCGATTGGATATTTGTAATCATCGGAAAATAATCTTGCAGAAGTTCAGCCAGAGGGTTATGTGGAAACATTCCAATTTCATCAGCAAACATAACAATAAATTGTACTAATAATACAAATGGCTGCTTTTTGTGTTGGCATATAAAATAAAAATATAAGCAACTGACAATCCATTCTCATCCTAATATGAATCAAAAGATAATAATCCTGTCTTTATTAAACACCGAAATTAAAATGTTATTTGTTAAAAAAATCATCAAATAATTCCCCTTGTTAAAACTCTCACTCCTATAGACACAGAACGTAAAATATATTGATAAATTACTTGCAAATTTCACGAATGTCATTTGAAAAATTTTATTTGAAGAATGTTACAAAGCACATTCTTTAGAATGCTACACTGGCTAAAAATATAGCATTTATAAATCCATATAATGATACTATCCTGTCAAGTGCCCTTTCTCGAAGCCGAATATTTACGCTTATTGTTATCAGGGTGAGTAATCATAAGTATTCTTCATTTTCTAATATAAAAAGCAGAGAAAAAAATACTGTCCTCTTTAAAAATTTGGATTTTGGTCATTTAATGAATTTTGGATTCAGAAAACACACTTTCTAAGTTATGTCTGTCTGTCAAAGCAGTAACCATTTAGACAGATTACATTTTTTAAGGGGTATTCATGAAACTGATTAATATTTACATAAAAGTTGGGTTAAAATCAGCGATATGGAAGTCTATTAGATTTTTCATATGTGAATAAGATACATAAAAAAGGATGATATATGCAGAAAAATATTTTTTAAAAATAGTTTCATCACTTGCATATTTGGAGAAATTGTCCATATTCGTCAAAGCTGAAATTTTCCGAAGATATGTTTATTTGAGTACATAAAATGCAAAATGCTTCACTAGGATTTATTTTTCCTTTCATTAAAAATTTAAGTAATTAGATATGTATTAAATTTATGGAATGATGGTCTGCGTCTGTTACAGTCCTTACTATTAATATGTGACGATGACGATTTCAAAACTCGACATGATAGATAAATGTCATTTGATGTGTGAGTCTTGACATTAAATTGGTAATTTTTAAAAATATTTGAACTAAATTTGTTAACAAGTTGAGATCAATAATTCATATTTACTTCTTTTTTTTCATCATAAAACTAAGTTGAACATAAAAAGAGAATATAGAGAAATTGTCCTAAAAAATTCAGAGGAGTATATTTATATTGCTTTTATTTGAATAGGTTTCAAAATAAGAGTATTAACAATACATAAAGCATTTAGCTTATCACTAAAATATTATTTATAATCATTCCTGCGTTCAAATATGGTTTCAAGCAGGTAATTAATTATATTTAAAAGTATGAAAGGCTTCCATCCTTTCATGAAATGTTGCTACACTACGTTTGAATGGTATATTTCAAATAATATTCATTATAATAATAGCATCCTTAATGGTAACAGATTTGACCATTGAAACTGAATTTCCAAGATCAGGGAAGAAAATATTTCGTAAAAGTGCTGCTTTAATAAGTAAGTTCTTTAGATTACATTCTATTGTTCCGAATGAAAAAAAAGGAATTACTATTAGTTGAAATATTGTAAATGACTTTTATTGAAATAAAAAAAAGATAAAAATACGCAAATAGGTAATAGAGAATAAACAGTTCTGCTTTCTTCAGATCTGATGCACATCTATAAAATAATATTTTCTTTTTCAGTAAATTTCATGCGTGTAAAATGGGTTAAGTTATTAGGCGACATGTCTTTTTCACACATGAATTTGAGAAATTCAGTTTTAACCATAACTAAGCAAAACGAACAATGTTCGAACATGCTCGTAACATAAAAATAGATTTTTAAAGGCAAGCACATTAATGAAACTCTGAGATTAAAAAATCTTTCGAGAAATTAGAATTACACTGTTCATTTATTAGCCTATGGATAACTTTGTGGTGATTACATTAAAAATTATCACCCATTGATGAACGAAGCCTGAAAAACTACATTATATTATTATTGTTCCATAATGTAATACTCATAATGTAGAACGCATGTGTACTTTCCTTTCTACTTATTCAATAACGGAGAGTATTAGTTTGGCCACTAAAAGTTGTAGTGAATTTTCTAATTGCTACAAGATCAACAGATGTTAGTAAATTAATCAAGGAATTCAAACGCAAATTTCAAAAACGCAAAGATTGAACTAACATCAAGAAATCGATAAATATCCTTTATTTTGTATGATCGGTGTCAGGCTTGTTACAGTCGATATATTGTCACCACGGAAACAGCAAGAACTTTCATATTATAATTGGCCAAATGTTTCTACGTTGTTGACCAAAATTAATCACAAAAATGTTTGATAACTGAATTTGATTTATTGCAAAAATATTTGCCACAGAGAGAAATTTCTATAAAGAAAATATATAGGAAAAATAACAATATATTAGAGGTGATATATCAGTTAAGATACAGGTTATATGAAAAATGTCAAATCATGTTGCATTATACCTTGTAAAACGTCCTTAATATGAAATGTGGGCACTGTGGACTAGTACAGATGGATATTTGTATACGATTGTTATTGCCGCACGGAAGAAACGAAATTGATATGTTTCTTTCTTCTTCTTCCTAACTGGAGGCTAAACTCTATTAAAATGTGTGTAGTGATAATTAATATAAATGATAACTGGTATAAGAATTATGATAATTACCTTCTCGTAAATCATTTCTATAATTGAATGCTCTGATAAAAAAAAAACAAAAAAACTGAATTCTTTTGGTACTAATAAAACATTTTCATTGATAAAACTTTTCATGCAATACGGCATAAATTATATTGGTAGGTTAAAAAATAGTTATGAAAATCATTTTTTATTCAAAAAAATAATCTTTTCAGACAAGCATATCATAGATGAAGTTTTATTTATTAAATTTAAGCACAGAAATATCATTTGGACTACAGAGCAATCTATTTGATATTTTGGATGTTAAAAAAAAATGTCTGGCCTATATACCGAAATTTATTTTTTAAATAAACAGTGAACATTTTTTCCGGGAATATAAAGACACTATTAAAACCGAGTTTCAAAGGCTTAATACTACCCTTAACCCTTCAACCTGTGTGGCAGATATTTTTGAATTAAACATAAGTCTATCTCGTATCGAATATGATATACTAAAAAAACATTCTCAATACTTGGAAATATTTCACAATATTCCTTGCTTTTAGTAAGAATATCTTCTTTTTTAATGGAAATATCCTTACAGCACAAGAAAATGTTGAAGAAAAACTGCTTTTCTTGCAACTGGTGTCCGAAATATTTTTGTGAGAAAAATTGCAATATAGCTTATTTTTCAACAGAATAATCAAATAGGCAGTGGGAACACATCTGTTTAGAAAAGAGAAACGCTGTTAAAATTATGTCTTAAGGGAATACAATCAAAATATATTTTAATGTTTTATTTATAAATTAGCTGATATTTGTGATTGTACTTAAGAAAATTATTGTAGTGTTTGTACGTGTATTATTTAAGAAAATTATTAAATGTAAATTAGTGTATATTTTCTATTAATTACTTTCAATAAAAAGTAATTCATATAGGAGCAGATAAATTTTTGCTGGTATAACTTGAAAGTGAAATCGAAAACAAATAATAACTAATGAGGAAAAGAGAAGAAAAACAAACGAACAGATTAAAGGCGAGCTTCGCTTCAGAGAGAGAGAGAGAGAGAGACATAAAAATCTCTCTTCAGAGAGAGGAGAGGGGGCATAAAAACAATAGAGGAAAATTATACATTTATTGTGCACCAAGTGTGGTCTGCACACAGAACAGTTCAGCTGCAGCTAAACACAGTAGGCGAATTCCGCTTAATCTCTGCATTGATTTATTTTGTTTACTATTAAATTAGTTGAAGGCTTCAATTATGGGAATTGAGATAATTTGATTCATTTAAGAATTCATACAGAACTATTTGAGATATTTATTGATTTTATGTAATTTTTGTGTATGTTTAATTATAATAAACAGCTTGATTGCTGTTTATAAGTGTAAAAATGAGATAAATCGATGCACGCATGGCATGCGGGCAAACCTATAAAAGGGGTAAAGCTATCGTGTAGTGAATGAATTTTGTTCGCATCTGAATCTGATCTCCTTACAACTTCAACCTTAATATCTCTTAATTATGGTTTCATTTTCTGTTTTCCTATTCTATATAGTTGCCAATTTAATTGCTCATTGAATCTTTATGTGGAAAAAATAAACACTTTTTTTTAATTACTGTTCATTTTGATATCCAAGGACGACCTCCTTTCGACGATTCTATTTCATTAAGGGGCGGGAAGTGGAAGGATATGCGCATTTCCGGAATTAACTTTATACTACAAACACATACCCATCTACTCCTTTCATCTTTCCTCTCATCCCAATTTTGCCTAATTAAACCCATCCTAATGCATGCCCAAAAACGCGGAGGGTTTTTGAATCCGTTGGCAAACAATATGTCTGGGTATATTGCAGCTGTGAAGCATCTTAGTGACCTATGTCACAAGTAAGTTAGGAATAATTCTTATCCTAATATCGATAGAAAAATTTTATAAATAATAAAACATAAGAGCGAATTAAAATTAAAAAAGTAGAGAACCTTTTCCTGTTATATTTGATACTTAACTATAACACTTACTGCTTTTCTGAGTAACAATATTTTTAAGATTTCTTTAGACCCATTTGTAAATCAAAATGTTCAAGGTTTGAAATTTGTCAGCATTCTTTTCTGTAACAAAGTAAGAAGACTATGATTCTTAATATTTTATGATAATTGATTTTTTTTAACTCTCAGTCAAACAAGTACTTATACGTTGTTGCTATTCTGAAGCTCATAATAGCACATTGAAACCAAATTTTCCGTAGATTCTGAAAAGCAATTTCGTATTGTATCATCTAGAAAAAGAAAATTTTTATTAAAATTCGTAATAAAGATTTTTTTTTTCAAATGGTCATATTCTCTTTCGAAAGATAATTCGAAATTCTATTTCATTCAAAATTTAATTTCAGCCCGAATTCTAGATGTAAATTTTCCATTCTAAAATGATTACCGACGAGTTATCTTTATTAGCGCAAGATGTTTAAAGATATTTCCAGGATATTATTCGATATTCTGAATGCAGTAACAAAAACACTATATATTAATCAAAATAACGTCCAAAATATTACCATAATATCCTAAGAAAACTTGAGGATACTCTAGGAATTATTTGTAATTTTGTTATATCAGTGTTGGACAGTTAAAACGTTTTGTTATTTTGACATCTATCGAGGTATGATGGAAGGACTTATATAATTCATTCGTTATATGAAGCTCCAAACACATATCCAAAATGTGAATTTAAAAAAAAAATTAAATGGATAATTTATTATTCGATTTAATACTTAATTTTTATTAACAATATTCAGTAGAAGCATTGAAAAATTTTTCTTCCAAACTTTGATATCTGCTATTAAATTATTTTACGAATTTTCAGCCATTTTATTGAGTTTAAATTACATAAAAAAAAATTAAATCCTCAGAAATAGAGTTAAAACATACCGATAAAAAGAGTAAACATTTAGAAGATATAGCATTTCACTTAACAGGATATATTTCTTAATATAGAGGGCAATTCAAATTAACGTATAAATCTTTTGAAAACCCTGGCAAGAAAACCCATTAAACATTTAATCAACACTTATATAAAATTTTACTTTCATTCTTAATGTGATAAATCGATTGAAATAAAGGCTTGGAATATCAAAATTTGAGAATGACACAAAAATAAATATGATGACCCCTGTGTTTTAATTATGCTTAAAAAGGATTTAATAAATCATATGGCATTTCTCTTGATTGTAAGATTTATAGAACGCGAATTAAAGGAAATATTTTGATTTTTTTGCTGACTTTCCTTACATTTCAGTGCATGGCCTATTATTATGTTAATTATTGTTTTCTTTATTTCAATTTCTAACTCTGAGTCTGAAATTACAGTGAAATATAGAATACAAAACTATATCAATAAACAAAATGGATAATGTAATTATTAAAAATTTTCATTCTTTCATCATTTTCTCAAGCAATATGCATCGAAAAATCTTGTTCTATTGATATCGTAAATTCGTTGAAATTAGAAAATTTAGTTAAATAAGATTCACTACTTTTCTTGATGTTTCAACAACATGAAAGTAAGAAGCAATCATGTTTATGAAAATTTAAATATCATTATGATAATTTAAATATAACGTCAGATATACGTAGAGAAGCTCACGTTTTTTTAATACTTTCAGTTTAATTTCACAGCTATCTTTAAAACATTTTTATGAAACTTTATCCTTATTATACTTTTTTTCACTTCTTATAAATAAATATACGAATAAATAAAATACGAGGTGAAAGTACACGATGAAAATTTTTTTGATAAGAGGAAATTCCTAGTAAAAAATAAATATTTCTATCACCAGAGAAAATGTGTGACATGTTTATCGGCGTAACTAAAGAAAAAGAAACAAGAAAGAAAACTAAATTGTCAACGTTGATGCTGTGTGAAAAAATATTAATAACAGCGTAGTTTTTGATGGTATTTCGAAGGAATGCTTCACAAATATTTTGGAAATAAATATTCATAAATTATCTGCAACTTTTAGGAAATCATGAATATGTATTAAAGATTAGAAACAAAACTGATATAGACTAATTTAAATTTCAGAAAGTTCAGTTTAAATAACTTTTGCGTTCAGTAATTGGATTTCTTTATTAAACTTGTCACTTCATCAAGAAATAAAAACAAATATAGTCATCTCAGATAAGGAATGATATGTTTCTGAGAAGTTTGCCTAATAAAAAACTTATAATAAGGATAAGAATTTTTTAGTTCGCTATTATAATACAAAAAATATTAAAGTATTCATCAGAAATTGAATTTATGCACGTTTATGAAAATGATAAGCACTTTAAAAAATGAGTAGATCTTTCTTTAACTTGTTTTCATAACTTTATTTTTATCTCTAAAAATAACGTACACGAAAACAAGTATCAATGATCCCTCTCCCATCTCTCTCATAAATGCACTTGTATATTATTTGTACAAAATCGACAAATATAGGTAGGAAAGTGAGTATTAGTGTGCTATTCCTTGCAATTAATTTCTGGTATATGGTTAATATGCAAACACAAGATCACCGAATGTATATTTTGAACGCCCGTTTTAACCATAGATTGAAAATTGTAGTTATAATATCACATTTCAAATTTCTCATATTCAAGTCATTGTATTTTCCGATTATCGCGTATGTGCAAGTATCGCGTACAGGTGAATGTACAGATCAATAGAAGGTGAATGTACAGATCAATAGAAGGTGAATGTACAGATCAATAGAAGGTGAATGTACAGATCAATAGAAGGTGAATGTACATATCAATAGAAGGTGAATGTACAGATCAATAGAAGGAAGGTAAATTTGATTACAGATATCTACTCTTCAGAGATTAGATTTATGTACCACATTTTATATATCTAGCTCTCTTTGTTTTGTAGTTATTGTGTTAAGTTACATTCGATTGAATTCTTCAGTGTGGATTTCGTTCAAAATTTTATAGAAATTTACATAGTAGTGTAAACATGATATAAAAATTTGTTCTGCTTTAAGCTTTTTTAAGTTGTTGTGTTCACAGATAGACAAACAAACCAACATAATTCCAAAAATCTGTTTCTAGAACAAATATAGTCTGTAACATGGAGATTCTTCAAAATATGGAGATAGAAATTTGTGTTTATTACATTGTTTTCTTTATATATGCCTCGTATACGAGAAAGAAAAATACAGGGTGTCTATAATCAATCAGCCTTCTTTCAAAGTTATCTACAGGCAAAACTATTATTTAGAAGAGCTGAAATTTTTTTTGTACGAAAAAATGAATGGACGGTAACTTATTCGAGCTAATAAAAATATAATTCAAAAGTTTACAGAAAAAGGGCATTTTATTTAATGATTACAGTTTTACGACTGTTTTTTTTATCTATATTTCACCACCTTATGTGTGTGTCACTCTAATTCAATAAACTATACTCATTATATTAAATAATCTCTAAAGTGGACTGTAAACTTTTATTAAAACACTTAGAAATCTTCTTGATTACATTTTCAGTAGCAACTGTCATCAAATCAATCAACTCACTGCTGTCTCAAAAACTTATAGAAAACAGTCACATTAATAGATAACAAGAAAAAACAAAGCGTTCCATGAATGGAATGTCTTTTGATGAAGACGCTATAGTTTCTTTTGCGAAATTCATATTCGAATGCACGAGTAACAGCGAAATGTGAGGTGTCTTAAAGAGGTAATATTTGATATATATCGAAACGATCGAAAACCGGTTAGATTAATAATATTTAATAACTAACTTTTGAACAGCTACTTAAACGAACGAAGAAAAGGAAAAACGCATAACATAAACGCATGGACGAAAGGTTTTTGTGCTAGTTATGCACTTGCTGTTATAAAACCTAGAAAATTTTACGGATATTTGGTTTTCTACGTGCTCGCTATTGCCAATTAGAATGTTTTCACGCTCACCAAATCGAGTTTTCTTAGCTAAATAATTTTTCGTAATTTTGCAATAAGGGAAGCGGATGTAAAAAGGTACATTGACTTCTAAAAAATGTTCAATTAGTGATTGCTAAAGTTGAACGAATAAATCAATTTAATGTCCATTACCTCCTTATCATCAGAAACATGTCTTTTATTTTTTGCATAAATTTTAGTTAGACAAGGTTTAAGTTTAAAATAAAAATTAAACCGGATTTAAAAGGAAGAATATTTTTATTAAAACTCAATATTTAGAAAGAATATTATCTTTTCCTATTTTACAACTAAAGGTAATATACTTTCAAATATATACTTTTTTAACCATTTTTAAATTGATTAATATGATGAATTTTTTTTAAAAAATAAGATCATTTGCATTGAAACTGAATCTAGCATACCATCTGTAGCTATAAGTCGATGGAATACGATTGATGTAGGAATACCAAAAAACCCAATATGTGTTTAGAGTTTTTCATACTGAAACACAACTACTAAAATCACTAGATCACACAACAATTTTTAAGAATATTAAGCTTCATTTTATCCTTATTTAAGCGTTTTTGAGCTATCGCGTTTACATGCATGCAAAGTATAAACCAGCAGACAGCCCAATCCCTAGAAGGATTTGATTTCAAATTGATAATCTACACTTCAGATGCTTAATCTGAGAACCAAGTATTACTCATCTTGTTGTTTTCTTTTGGTAGTCATTTTGTATTCGGAATCCAGACAGATAGACTTATTCTGAATGGATTGTATTTAAAAGTTGAAAATCTCCAAATGTGTTGTGAATTCTACGTGTTAAATTTTATAATTATAATTTGAAGCACATTTGAGTTATTGTATCAACAGACAGACAGGAAGATCAACATAATTTCAAGCTTCTTTTCTCTAGTTCAGGGAGGTTCGAAATAAATATAAATCCCAAATTCTGTTCTTGGAACTCAGGGAGATCTGAAATGCGAAAAATTTTGGGTGTGGAATTTTTGATAATTATGACATTTTTTTCTATTATTTCTTGATATTTTCAAAATGTTGAGTATGATTTTTTAATTCACTACTATACTCTGCTTTGCAAGCTTATTAAAATTATAAAATATTTTCTTTCTTAGTAACTTAGTGAAAATAAAAACGTATCGTCGCAATAAAAAAATAAGATGGAAATAAAATATGTATTTAATATTTAAATATATATTTCAGTTTAATGGAATGTCACAAAAATAATATGGCTTTAATAATAGATGCAAGAAAAAAGGAAAATTACCTTTCTAAAGTGCAGAAAAAAAAAGGAATAATTCCTGAATATCCATAGATACAAAAAATTATTTTGCAAACAATAACAAGTTGTCTATATCTCTTATAATCATGAACTATTTTGAACTTTAATATATAAAGATTCTTTATAATTTGACTTTGAATTAATTTTCCTTTGCGAAAAATAAAATTCTTATAAAAACATATAATTTGCATGTGAGAATTTTTTAGAATCATCAATTTTATTTTTATGTAGGTAAAAAATTCTGCGTCGTGAAATCTTATAATAAGATATATAATATAATCTTATATAAGAATATGAAAAAGGACTCACCCACTCATCAATTTTATGGTTTCAATATTATATTTTTAAAGGGCTCTAAAATTTTATGACTCTATTTCAAACAAATGATGCTATAGTTTGTTGAGCAATAATGTGTTCAATTTATGTGGAAAGTAACTCCTCCTAAAGCTGTATTTTTTTTTATCTGTTTGCGGCTCAGTCATCCTAGAACAACCCTCTACGCAAGTCATATCATTCTCAGTTATATGTAAAATTAACGTGAATGGAATTGTCAAAATAATATGATTATTATTTCGATGATTTCAGCATTAAAAAAATAGATAAAAGGTTGATAAAATTTATTTTTTAAAATGAAATTTAAAAATGTAGCTGAAATATAATGTTTATTTCTCTCTTCTTCTTCTCATATTTTGCGTTTGGTTCATCATAAAAATAAGATCCTCGAAGCGTTCGCGAATCTTTCAGCTTTATAATTTATACTCAACTTCATTTCATCAACTTTGCATCTTAAAAACACTGAATCAGAATTCCTCAAAAGGTTTGGGAACCATTGAGTTTGCAAATTTATACAAACCTCATTTCATCAGCTTTGTTTTAGTCTTAATAATAAGGAATCACACCTTGTTTATCAGTGGATTTTCTAATTTCAAATATAAAAAGATATTTAAAGTTTTAAAAATTTTTAATCTTTGCACTGTTTTATTATATGATTATTACCGCACCAGGCAGGTTGGTATAGACATAAAGTGAGATAAATCACACCTTTATTAAAAATATTTAATCCATCAACATTAACATCAAGTAAAGACGTAATGCTAAATATCTAATATGAAAACGAATCACTCCAATACTGTCCATTGTATTAAACTGCATAAATTTGTTATCATTTGTTACATTAATAATAAATCATTGCATTTTATAGATTAGTTTATCAGAATAACAAAAAAGAGAGAGTAAGGTAGAGAAAAGAAAGTCAGTCGTTCTGAAATATCATCATTAACTTAATTACAAACATAATTTAATCGAAAAAATTAAATGCATATCAAACATTGCTAATTTAAGTCCATTACAATTAAAAAAAATGAACATTCATCGCTCAAACTAAAATTTGGAGATATGAAAGGGAGGAAATAACATTCAGCGATTCTAGCGTACATCAGTACATGGGAAATATTTTCCATTTCTCTGCTCATTTCTAAGCTACTCAACGTACAATTGTTTCAATGACAATATTTTGTCAGTGGTAGCCTAAAGCGAAAGCTCATAGAATTCCTTTTCTGCCAATCCACCAATGCGGCAAGTGGGTTTGAGAGATAATGACTTATTTCGGCTTAACCAAAATCAATATCAGGAACCAAATGTTTGCGTTGAAAGCAGATTTAGCTTGGAATAGTTTCAGATTTGCATCGCATGCTGACTGAATATTAATTTAAACAATCCACTGCTCATCAGAATAAATATATGGGTTGATATTTATGATTGACTTAGGGCGTAAAAGATTAAGAAATAATTCTCAAGTTCAAACCATGTCATTTATATGTTAACAAAGAATTTTTAAGATGCGATGGTGTAGATTTCTCTTGGTAAATTGGAAAGAAATTCGATAAAATTATAGGATGAAATCTTTTGAATTTTTTTTTTTTCTGATTTCAAATTTTTTTAAGATAAAGTAATCTACTTCTGCATCTGTTAACATTTGAATGATTTTTGATTAATTTTGTTTGGTTCGTTTTTGTTAATGCTGTCATATTGTTGCTTGTATACATTGTATTTAAACTTGTATAAAATACTTGTTTAAAAAAACATCAGGATTTTTTTTCAAACATCAGGATTTTTTTTATTATAAAAATATTTTTTTTCGGACTGATACCGTTACAACATTCATTTCTTTTGAACAAGTAAATCAATTTTGTAATTAAAAATAATATACGTTTTTCAATTATTTAAAAAATATTTAAATATAGATTTTTTTTACTGTCATTGTTATTAATTTCATCATATACTAAAATATTATTTACAAATTTTGAAATTTAAAGTTTTATTTCAGAACATGAAAATCCAAAATCCTATTCATAGACGATTCAGAAAATTTATAATTGTTATTTTTGACTAAGTGTGTAGACATTTGTTTGTGGACTAAAGTGTTGGACATTTGTTATATGCATATTATTGAAAAGAGTGAAAATGTTATGTTCATAGGAAGTCGATTTTAAAAATCAATCAATAATTATAAAATCACTAGAAGATTTGCATTTTATGATTATTTTTCAAATGTGATTCCTGCATATATAGTCTTAATGATTTTTAACAGTTTAAGAATCTTTAACTCACTTTAAAGCTTCAACAAATAAATAAACAATATAAATCTTTGCTTTCTACATTTTTTTCGGTTATACTAATACAATAGATATGTTTTTATATGTTCCTGAACAATTTCTTACTACTCTTTATTGGTATAATTACAAATTCTAATTAGTATTCAGCAATATTAAATGATACTTCGAAAGATACGTACATTACTTTGGATTGAAAATATGCTGCATTAAAATTAAGATAATGTGCATGTAACCCCTGAATGTTTCTAACAAGTCTATTTTTTACTCATATATTATTGCCTCACTCTATTAATTTTTCTCTCTGCGAAAAGCAAATTAAAAAAAATATTAAATTAAGGCTGATTAAAGTAATAATAATTAATAATTAAGGCTAAATAAAAATTCAAATTTCTGCTCCATTTTCGCGCATATATATAAAAAGGATTCCCTTACATCTGTGTTTATTCTATAATTAGAATTTATAATATTTATTATTATTTAACCTAATTCCAATAGATCTTTAAAAACAAGAATACTGAAAGCAAGAAAATACTTTTTGAGAAAATGTATCTTAAAATTTATTTCTGAATGGAATTTAATTAAATGTCATTAAATGCGTAGATATATTTTTTATTAAATGCTTAATTGCATTAGCATAAAACTCTAATCGTAATTTTTATTCACTGATTATTAAATTAATCAAAATTACTAAGATACAAGACAAAGATTATGCTATGCAGAAATGCATTACTTTGAAAATTAGTATGAAATAAAAATCCCATTTACAATTACAATGCATTGACGCTACTTTGTAAAAGATTATACATTCTAAAATATTCAAAAAAAAAAGATTATGATTCTAAGCATTCACGGCTTCTATCTCAGGAATTTTGTAATATTAATTTTTTGAATGATGCCATTAGTCTAAGTTTGCTTTTTATATTGTTTGTGGAATGCATTTTGCTTCTTAAAATCGATTGATTTGTAATGACAAATGTTTTATCAGTAAAATTAGTGCATTCATTTATTTGAAAAGTTAGAAAAAAATAGTTACCAAATTAAAAGCGATGAAGAAAGTGACGGCGTTTTGACCAATATAGGTATGTCACAGCACTTAAAATGGATTTTCATTTTCAGTTCTTTTTCTTCTTTTGTTTTATATTACTTTTCTTTAAATTATTCTCATAGAAATGAGAAAATACTGAGTTTGTTCACAGGAAATAAATTTAGAAGATGCCTTACAAATTAGGAATTATTTATTTAAAAAAATGGTTGAATAACAGAATTTGGGTGTCTAAAGAATCGCACAAATTATGTCAGTTTCATTATAGAGCTTTAAAAGGTGCTTCACAAAGGGTAAATTGCACACATGAGAATTTATTTTCTGTTTCTTAGAAAACACAATTATTGCTAAATCTGTAAGTTGTTACAAAATGCTGTATCTAACCTTGATTTTATATGATATGTTTATTTGCTGATATAATATCTATGTAGTAAGTATAGTATAGTAGAGTAGAGTTGAGTAGTAGTAGTATATAATAATAAAGTATAAAAGTAGTAGTATAGTATAATAAAGTATAATAGTAGTCGTATAGTATGGTAGTAGTAGTAGAGTAGAGTATGGTAGTAGTAGTAGAGTAGAGTATGTTAGTAGAAGTATAGTATAGTAGTATCTAAGCGACATGCTTTTACGGGGAAAAAAACATTGGAAAAGCTCTACAAAATCCTCTCTGACAGTTATTTGCATCTTGGTTGATTAGCGCTCATTAAAAATGGAGTTCCGAAAATATTTAATAATATTTTTAAGTAAAATTAATCTTTTTTGCACTTTTGCCTCAATTAATTCCGATCGTAATTAAGAAAGTTATAAATTAATCTGTCATTTAAAAGAAAAAAAGTATACGCTCGCAATAGTTTTTATACTGAATAAAACTGACAGTAATATGGCATGTGGTAATGGCGTTACATGGGTTAATATTCATTAAAAAGTGTAATGGAAGAAAAAGTGCCATAAGTAACAGCGCTGAATTATGAATTGTTAGAGAATAATATATTGTGGAAAAAATTGGTCTTCGAATTTTGTTTAGCAGCCTAGTTTTAAAATGAAGAGGAATTTAAGGAACATGACACGAGTGCTGTTTCTCATATTTATTTTGCAAAAATTAAACAAGTAAAGAAACTGTTCGTCGATCCATACTCTGATCAACTTCTTGAGCTTCTTGACTTTCTTTTTTCAATGTTTTACTTTTACAGTTTTCTACTCTAATATCCGCCCGCCAGAGTAAGCAATACTTTTTCATCCATTTAATTCTGTACACTCAGGTTCTTTCAGGTCTGATCCAATTTTAGTACAAAAATCGATGAAACGACAAAAGAATCCTTTTTTTTTCCCTTCTTTGTTCGCAATTTTTACCGTCAATGCGAAAAAGATCTAAAACGAGAAGAAGGACTTTTTAAAGCTTATAAAAGTTCACATTAATGACATTTTATTGGCAAAATATCTTTCTTATAACATTCTCTTAACTGTATATTTCTTATCTCTCTCTTATAACATTGCATTATCTCCTGGTACAACGGATTAAAAAGTATGAATGTCTCTTATTATCAATAGATATGGCGTAGATAAAAATGAGGGAAATGAATATAAAAACTATTTTTAAAATCTATCATTATTAGTCAGCTAAACACATTTTTTTTTATAAAGACTTGATGTCAAAACAAAGCTGAAAATGTACAATAAGCTAAAAAAAATATGCTAAGCAAATCGGAATCTTAATAACATTTATAATACATTTCAATCTTTGATTAAGGGTTTTGTCCTACCATTTCATTCTAATATATGATTTTATTATTTTTGTACTTGAATTTTGATACCCATATATTTTATAAAAATCGTGTATGTCAAAATATGTCAAAATTTGTGAAATATTCTTTGACGAAATATTTGCGGAGTTATTTTACAATTTTTATTCTTCTTAATTTTAAAGAAATAGTTCAATTTTTAACTTTTTTCACGTATTCTTTATTAAAGTCATAATAACGAGCTTAGAGCAGAGAACTAATTAGGAAATTAAAAAAGCTAGAGCAAAAGACTATGAAAAAGTATTTTGTACTTATATAGTTTCAAAGAAGAAATTTGCTGATACAGTGCTTTGATTCAGTGAAAAAAATGAAGATCAGGCATGTCAGAATTTAAAACTATATTTGGACTGATTAAGTTTTTTTTTTTTTAGTTTGTAGAATAATTAGAGATTTATACATATTTAACGAGGAAATAAGAGTATTTTCTGAAAAAATATATATATTCTTATTACTTTATAAAAACTTTATGATATATTTCTTAGTTCAATATTACTTTAATATTGAACTTTCTTAATTCAATATTTATTAGTTCATATTATGATCATGATGTGGTCTTCAAACGTATGTTTTCTCAAATTCCCTAAAAATAATGTCATCAATATGGAATAAAAATTAATCAAACATTTAATGTTATTCGAATTAATTCTATATATATTAAAATGCTGTATCATCATACAGAAAACAAACATACTCTGAACTGCAGAACTATAATTACTGGAAAATATTGGCATAATAACTACGGCTATGAAAATAGCATTTTTACAAATATAAAAGAAATCATATTCTTCATATCGGCTAGAAGTCAGACTTCTGCCTTCGGGTGCTCAAGGGTCTGTGCCCTCAGAAACTACTGCATCCCCTTTCCATGGTAACGCGGACACGACATCATCATCGAGTAAATATTTAGGAAGTCCATTCTTTTATCATTATCTGATTTGGTTTCAATTATTACGTTCACATCCACAGTAATTTTCAGAAAAACAGAAAATCAAACTAATGCAAGATTTTATAAAATTTCATTATATATCAGAAATTATATTAATTAAACCTCATCCATCCTTCTACTTTGCTGTTTTTTGATTAATAGAACTGGTGCTTACTGGGGAGGGGGGAGGCAAAAAGATAAACCGAATAATATTTTTTCAATAGGTTTCGTCAAAAATTGTGACAGAAATCTGTATTATTGATGAAAAGTTCAAAATCAAATGGCATTCTTTTAATTAGTTGTTTTTTACGTTCGAAAATAAAGCCTTTTTGGAATTATGTCTGCTTGACTATCCACGGTAATTAAGCAAAAATACAGCTTTTTGCGGTTTTAAGCATTTTGCCCGCAAGCATATATAATCCCCTTAATTTTATTTGTACCTGAAACAAGAAATGGGTTTTAATTATTATTTTCTATTGCGTGACTTCATTTTTTTAAAAATCTAATGATTATTTTTATCATTTTTAAAATAAATTCACAATTTCCAATTTTCAGGACATTCTTTATGAGACTACAAATCTGTATGGAGCAGAATAGATTATTTTATCTTTTTAATTAAAAGCGAGATTTGTTAATTTTTTTGTTAAATAATATTTTCTGCTGTCTCATGTGTGTGAAATTTAGTAATCGATTTTAAGTTAACTTCCCAATAGTTTACAATTCATGAATAGTTTACAATTGGTGCCGAAAAAACAAGATAGTCAGTTAATATTGTGTTGTTAGACAGTTTTGAGTTATGGTTAAGTATTCTATTCATATAATTATGGCTAATTGAGAAGTTAATATAAAGCAATTGATTGTAAAATTTAAACTTAACAAATAATTAGACAGATAAGAAAACGAGTTAATAAAAGTGGTTAACAAAATTCTTTTCTTTACTTCAAGGGATGTCAAGTGCTTGAAAATACGACAATATTTTTTAACAATT
Organism: Argiope bruennichi; assembly: GCF_947563725.1. Classification (NCBI taxonomy): domain Eukaryota; kingdom Metazoa; phylum Arthropoda; class Arachnida; order Araneae; family Araneidae; genus Argiope; species Argiope bruennichi. The sequence continues at coordinate 27,101,044 of NC_079153.1, forward strand.
ACAATATATTGCCCTGCATAATTCTGAAAAATAAAGACAAAATATATCAATGCCAATGAAATAAAGATAAAAAAACTGGTAAATTTTGTACTTGTTTGATCACCATAATTATCAAATGCATGAAATTTTATATACTTATTAAATCAACTCTTCCCCAAAAAATTTAACTTCTTTTATAATTAAAAATACTTACACATAATTAGTATTCTATTCATTTAATTAAAGTATCTTTGAAACCTTCGAAGAAAATATTTCTAATGTTTTTACCATCAACAAAGAATATTTCTCAGTTTAATGAGTTCCATCTCTTATTAACACTCACTCTTGCCTGAAAAAAAAATTTTAGTCGATTTCTAAAGCCTGATTAATATATGGACCCAAAATAATATAAAGAAAACTAATTTCTCATCAATGAAGAAAAACAGTGGAATCTATGATTTCATTCAAGATAAACTTTTTTGGAGGTTATTAAAATGCATTTTGTGAGATTAAAAAACAGAGGTGGATTCTGAAATATTCTTAAACTTAAAAAACCTATTGAACTTTCCAACAAAAATACATTGATTATAATTTGAAAAGGAATGTTCATATTTATGTTTAATGTCAATTATATTTGCTAATATTTCGAAATGTAATTGAATTAAATAAAGAAATAAATGCCTTTTTTATGCTTTTAAGCATATGAGAATTTTTAATGTAGTTTCTTATTGGGATCGTTCTTTTGAAATGAAATTTTCAGCAAATAAAAATTAATTATATCTCTTGAACTGCTGCAAATTTTAGATTTTAATTTCATGTCTATATAGAAAAAAAAGCATACTGGATGGGGTTTTTTTTATTTCATTTTTCCGAATGGTAGTATTCTAAAATGTGACGTAGTTAACTAAACTAATAAACTCGATTAATTAACTTTTTCATCTAAATAAAGATACCATCTTGAGCTATTTTAAAATATATCAGTTTTAAGATGCAATTATAAATACTGAAGTTATACAAGACATTTCTGACCTTTTATAAAGTGACACAATTACCCGAGAAGGGGGAATAAACTTATTTACACAATTATTTTCTACATTTATACTTAAGGTATGCTTTCCACTAACCGGAAAGATAATTTGGCGATAATCAAAGGGTAGGAAGAAATACTGAAGTATGCAAATTGATCGAAAATAATATAGAATGACTTTTAAATGCGATAAATTCATTATAATAATTTATATGGGCTTTCGCCTCTTTACCTGTTCACAATTTAAAATTACAACATCCGTCCAAAAATAGCCCTCGAGTCGCTTTAAAATTGAATTCAAATGGATAAACTAAACTCTTTGAAATTATTATTTTCACTTCATTTCATAATACTATATGATTTGTTTGTGAAAAAGGCCAACGTGTGTGGTTTCATCAAAACTTTCTCACATAATTCCTAATAACGACTTTATCCCCCATATCACTGCCGCATAAAATTGTTTACTTGGCCAAAACGATGAACGGTTTGAGAACACAAATATTTATATCCAATGTTCCACATATGAGAATTGTCAATTTCTAATCAAAGTGGTACTTATGTCTTATTAACCACATGACATTGCTGAACGACAATTACGAGAATTTCGGAATGGGATGCAATTAATAAACAAGATCCATGGAATGAAATATGCATTTTCGACGCTTTTTTAATACTGATTGAAATTAAATTTTGACATAGAATTGCAATTGTAATCTCAAGACAGCATACGAAATTTCATCTAATTTTTATATTATTATCACAGATGCAAAAGTACATACAGGTAGAGGATTATTCCCTAATTGGATTTAATTTCAAATTTAATACTGGTGTATACTTAACCCTTAACTGGGATCGTGCGGTCTGTGAGACCACTAGCGACGGATTTTCTGTCACCTCTATTCTATTTTTACCGGAATTGAATGGATTGATCCTGTAGTTTCCTGCTTTGTGAGTTTCAATACACGTGCACTTTTTCAACCGATTTCACCAGATGCTTTTTAAAATGATTCAGTTATTTCCTCGATCGCGGTCTCCAAGACCGCATCTCCCTGTTAGTACCCCAGTGATAAATAAGGCTTAGCAGATGGCGCTAAAATTTGGGCCCCGAATTATCATCCAGTTTACTGATCCTATTATGAAGCAATGCTCCAGACACTTTTAAATGAAAAAGAAAGTGATTTTAGTGATAAGGATATTTGTACAGAAGAGTTTGTCGATGAAAGTTTGCATTCAGCTGATTTTGATATGTATGTTCAAACATAATTAATTTTTCTAGTGATAATGCATTTTGAAAAATTTATAAAATTTGTGTATATGCCAAGATATATATATACAGAATTTATAGGTTGATTTTTATATTTGTTCTTAACTTGTATGTTTAAAATGCCTTAGGAAACCGTGCTATGAAAGTCAGACAAGCCGATAAAAAATGGCCAATTTTCCCCATTGTCATTTTTTTTTATGTAATTGTTGAATTTTACATTATAATGTCTTCTCTATACCCTCATATACTGCAAAAATAAATAGGATTTAAAAAGCAAAAAGTAATATGCTTTTTCAAGAATATTATTTATTGTAACATGTAATTTGAGAAGAAAATGTATGTTCCAACCCATTTATTTTTTTCAATGACAATATATTTTGAAAAATTTCTAAAAAATATCTATATATCAAGAAAAATATCTGCAAAATATATTGGAAGTTTTTCATACTAATACATTCATTAGAAAAATTAATTTGAGTCTAAATGAAATGCGGTCTCGTAGACCGCACCTACCCAGTTAAGGGTTAAGATACTAAATATGTATACTACCTCTTACATACATCTTTTCATTTTCTTACTACATTCTTAATACTTACCTTTTTTTCATTTTATTGTTATTTGCTTTCGTGTTACTTGCTTACATCACCTTGTTTGCTTTGAGAATCTGGGTAAAAAGAGTTGCATTGAAAGGATTTTCTTCAAGATTTGAAAGAAATCTGCAGGGAAGATTTTAAGACCATATGATAAACTTCATCCGTCTAACTTAAAGCTATTCTTACTTATCATGTTGAAAGACAGGCACATTTGGAATGTCCCACTGGATATTCCAAAAATGCATAATTAAATTACTAAAGTCAAAATCTCTAATTCAAACTATTTAGCGATTACAATACTTTCTTTTTATATATTTTGCACATGAGAAAGTTAAAATGAGGTCAAAGTTTCTAAAATAAAATTATGTTAATGAAAATAAATAAAATATCTAGATAGAAATATTGACACAAAGAAAAATAATAAAATAGTAATTGGATTATATAATAATCAAATTCCTAATTTGTTTACCTGCAGAAAGGAAATAAATAATTAAAAAAATCTGTATTTGTTCGAGTATAAAATATTTGCATAGAAAAGATTTTAAATAGATCTCCATTTTTTTCTATTACAAAAATAAATAATCAATCCAACGTTTTTAAAATATCTGCGTATGCTTTACTTTTCAAAATTATAACGTTGTAATCCCATAATTAAAAACATTCTTAGGCACGTGTCACAAAAATTTCAAAAATTCTTTTAAACAAATAAATATAAGATTAATAATCTATATTTAATTCTTCTCAAGATTTATTTTATTTCTTAATTTTTCTCTTATTTCTCTGATAGTGTATTTGTTGTTCATCATTTTTATCACATTATCAGACTTTTGCAGCACAGAAATTAATCGATTTTAATCTCATGGATTTCGATGTCAAGTTTTCGAGATACACTGCTTCTCAGAAATGGAATCGGGGAAATAATCCGAAAAGATTATAGGAACTTCCCCTTTCCTAAAAGTTTTGTAATGAAACAACTCGTGGTACAGAATTGATGATGATTAATTTTTAAAGCTCTTATGACATTTATTTGTATCTACAGAATTATACTTACTTTCTTTTGATATTTTCAAAGAAAATAAAAAGCACTCTGATGCTCCACACTATAATCGGATTATTATCAGCTTTTAGCAGATCAAGTTTCAATGACAATAAAAGAATTTTTAGTCCTAATATAATGCATTACTTATCGTTTATACATGTTGGAAAAACAATTTTTAATCAAATCATTTACTGATTCGCTTTATTCAATGACTTGCAACCTGTTTTCATCAGTTATTTTGCCCGGATTAATGACTGCCAAAACACTATATTAAAAATTAATATATTAAAAGCATCCTTAGAAAAATAATTTTAAGCCTCAAATCTTGATAGACATTTAATTCATGTTCTTTGCACTGTTCATTTTAATTCGCATAATTGTAATTTTATATCTATAATTATCAACATCCAATTTTGGTAGAATTAGAAACAATAGCCTATAAAAATGGAATTCTTTCTTTTAAAAAATTATCTTTGTATGATTCTGAACTTAAATCTGAATTGCAATTGCAACAAAATTTCAGACATTCTTTTAAAAGAATTATTAATTCTGAAGCATACTCAACAAGGAAAATTATGCCGAATAATTGTACCTCAATCATCAAAAATGAAAAGGAAAGTCAGTTAAAAATAGTAGTACTTAAAATGAAATTATTATGATTTTTACTTCTGTAATGAAATATAAACTGACAAATAGACTTAAAATAATTGATTAAAAATAAAAATATCAATTAATGTTATTGAAAATTCAACTTTTTGAATTTTATAACGATGTAAAAATCCTTTCCGAGCTTCAATATTTTGAAAATAATCGTGGAAAACTACTAAATTACCCTTAATTTTTAATTAATAAAATTTCAAATAAAGTTGCACTGAGATTCACATTTCTCTGCTTTAAAATAGAAATGTGCCAAATTTGGCAGCTCCAGGTCATATGATCTGGCTTGTAGGGTTCCAGTTAACACACATAATTATTAGAAGAGAGTTGAACATTATGATGTCTCTTTCTATGATAAATTGCCCATCTGCACATCAAATGACTGATTATTTTAGTCTACGTTACACTTATTAATAATTGTCTGTAATTATTATATAGTAGAAATTAAATACCGTAGCACTTTCGTTCACTTTTTTATTTAAGTTTTCATCCGTTTTCTTAAGCAATAAGAGGACTTTTTTAAGACAGACCTTGGTAAATTTCAAATGTCTATATGCATTAGAGAACTATACATTAGAATATACCATATACATTAGAATTCAATGCCCATATACATAAGAGAACTGCAATAGAAATAAGTAGACAACTCAAAACTTTAAAATCAAGCACAACCATGAATCCACTATATCGTAGCAATTCAGGAGCAACAAAATACTACATTGTAATTTTCTTATCCAAAATTAAGATAATTGACTAAACGTTATTAAAGAATAGGAATTATAACAAAACTTTTTTTATAATAAAGTTATTCATTATTACGTGATAGTTACGCATTTAAATAATCTTATGATCTTCAATCATTAGAGTTAAATATAAATTCAGATTCCAAAAATCATCACCACCACCAACAACAACAACAATTTTGACATTAAGCTGAAAAGATTAGCAATAAGCTTTTCCAAAAAAATATGTCTTCCCTACAAAACAATTCATTCAAAAAATTAGGAGAGATTTTGTGTTCTAAGGACAAAAAAAGTTCTGCAATAACTTTCTATAAATTAGGTCAAGAGATCTATCCTCCCCAAGAGTATCTTTTTAAAAAGATTGTTGTTCCAGCATTATTATCAATATGACTGATATTTCTTGTACTAAGCATCCGGGCTAAATAAAGGATTAATGTATATTTTAAGGACATATTGCATTAAAATTAATTTTATAAATTTTGCGCTCCTTTTTTCACAAATTTTTATAAGTTTAATTTCAGGTTATATGAAATCAACATTTTATTTCATCATACTTTTAAATTTGAGTTATAATTCATTTATTTATATTTGAATATTTTATTAAGAATTCGTACTATTTATGTGAAATTTACTTTTGATATTAAAATGTCTCAATTTAAAAGTTATTTCGAATGTGTTTTGGAGCATAAATCTTTGGTAAAATCTAAAGCATATAGGCTTCTGAAGTAAGAATTCTTGAAATTCGATATAATCTCAAGTTATTCAAAGAAATTCCAATATAGTAGAAAAATAAGATTTAAAAGACTGAAATATTTGAAAAAAGCATATTAATTGTAATGATAGATATATTTCAATAAAAATTCAATAGAGTTTCATTTAGAAGGGTTTAAAATCTATAAGAAACCCTATTCAATGTTTAGAGGTTTACGATGCTATATCTGAAAAAAGAAATCCATAGAGCTAATTGAATTGAAAGGAATTGCCTTTATTTTCTCAGGTATCCGCATAATATTTTTTTTCTGCATGCTTGAGGGATTTTGCATATCAGAGGTACATTAGTGAATTGGTCTCTCATCCAATTTATCTTGCCATCGTTTTCCATTCTCTTAATTATATAATGGCTCAATTCAATAAAGAGTAAAGCGTTTTTAATAGGAATCGTTGTAAACCTCGACATTTCTTTCCTGGTTTTAAAATTGGCACTTAACACAATTGGCAAACTAATACTTCAATTAGCAAATGCAATTATTAATAATATCCCAACCTTATCTTAAAGATCGAAAGAAATACAAAAAGTTAATACGCAAAATGAATATGAAAATTGTAGTGCATACACAGGATGAATATATAAATTGAAGTAAATGCACAACATGAAGCCAATATTGAAGAACACCAACTCTTAATTTGCTGATATTAAATTCTTATGTAGAATTTTCATGAAATTGAAAGCAGAATTTTATTAATAGATGTCTGATAGATCACATAATTTACAACTGTTAGCAAATAAGAAACTCGTTCTATAAAAGTTATATATTTAATTTTTGATCATCTATTTCATTGATATTAATTGCATGAACTGAAGAATAGTTAGGAAGTAAAGATATGACTTTAAATTTAATCATAGGTGAAAGATTAATTTGATTAATTTTATCATCTTTCTGTTTTGCATAACGTGTCAATTTAGCAACACAATTAATACCTATTTTCTCCGATATTTTGAACCTGCTCTTATCAATTCCAAGTGCATTTCGACAAATGTGTCTAAAGGAAGTAATTAGCTTCATCCTCTGATACCCGAAGGTCTACCTAGCTGCGATTATCGCCCAACAACGATTGCTAACATGAATTTAAAGGGCGTACTTAAAGATACATTTCTGCAGGAAACAGCCGTTACTGTCATCGATATGTAATCACTAAAAGGCTTATCAGGGAAATAGAGGAAGAGATCTTGATTTAGTTGACAAGATAATGCTGCTAAATCACTGTTGTTTCAGATATAGTTTTGATAAACTTAACAGATGATGATATTCATTAGTACAATGATGTTTACGTAATACAGTGCTCATTCAAAGTTATGATGTATTTGAAAGACAGGACATGCATTCTGAATATCATTCGTTTTAGGGATGGATCAGTAGGGTATTTTGCGAATATACTACATATGGCACGTTTCATAATTTGAAGAAACAGAAGTTTGTAGCAATTTTAAAGACTTAATCATATTTCTATATGAATGGAAATCAAAGGATGCGGTTTGCACAAAAAAAAATCATTAGGATTTGTCTTCCCCAAACTTTCTAGTATTCTCTCTAATAAATGTACTTATTTATTATAAAAGAAACATAAAATTGGAGAACAATACTTACGAGAGAGTCTATATATGTGCGTTTTTCGGCACTTTGTAGTTTTGGGGGTCTTTAAGATGAGCCAAAACGTAAATATTCGAAAACATGGCCATCTTTGTCCTAGACTTTTAAACACTTTCTTTTTCAGACCACTTGAAAATAAAATTTCAAATGAAATTACATTTGAAGTCACATAATTACATACAAAATTCCATATATTTAAATCAATTCGTCTTTGATTATTACGTTTACATATACGTGAAAGGTAGATCAATGTATGGTCAACCCTTTGTGAGATGTAGCTTAAAATTTGATAAATATACTTCCTCCTTTTAGATTTCGAAACAAAGAACCGAATTTATTTTACCGAAGTTGTTACTTTTTTTAATCCTTCTATTTAAATACTTGCAAAAGAACTGACTGTCAAACTCTCATTCTACTTAGCGGCTTTAAAAAAATGTTGGTTATTGATGAATTCAATTATGAATTTGATTCATATGTACATTTTAGATGCTTGATTTTATTCATTCAGCTTTATTCTATTTGTAGTTATCCTGTTAATTTAGTACGAACAGCGGGATAGACAGAATTCCTCTGAATGGAGTTCGTTGAAAGTAGGATCAACATATTTGGTGTAAAGATCATATATAAAATCCGCTATTCTAGCACAAAGCAGTTTGAAGTTATTGAGTTTGCAAGCAGAAATAATTTTTTAAATGTACATTTCGAACTCAAAAAGGTTTGAAATATAGAGATTCCTCAAGTTTTCCGCATTTCATTCTTTTGAAAATTACAATGCTTTTTGTGCACATCGTATAAAAGAAAATAAAAATAAAAATAAACTTTTTTTTAAAGAAACTGGAATTAATTTGTAATTTAAGTGAATTCTGGTTTACTGTTGTGTTTGTTGAAACTATTTGTTGACTGTTCAACTGTTTGAGTTATAAAGAAGTGCGATCTCTAAACGGTAGACATACAATTATATATATATATATATATATATATATATATATATATATATATATATATATATATATATATATATATATATATATATATATATATATATATATATATATATATATATATATATATATATATATATATATAAAATGTTTCTTTAACCCTCGTCTTAGCCAAAGAAACACATCAATCTACCAGTGTCAAATATAATCTGCTAATTTAAATTTTTAACTACGTTAAACATATGATTTTTCATTTTGTTTCTTTCTTTTTTTATTCTTTCTATGTAAATGCAAATTATTTATTTTATTCATTTAAAGATTATTTTTTTATTATTTTGTAACACACTTAAAAATTAACATTATTAAGGATTAAAAAATTCAGAGTTATTATCACGTTAAATACTCTGTAATCGAAAACTGGCCTTCTGGATGAATGCTCTTTGTACTAAATATAGATCTTAAAATTTATGTTACTTAAATTAAGCTAATTAGATTGTCCTGATTGATTTTCAAGTATAAGGAATCATTTTGAAACCCTCTTAACTTCAATATATTAATTAGGGACGTATTTAATAAACTTTCTAATAACAAGTATGAGAAAATTGTTTTGGAATTGATTGAAATATAAATAAATTGAAACAATATTTCTCTATTTAATTCCATACGAAGTCAATACCATTTAATCAATAATTCTCTATAATAAGGAATTTCACATTAGGGTAAATTTTTAAAATAATTTGATGGTTTGTACAATATTGCATATAACCTTTTAATAAAATGTGTGTGTTTGGGAAATTGAGCTTTGTTTATTGATCAGCGTCAAAGGACTCGTATCTGCAAAGCTTTCGTTAATGGTCGAAATAATGAATTAATTTAATCCAATAATCTTAAAAATGAGATTTGAGTGTAAGAAAGCGATAATATCTTTTAATGTGAAATATTAAATCTGAATTCTCACTCATAGGTTTTAACAAGTATAAATAGATTTCAAAAATTTGTAATTCGGCTAGCCAATTGATATTATATTATACTATAAATCAAGCGCTATAAATTCAGCCCCTTATTTAAAATAGTTATTAAAGGTAATATTAAAAAAATAGCAATTCAGCATTTCTTGACTAAGAAACATAAATTGGCCTAACAGGACCATTAACTATCTAAAATTAAATTTCATTATTTTTTAGAAGCATATTTATTGATCCAAGCAATATTAAGAGTAATTACTTTGCATAATTTAGAAAATATCTGCAACTGAAACTATCCTTAGGAATAACGCTTTGCAAATTAATTATTCCATCTTCTTTAGAATGGTCACCAGTTGATTAAATACTAAAACGTTCAAAATAACAAAGACAAAAATATTTTTCTTAAATATACTATCATTTTGAATTAAAAATTAGATGATAACTTTTAATTTATAAATTCTTTAATAGATAATAATAAGTTTGTCTTAGAGAGGATGATAAACTAAAAAGTGTTATAATAAATTCTGTTGAATATATATTTTTCTCAGAGTAGTTTTATCAAGGTTTGCTTTACGCTTTTATTTGAACCTTAAGTTTTTGGTAAAGAAATTATTTTTAATACTATAGTACAATTTTTAAATGTTTCATGAATCAGTGCATGTATAGAAATATATGCAATATTTGATCCTGTATGGATATCAATGAATCATCTATTGTATATTCCGTTTAAAATATATGTATTATACTTTCAGGATTGAAAAAATAACACTGATGGAATTGAAAATCTTCTGGCCGTACTAACACTTTAGGTCACAGGATGCGCCTTATCGCCAAATCTCTGGAGAAAGCAACTCCTTCAATCTTTGATTCTCTAAATCACTGGAGAAAGCATTTCCCTCAATTTTCGAATTGAGAAAACTAAAGCTTTTCTTTTTCCTTTCACTGAATAGCATAATTTGAAACTTAATTAATAAATACTTTTATATAATTCTTTTTATGTATGCAACTGGCAAATTGTAAAGATTCAGACATTTCCTGATGGGTTACACTTCTGAAATTTTGATACTGGCAGTTCTAAATGATTATTCTCACATAAGATTATACTTTTAATTTAAGGAAATTTTGATTCCATACTAGTGGATTTACCTAAGACTGGATTCGGTTGAAGATTAATATAATATACTGAAAAATAAATAAAAGAATAAATTGTAAAAAAAAGTAAGAAAATGAAAAAAAATTTTTATACGTAATGCTTTATTAATAAACAACTTTAAAAACATTTTATAATATTTATTTCATCTATTTATTAAAAAATACATACAAAAAAGGGCGATAATTGAATTTATCTGTAGAAGCATAAATTCCTTAGTTATCTCATGTAATTTTGTGGTCGCATAATAATGACTTAACAAAATAAATTAAACCTTAATGAGAAAATCTTGCAAAAAAAGTACTGTAAAATAAAGTTTGTTTCACAGTTACTGATCAATGCATTATTCTCCCAAGAATTACACAGAAAGTCATTAAATTGACTTTTATAAGCCAGAAACTTTGTACAACTTTATAAAGAAATTTAATTATATTTGAAAATTAACTTCCCTTTTATACGTTAGTTTCATCGAGAACGCTCCTTTTCTAATATTTCCCCACGGAATAATTTAGTTCTTATCGAGGAAAAAAAATACTGTGAAATCAAAAGGAAATTAATTAGCATATTTCTTTTCTGAAAAAATATTGGAAATTCTTTAGCATTAAAAATTTCCCTAGATTATAATCTAAAATAAACAAACCCTGAGTTCTTATTCCATTTTAAAATTCTTGTAAACAGCGGGATTCCTTTTCTTGCTTTAATGACTTCTCTGCCGATAATTAGAATATAAAAATAGTTTAATTATAGATGTATTAACTAGTTATACAATGTTTTTTACCCACTAAAACACGAAAATAATAGTTTGAACCACAAAGCAATATATAGTAAATAATTTTTTACAAGTATAATGCATTCTGAAAGTCTAAAACTCCCCCTTTGAGAGTAAGATAGATAATTTCGCTTAATTTAATGGTTTCATATTTGCAAATGTGGAATTTGTAATAGATATTTCACACTTTCTCTGATTCTGCTAGTTTTTCAAATATTATATATCTGCAAGTTCCTTATGCAATAGATTATTTAAAATTTTCCAATTCTTAATTTTCATTTGAAATAATCGGAAATATGCTTAAATGATGATCTATATATTTTTCCATTTCTTGCATTAAAAAAAATCTAATTTCTTGATTTATTAGAAATTATTACCAGATTCTCGAAATATTATTGAAAATAATTGATGTTATCACAAATTTTTCAAGATTATCAGAATGAGAGGGCAATGGAAGAAAACATTCATTTTATTTATTATTTTTTGAAACTGACTTTTTTAAATAAACAGACTTTTATAAAATCTGAAAATAGTTTGCTGCTGATATATATTTATACATCTTCCCTTTCGCTATTTAATCGTTCAACGCATGCTCAGTATTAAATAATCTCTATCAAAATAAAGAGGGTTGTTGTTGCTACTATGAATAAAATGTTTTTCCTGGAAAGCGTGTTCCATTATGTTGTTATTCAGAATCAAATTTGTTTTTAGGAAAGCGTCCTGTGAGTGTAGAGAGAAATAATCACCAAAAGCTAGTTGATAAATTATAATGCTTTTATCTGCAAAAACACGAAGCACAGATATCAAAACACATTCTAGATATACTTAGAAAAGAATTTTTTTCAGAAATAAAAAACGCATATGCAAAAAACCATAATAACGCCTACAAATCTGCTAGGAATTTTGCTCTGCTATCATCATTCCAAAGAAATAATTCAATCGACGATTCTTTTCAAGCTGTTGCGTTTATATAAATTATTCGAAAGGACGTAAAACCTTTCACAACGATTTTCGAATTCCGGCAAATATTAAAACTATAGTCGTATTTCCTGTATTTTCCAGAATCAGCATTTCTGTTTCCAAATTAGTGTTTTAAGATTCGCCAGGATTTAGTCATTGACATGATATACAAGTTTTTTTTTTTAACTAATGGTACTCTGTAGCTACAGAGATCTCTGTAGCTTGAACTATCAACCGCAAAGCCACCAAATTTTGTACGGAGACTATTGACGACACGGGATAAATAAATCCGTGAAAAAAAATTAGTTTCAAAAGTTGCCGATAGGGAAAAATATGGCACTTTACTCTTTAAGACAGCTAAAATTTTGCATAAGACATAGGAAAAATTGTAAAATGCAAAATCCCGATTACGTAGTCCACACCAGTGCCAGTATTTTGAGTTAAAAAAAAAAAGGAAGCGGGGCATTGAAAATCATTTCAAGTATCAGTTGATTTGTAAAATGCGTCTCACTAGTAATGCACAGCGTGCATTACTTGTGAAGTTCATTTATCTTAATCAATCCAATGCAGCGGCCGGTCTTCGTGAAATTAGAAGTCGAAACAGTTAACGTAAAGAACCTCTATCAATTAATGCAGCGAAAGCTACGATTAAAAAATTTGAAAAATAGGTTCTTTCGCAACTCAGCCTGATAGAGGATGGAAACCGGTATCGGAAAATACGATCACAAATGTTGCGACTGCAGAGCTCGTTGAAAGAAATCAGACGAGCTATATTGGAAATAGCAGCACACGTGGAGTTGCTCGACAACTGGATGTTAGTGTTTCAATAGTATAGACAGTTTTAAGAAATATTCTTCAAATTAATCCATATAAAATTAGCCTTTTGAATGAATTAAAATCTACAGGTTACGATCTTCGCTTAATCTTTGCTTTGACATTTCTTGCAATAATGGAGGTCGACGAGGCTTGGAATTGGACAATTCTCTGGAGTGATGGGGCCCATTTTTATTTCAATGGAACTCAGAATTCTATAATTTTGCATCTGTAAAACCCCATACATTTCAAGAAATTCAACTCTATTCTCAAAAAGTAACTGTTTGCAGTGGTTTTACAGCAGATTTTATTATAGGGCTATAGTTTTTTTATTACCCAAGCAGGACTGCAGACATGTTCCGTAAACGCTCAAAGATATTGCCGCATTGAAAAAAAAACATTCGACTCTCCATGACCGAATGGTCATAGATCTGATCTCATAAACGAGGGATTGTGAGTTCGAATCCCGCGATTCACAGTTTGTGTAAATATTTAATTAATTGATTTTATGTTTCCCTTTATTTCATGTTCCAGAAGATTCTGGACATTTCTTTAGTTTACCAGACAAGTGTTCTGGACTTTTCTTACTGTCTCCAGAAAAGTATTCTGGAACTTTCCCTGCTAGTATAAAAGCAGAAGATTTGTCAGTCACTGTGTTCCGAGTTCAGTTAATAAATTGGTTTAGCTCTACTTCCTGCGTGTGTTATTGAGTTCCACACTCAAGTACCTGCGTGACAATATCATGATATGCTGAGTAGGTTTGTTATCTCCGAACTTCAGCAAAGGCAATGTTTAGATAAAATTGTCTTTATGCAGAATGGAACATCACCACATATTGGTACATACGTACAGCAAATATTGCGCCATCACTTTACAGAAGAAAGAGTCATTAGTTGAATGGCCACTTAGCTCCCCGGATCTAACCTCATGTGACTTTTTTCTTTGGGGTTATTTAAAATCGAAGGTTTATCTTGGTGGAATCTCGAACTTCTCAGTTTTAAAGGAAAACGGACTGTTATGAACATGTCTCCTGAAATGTTGTATTCAGCGGTAGAGAATACAGTTTATAGAATGCAATGCTTAGTCCAAGAAAATGAATTTCATATTGAAAATAGCCGATGTCTTCTAGCCGGGAAAGGGATTCTACTTAATAAAAACAAAAGAACAAACAATAAAAAAGAAGTCGAATAAAATTTCCATTTTTTTAGAAATTTGTAACGAATTACACAAGCTATTTTTTCGAATAAAGCGCATTTGTGGAAAAATTAATTCTTTGTTATTCATTTATCTGTTTACTGTAGCTTTTTAAAATTTTATCGTGCAGTTAAACTTCAAATTTAGATCAAAAGCGAAACATTCCCCCTATCGGCAACTTTTCGAAGTAAACTTTTTTTTCTCGGATTAATATTTACCATGTCGTCAATAGTCCCCGTACAAAATTTGGTGGCTTTGCAGCTGATAGTTCGAGCTACAGATGTCTCTCAGTACCTTCAGTTATAAAAAAAAAGAAAAAAAAAAAACTGTACACTCAGCATAGCTATAAATCTCTTTCAACGATGATATTTACTTTGCAGAAAAGCAATACAACAGATTAGAAAAAAACGTAAACTGCAACAGAAATCAAGAAACTACGGAACAGTTTTTAGAAGCTTATAACTTAAAAAATACACACTTTTGTTACTATATTATAAAAAAACGATGCTTTTTGCTTCTTTTTAAGTTTATAATTCATTTTGATATAATTTCAAAACAATTTTTTATTAATCACTCCAAGGTGACAAAATTTCAATCATATTAATGAATGAGTGAATTAAATTCTGAAAACACTAAATAAAATATTCTCATTGAGAATATACAAATTTATAAAAACTCTTTCTTCTCCCATTTCAAAGAAAGAGTAAAATATGGCGAACAGTCTCTTCTTTGCAATTATAGAGTAAGAGAAATGAAACAAAAGTGTGTGGAAGGCATACAGAAAATAAAATACAGAGTGAATGGCTTAATAGAATGAAAGAAAGCAAAGTAATTCGTAAATATTTATCCATACATGAACAGAGCAATATTTATGTTTACTACCAAAACATTTAGATTATATTATTTTTTTATTGGACAGATAAGTTTTCGAAAAAGATTTCTAGTTTACCCAAAATTTGTTTTGCAATTCAAGATAGTAAAAAAGTGTAATATGATGAATTCAGCTGTCGTTATTTTGATCAGTAGAATTTGAAAGAAGCGAACATATCTCTCGCTTTTTCTGAAGGTAAAACAAGTCTTTCGATTCCCTTATTCATTATCCACACTTCGTCAATTTTTTCCCGTTGAGCGCAGCATTATTATTTCTTTCGCGATCAAAAAGTTGTTTCCTTGTCTGGGTTCTTAAAAAAAACATGTCCAGTGGAACACTGGAGATAGGGACAGAGCTATTCTCAAAAACAATATAAAAAATGGTAACGAAAGCACTCGGGATAGAGGCAAATGAGACAGGGGTGAAAAAAATCCCTCGCTCAGGAACTATAAATTGAACTATAAATTATACTTTTTGCACTGAAATTTAAAACATTTTCATTATTCCACAAAATATTCATTTGCGTTTTTTCGTTCTGTTGCTGAAATCTAAGGATGAAAGTTTATGCTTATCATCTATACAGCTTACAGGACGAATTAAAAAAAGTGTAAATTATATTACCACAAAAAAATGCGCGAAATTTGAAATAGATTGCTCAAACATATAATTTTATTAGCCCTATACTGTCATGAGACATGATTCCATTAGGAAATTTCATGTACATAGCAAACAGAGCACCCTATTAAATTTATCTGGTTTTAATGTCTGATACAATTTCATGCTTAAAAATGCTTTATTCATAGAATATTGTATGAAATGCATTGCTCAGGGAATTTGTGCATAGAAGATTTAATTGAAATTAAACAGAAAGAACAATTGCGGTGAACGAGATAGTTGCCAAAGATAGCTCATGGTTATAAAATGACATTTTTTAAAATAAATTCATTGTTATTTGTATATTTTCTTCATTGAAAGTTTATTTAAATTTTCTATTTAATTGAAAAAATAGCAAGGGGACAAATCCGACCATTTTCAACATCGTTTGCATTTCTATTTAATTGACGTTTAGATACCATAGGAAATACTTGTGTAATTTGAGTCTGTTGGTGGGAAAGATGCAATGGCTCAAATCCTACCACTGGTTTAACCGTTTTAAAATAAAAAAGATCTACTAATCCAATTATTTCAACAAAACACTAAAGGACTTTTTAAAAGTAATTTTAAAAATTGAATACAAATTTGAAGAACATTCATCCATTATTATTCATAATCCAAGAGTAAAATGTTTGCAGATATATCTGAAAAACCAAAAATGGTACTGATAATTCTTAGCTCACAGGGAGTATCCTATAAAAGAAGAGAAAGTACATAGGTTTCGACAAAAAATATACTCAAAATAACTAAGAAAAATTTATTTTAAATTAAATTCCTTAATTTAAATAATTGAAATTATTAATCACTTCAACTATAATTAGTGTTTTAGTATGTATGTTCATCAAGCAGAAATTTAATTATTTTTTTTATTATGTCATGAAAAATAGTTTTCAAACAAAAAAAAATTATTCAGTGCATCTACATTATGCGGGTAATACCCCGAATTTAATATTTATCTGAACCTCCATTGTTACAAGACACGAAACGATACTGCTTTCCTTGTAGCTAGTCAGTGAAATCACTGAAACCTAATTGAGAAAAATCCCAAAAAAGATTCGATTCCAAATTTGAAATCAACTTTTACATTTTGATGCAGAGACTTTATGATAAATTTCATCCGACTTCCTTGTCACGTTTTGGATTTATCCTATTGAATTTACCTACCAGTATTATTTATACGAAATTCCGCGAGCTAAGTTTACTGAAATAAACGCAAAAAAGGTCAAAAGGAATAGTTTTCCGATTTGGACCATTTAATTTGTGCAAACCCGAATTCCCCAAAGCATACCAAACACAATCTTTGAAAAATATATACAAAAGCGCTGGCATGTTGCTATCTTGTCAATTCCGTTTTAGACTGAAATGCGTTTGTTCAAAAACAAAATGGACGAAGCACGTCTCTTTACTGATGTTTTTATGTCTACTTGTTTTCATTGTTACATTGTTTTTGGTGAGAATGGAAGGAAAGAATAAAATGGACTTTAAAGTTTTAGTTTTTCTTTCTTTCTTTCCTCGCTCCGATTATTTCCTGGATTCATTCAAAGAATAAAATAGAAAAAATCCTATTGCCAGAAAATGTCTTTGTTCATAGCTGTCGCTAATTCATTATTTTTTCTATTATTAACTTTTCACTGTGGTTGCCAATTGAATTCCCGAATCCCAATATATATATATATATATATATATATATATATATATATATATATATATATATATATATATATATATATATATATATATATATATATATATATATATATATATATATATATATATATATACTTTTTGTATATATATTTATATACAAGTATATATATATATATACTTGTATACAAAAAATATTCATAATTTGATATACCTTGATTTTCTCTATTTGTGTATAAACAATCAATCCCATTAATTCTATCTGGCACTCAGCGAGAAAAATAAATGAAAAGAGCAGGAAAAATGAAATCCAGTATATTATTTTATTACTGACGCTCTTTTTAAGACAAAGATCTGTCAAATGGATGAATGCTTTGACAATTGTTTCTCTCTCTGTAAGAGACTAAAGTGTCTTCGAAAATCAAAATGCCTAGTAAGTTAAATTCAATGTGTGTTAATGTATACGCGTACATAATTTTGCACCAAATTATTTAGAAAAATAATTCATCAAAATGGCATATTCGTTTCATTTCGAAGCTAAATACGAATTCGTTTCGAAACTAAATACGAAGATAAAAAAAAAGAATGAGAATATGAGAAAATTCAGAAGGAAAGACTCCATAAAATTGAATGCAACGGGTTTGCATCATCACACACGAAATCAACAAGAATATGTGAAGAAGGTAAAAAGAAAAATTGTTTAGGATTTGATAAATTTTATAAACAGCATTTGAGGGGTTTCATTTGTGTTCTTCTTACATTTTTTTTTTAAAATGTTTCCTCGTAATTTTTTTACACTTTCTACTATACTGTATTATGAAAGTGGATAAAAAAAACCCCTGACGTTATAAGGAGGAATAAAAAAAGTATATGGCCATCAATGGAGATAAAGATTGCAGGTTTATTTTGCAAAAGTTCGAGGAATATTAGTTACATCGTTATCATGGCTATTTTGTCACCAGAAGACGTCATGCCTCTATATCATACAGTTTGTGAAAAAGTAACTAAAGTCTATGAATGAACCGAATAAACAAAACATACGGGTAACATTATATGGAATATGCAAAATCTCGCTCTCCAAATAGTTTCAATAGGTAACGTAAAGAAGAATAAATAAATAAAAATATTTTGTCATGAATGAAAACCCTGCCAAGAAATGATTACATTTCTCCCCATCTCCTACACACATACGCAAGTTTGAAATTAGAAATATATATATATATATATATATATATATATATATATATATATATATATATATATATATATATATATATATATATATATATATATATATATATATATATATATATATATATATATATATATATATATATATATATATATATATAAAATACTTTGTTATGAATGTAAACTTTGCCCAGAAATCAGAGTAAGCCACAGGTTGGAAATTGGCATATTCAGTTAACTGAGAAAATATATATATATAAAAAATAAAATAAAATAATAATTTAAAAAAACTAGAATTGTGGTAAGTAATTCTTATTTTTTTTCCTTTTTAAGAGACGTCAAAAAACCAGTGCTCATTTTGTTATCTTCGGCAACAGAAGCAGAAAAATTAGTTCTTTTTTTCCCCCCTCTTATCTTTTTGGTGAAAAGTGGACCGCGCGTGCTAGTGACATCCACACCTTGAAAAGAAGCTTTGCAATTTGGATTATGCAGAAAAAAAACTTTCAACATTTTTTTTCCGAATATCTTATTTTCCTAAGGAGATAGAGAAACTGCACTGACGTGTAAAACCAAACCGAACATGTTTTTCTAAAGTTTAATAAGAGATCTGCGGTGGCTCATCAGCTCAGAAACGAACAACGTTGCAGGGAAATAAAGCGTCCCAATAGAATAAAAATAACATTACTTAAAAATAAGACACAATTTTACCTCTTAGTAATAAATATGTTAAATTCAAATAATCCAAATTGTATTTAAGAAAATTAATGGTGACTTCAGCTCAATAAAATGAAATGGATTGTAGTTTTTTCAACAGCTTATTGTGAATTTCAACAAAAATATCAAATTATAATTTGATTAATATTTATTAAATTATTAAAGCATTATAATACTGAAATAATACCTTACACTCTCTATATTAGTAGGAGGTGGCTGTTGTTGTTTCTTATGTCACTTGTAATAGACAAGCGCGCTGATAAAGTCAGCGATTTTAAGCCGAGAGAGCGTTTCCTGTTCTCATTTGCGCCATCTAGGGCCTTGAGTACGTCTTAGCTAATCATGCGTCACATTCGCTTGCACAATCCTTTTTTTACATGGGGACACATTCAGACACACCACAAATGAAGAAAAAACCAATCCCGAACCAGGACTCGAACCCGGGAAGACATGCAGGACACTGGCTTCCTAGGTGGTAAATGTGAACAATAATTAATACGAGATTTTCGTCTCCTGTTTAGTAGAAAACCTTTCTCTTGGTCCCTCTCGCAAGAGAACCCAGAATGAACTGAAGTTTTTCCTCTTTTGCTAGTCAAAGGGGCTGGCGCTGCAAGTGAGTTTTAAACAAATGGCATATCTTCTTTCGATTTAGCGACTTTTAGTAAATAAAATGAATAAAGATTTGAAACCTGTGATTTTATAGAGGAACTATGAGAGCAAAACCAAAATCATAAAAGAATGAAAAATAAAAGAAAAGAAAAAAAGAGAGAGAATATGTGTTGAATATAAGCGAACAATTTATCGAATGTCAAGCCTGAGCTAGAGAAGTCCTCGCCGAAGGCACCATTAAATTCAGGAATCGAAAAAGCAACTGTTGGTTTTCTCACTTGTTACTTAGGGATAAGAAATTCGATAAATTCTTGGTGTAGAGGTTAAACTACCTTGCAGACTCGTCCTGTTTATCTGATGCATGTTGATTTGCATTTTTACATTCTTTATTTATTGTTATTAATTTTTATCATTATTTGCAAAATAATAGTAATTTCATCAAATTATTAGTGCGATAAAATAACATTTAATCTAACAATGCCTTACATTTAATCTAACGATCTAAGGGGAGGATTTTAATATAACGATCTAAGGAAAGCAGTTTGTCCAGCTCCAATGGACAAACTGCCATTGTAAGTCGCATTAGCTATTTGGGAAGAGGGATATATACAAGATGATCAAAATCAAAATACCTCTACTTTGTACTGTCTATAAAACGAACTACTTAGGTAAAGGCTCCAAAATTGGTGAACATGCTATTAATGACATGGGAGATGGCTTGGGCGGAAAAAAAATTAGTTCCATAAACACTGATAGATGGCGCTGTGCAATAAACAGAGCTTTAAAATACAAACAACATTTGTAACACATTTCATTCGAACGTATCAAACATTCAGTCACAAGGACCTTATCGATGCTTACCACCTTGTTCAACCTCGGATTCTAATTGATCGATTGAGATACTTCTCACATGTAGAGTGATACTATCTTTCAAATCTGTCAAGGTTACCAGCCGTCCACGATAAAAAAAAGTATTTTTTAAATGTCACCAAAGCCAAACCTCGCAAGGATTAAGATGTGTAGAACGAGATTGTATAAAAACGAGATAAAACGAGAACGAGATAAAATGAATTAAAACAGGGAAATAAGCATTAATATTATGCTCAAACAAATTTAAACTGACTCATCTTCATTAGTTATAGAAACATTAACTAATTTTGTGATTGCCAAAGATGGAAAAAAAATTATCCAGAATTATTCCTTCTTTTTAAATTAAATCTTTCCTTAATCATTTAATATTTTTTACAGTAATTATATGCGAGTATTGTTTGTTACAATAATTTGAAATTGCAAGATTTGTAAAAGAAATTCCGTAATATATATTACAGTAAAATCTGATCCATGCAAACAATATTTCTTACATATTTAAATAATTTATTTTATTCCGATGCATTCTATGCATTCCGACGAAATAATCATTCAATAGTTTTTTAATTAAAGAATTTAAATTAAAACTCTTTATTTCTTTATAATTTTAAATGTTAACCTATATTAATCAAGTCTTCGAACAAGTAATAAATTATATGTCGTGTGCAGCTTCTGTTCTTAATTCAAGTGATACAGGAAAACAAATCGTCGGTTCTCTGATACGCTTGAAAAAGATGTCCACTCCAATCTTTGATAAAACGTTTGAGCAAATGGAGCCATCTCTTCAGAAAACGTGATGAGAAGAAGTAAAAGGAATTCTCGGAACTTCCGATCATTTTTCTTATCCATTTGCTCGATTCATTAATTTCACACTTTTTCTTGTAAGGTCATAAAATTGCTCGTTTGCTTTCGTGTGGGAGTTGTAGAAAATGGCTTCAGATGATGAAGAAATTGTGAGTATTTTTCTCTTCTATTCTGGCAGACTTCTGGTGCAATGATAGTTATAGCAAAAGGCTTTAAAACACGCACTAAAATATCATAATAAAGCATAATTTTTTATAGTAAAAGATTTAAAAGTAAAAAATAACTATAACAGTGGTGCAAACAAATTTGGAAATTAAAAAAAATAATAATAAAGGTAATAAAAAAACTTGAAACGATCACTTATAAATGTATCAGGAATTAGAAAATATGTTTTTTTAAATATGTAGATAACACAAAATCATTAAATCTTTAATGCGCTGAAAAAAATTATTTCAATAAAATTTAACTTTAAACATACATTAACTATATTTTCAATTTTCAAAAAATGCTTGGAAATTTTATTTCTGTATCAAGTTCTATGTCTTATACTACTTTTTACAACCTTCATTTTTAAATTACTTTCTATGAGAATGTTTTTTTAACATTTTTCCGTTAACTTCTACATTTTTATTTATTTATTTTCTTTTCAGAATATATATTTTAACATATTTATAGGCTGTCATTTGTATACTGCATGATACGATATGCACGATGAAAAAAATATTTAAAAAAAAGAATTATTCTATGATTGTGAATTTTTAGAATTCAAAATTACAAATTCTGAGGGCAGTCTGTATCTGTTTATAAATTTTCCTGTCGTCTAGGCGTAATTATTTTATCATGTTTCCATTTTATTTAATCTATATTATTATCTATAACTATTCTATATATATATATATATAATTCAAATAATTAATTTTTGCTTTTTGCTTTTAGTCTTGTGTAAGGAAATATTGTAATCGATTTTAAACAAATTCCTGATTTGGAAAATTGTTTGGCACCATCTATTAGTAAATAAATAAATAAATAAAATAAAAATAAATCGATTGCAAAATATGTACCTAATAAATAGATAAAAATATCAATAAATAATGCATTGTTAATTGTTTTGAGCTACGTTTAAAGTATTAAGTGTCTAGCTCATTGGGAAATTAGTTTCAAACCGATTGCAAAATTTACATTGAACAGATAAACAGATTAAGAAGACAAGTTAAGAAGCTAAGTTGTGATATTCTAAAAACTTCATCTGATCTTAAACAGACTATTTCCCGGAATGTTCATAGCACATCTCATATGATATTGTGGTACATACTGCCTTAGGATTCCGGACGCTACCTATGGACATCATGATTGAGATTTGCTTTGCTGCACAAAAATTTGTCAATTATAGTAAATGTATGCTAAATATCCAATTTATTAAAAAAATATCATATGGCTAGGAAATTTTATACTTTTTACAGAAGTTTCCATTGCTTCATTATATCCTATATAAAATTTCACAAGTTTTGAACAAATATTGAGTTCAAGTACACAGGGCACTCCTCTCACACCGATAATGACCAACTACAATACATAAACCGAGCGCTGAACTTCACAGTGTTTTCAGTAACTTTGGCAATGTATGCATTATATGCAGTTCAAGTACAGATTTCTGCGTATGAATATTATCCCATTAAAAAGCATTTTTTTCAGTTTTATATGTCAAATAAATATGTAAGAATTGCATTTTTTATTTCATTGAATTTTTCTAAATGACAATTATATAATTTCTTTGAATTTAACAGTGCCAGAACCGTATTCCTGATAATCAAAAATTGTTTAATATCCTTTACATAAAATTTTTGTTACCCAAAATTTAAATTTAAGTTCAAAATCAAACATTCAAATAGATTTGCAAGAAATAAAAAGAACGGTATTTCAGTAAAATCCATTATATAGAAAAAATATATATATAAATAAAGGTTGCGTTTTATATCATGTATATTGTTTTACCCTTTGAAATTAATTAAAATTAATTTAACGCATTTGTTATTTAATAGGAAATTCCTTCCCATTGAAAATTAATCTATTATACCATCTGTAACTATTAATCGATGAGATGCGAAATAATATAATTATTAATTTGGCAATTTCAACATTATAAAAGTATTTAGGTGAAATTTAGAACTTATTCTTTCTCTTCTTCTTCTTTCTATGCTTTGCGCTCGGTTTGTCATAAAAAATCCCCTAACGGTTCGCGAATCATTCCGTTACAAATTTATACGCACTTTCATTTCATAAGCTTTATGAACGAGTTCAAAATACCGATTCAACATTCCTCGATCCGTTCGCGAACCATTCAGATTGCAAATTTATACGCACCTTCATTTCATCAGCTTCATGTTTACCTTCAAAATAGTGAATCCCTATTTTCTTATCAGGGAATCTTTTAATTTGGTGTAAAATCACATTCAAACATAAAAAATATATTTACACATTTTTATAATATAATAATTATTGCTCCTGAACTGTATAGACATAGACTAAAGTTATATAAATCTTTGTTTAAAATACGCATGAATATATTAATGTAGGTACATTAACATCATGTAAAGGTACAATATTAAATATCTAAAATGAAAACAAACCATTGCAATAAAGTCCACTTTATTATACTACATAAACTTTCTCAATTTTTTTTTTTTTTTTTTTTTTTTTATTAAAAGTGAGAAAGATTTTTCTTAGAAAATGGTATCATTAACTTACATGTAAATATAATTTTTATCGAATAAAATTAAACGTATATCAAACATTACTAATTTGAATCCATTTCAAATCAACAGAATGAACATTCATCAATTAAACTAAAATTTGGGAACAGGAAACGGGTGGAAATAACATTCTGCAATCTAGAGTGCATCAGTGTATGGGAAATATTATACGCTGCTCTGCTCGTTTCTAAGCTGCTCAGCGAGCGACTGTTTCAATGACAATATTTTGTCAGTGATGCCCTAAAGCGAAAGCTCGTCGAATTCCTTTTCTGCCAATCCTCCAGTGCGACATGTGGGTTTGAGAGATAATGACTTATTTCGGCTTAACCAAAATCAATAATACATGGAAAATGTTTGCGTTGAAAGCAGGTTTAGCTTGGAATAGTTTCAGATTTGCATCGCATGCCGACTGAATATTGAATTAAGCAATCCACTGTTCTTCAGAATGAATATCTGGGTTGATATGTATGATATAAAAAGTGCATATAAGATTAAGAAATAATTCTGAAACTCAAACCATGCCATTACAATTTTAACAAGGAGCTTCCAAGATGCGATGGAGTAGATATATGATAAATCGGAAAGCAATTGGTTTAAATTATAGGATGAAATCTTTTGTATTGACTTTTTTTTCTGATTTCAAATCATTTTAGATGAACTCATCTCTACTTTTCTCTGTTAACATTTGAATTATAATATTTTTGATTAATCTGTGTTGGTTCATTTTCATTATAATACTACAATATTCTTGTCTGTGATCAAATTAGGTTTTTCTTCAACTT
Organism: Argiope bruennichi; assembly: GCF_947563725.1. Lineage (NCBI taxonomy): Eukaryota > Metazoa > Arthropoda > Arachnida > Araneae > Araneidae > Argiope > Argiope bruennichi. The sequence goes on from NC_079153.1 coordinate 27,126,393, forward strand.
GCATTCGAACAATATATAGTTTCAACGCTCTTTCTGTTGCACAAATTAATTTCTACGCTTTATATTATGTAAATTAATCAATTTGTTAATAATAAACGTTGTCCTTTTAGTTACGTAAAAATTTAAGACAGTTACCATTTAAAAAGCCACATGCTAATTAATAAGAATCTCTTGACACTACATAATACTGAAAAACCAAAATGATGTACTTTACTGTATACCAGCAGCCTTATGCTGCCATATGGTTCGCCGAGAATATTGAATGAGATTTATTTCAATTAAATTTCCTATATACAAATTTTTTTTAGTTCATCGATTAGCTCATGACAAACAAACAAAAAAGTATTTTTAGATATTAAATTATGACATATATTAGAGCCATATTACTTTACACCCTTCGCTTGATTCTTGTGTAAATTCACCTTCTTTAACGATTTATGTGTCATAACATTCCAGTGACATAAAAAAGTAATTGTCCGCTTAATTATCTTCTAATAGCACGCTGTCTTTTGTAGTGCTGTGAATTCATTTGCATTCAAACATAGACAATAAATAGAATCATATTTAATTTTCAACTACACGCATACACGCACAAATTCTTCTTTATTATCAGTACAGTTGCATATGATCATGTAGGAAGTTGCCTTTTTTATAGCATTTTTTAAAATTATATTTGCATGTAACATAATGCATATTCTCTTTTAAAGATAAAATATTAACTTTTAAGCACAACACACGAACACACACACGTATGTTCACACATAAACAAATACATGCACGCACACACGGGCAAATACACGCACTTGCACACTCATACATACAAAATGCACACAAACATTCTTATTTAGTATCAGTATAGTTGCAGGTGATTATGTCGGAAATAGTCTTTTTAACTTTTTTAAAAATTTTATTTCAAATGTAACATGATTCAAATTCTCTTTTTGAACCAAAATATTAAATTTTAAGCACTTTTTTTTCTGGCCCATTTTGAGAAACGATTTCCATTCTGCTCCAATTTCCTTTATTTTCAAACTTTTCATAACCTATGGAAGATATCATGCTTATCGGAATGCTGCAGCTTGGTTGCAGTCATTCGCTTTTATTGAATTTCATCAGACTTTATAGCGTTTAAGGAAGGATGCCATTTTACTATAATTCCATATTAAAGTTTCGGAACTTTCTGAAAAAAGTACTCATCGCGGATAATGTTCCATCTTATGATGGACTCGTTTATTCTGCGCTTTTATATAAGTTCATTCTGTGAGAGTGTAAACAGTTTTGTGGCTTTTAATAAAAAAAAATGTCGCTGATATAACATCAAATCTTTGATCCTACGAGTACTCTATTTCATAATAAATTACAACAATAAAACTTTTTATTACGCTGAGTTTTCTATTTTATTCTTGCGAACACGTAGTTTGAATTCATAGATTCGCAAAAAAAAATATTCTTATGACTTATCGTTGGCAGCACACCAACAGTAACGATATTCCTATTTTTTTAAATTGAGAGATAAGAGCGATTTTATTTTAACTGATTTATTTGATTACTGCGATTTAAACTGATTTATCTGAATATTAAAAACACCAAGTATTTATTAAAGTGATCAGGTTATCTGATAAGATGAATGAAATAATACTAAAAGAACTAAATATCAGTAAGTTAGAATGAATTGGACAGAAAGAAGTACTGTTATCATTATTCAAAAACTAAGAAATGAAATCATTCATTAACTATCATAGTCTTCTCTACGGCAAAGAAAAAAAAATATTAAAGCAATTTTTAATTTCAATATTTTTTATTTTATTTCAGTATTTTTAATTTCATTATTTTTTATTTTAATTCAGTACTTTTAATTTCAATATTTTGTTTTATTATAATTCAGTATTTTTAATTTTTAATTTCAATATTTTTTATTTTAATTCAGTACTTTTATTTTCAATATTTTTTAAATTTTAATTCAGTATTTTTAATTTCAATACTTTTTAAAAGTAGAAAACATTTTAATTCATTTATTTCCCAACTTCAGTCCTTATTCTATAATTATTTTTTATAAACACTGTGAAATTACTATTTCTCAGATTCATTATAAAAAGGCACCTGTCGAAAGAAGTCAAAATTTAATCCAAATAATCAATTGAGGTGAAGCTTTTAAGATAATTAAAAGTGCAAACATACAAAATTCAGAATTTTTTGTTTATTTTTTATATTTCACTATCAATACAACTTCAGGATTTGGTGTAAATATGCAGACTATTGATATACTACTTAGCATTTAGGTCTGAAGTAAAGGAAAATGTAATATTAGTAGAAAAGGATCTTCCCGGATTTGTATGAGTTTGCGAAAAGTTGGAAGTGCAATTTCAGAATTTATTCATCGCCGGTATTCAAAATGACGAAACATCATTCAATTCTAAAACGAAATTTGGATCTGATCAAGCAACCATCATGGCTTTCAACATGTATGATATTAATTTTCCTCTTTCATTTACTTGGAATAAATACTTGCGTTTTAACAATGAAATAATACATAATCCTTTAACTGGTCTCCAAGGGATTATGGACAGAGATTATCTAATTGTTAAGATATATTTGTTGGTACATTAGGAACGTAAGCATTTTAGGGCTTATGACATTTGAAACAATGTTACATAAGGAACTCTCCATTTTATTTTTGTCACAAGCGAATCAATATATGATAATTAGTCCACACCAATACTGAATGCAACTATTAAATATTTTCTTTGTTACCCTTGTTAGAAAAAAATGAAGCAGGAATCGCATGTCATGAAATAAAAAATATTAAATGATAAGTGGATGTGGATGCCATTAAACAAAATAATCGTTAAAGGATTATATAACTGTATAAAAGATAATTATCTCCCTTCCTGGGTCTGAAAACACTGTTTGTGTTTCTGCTCAAACAGTTCTAGAATTTTCCTATGTTCATACTGAGTTAAAAAAAAGCAATGCTCTCAACAATATTCGATAACTATTGTTACTCGAGCCTTTGTTTTCTATAAAATATCCCTCTACTTAATCTCTTTGCCTCATTACTAAACACAATCACTTGAAATTCTTTGTTGTTTTTTTAAAAAAAATTGCATGATCTTAATAACAGTATTAAATAATGAGAGGATATGAATACCACTAAATAAAAAAGGACATTGATGGATTAGGTAAGTGCATAGGATATAATCAACTGTTCTTTCTTTTTCTGAAAATATTGTTCGTACTAATATCGAACTATTCGGACTGCTTATGATACAAAAACTATACACATTTTACACACTTCACAATCCCGGCATTTGAGAAAAAATAGAAGGATTATCAGAAACGATTGTGATATGCAGAAAATAGTGAAAGTTCTCTAATTAGTTCTTAGGTCATAAAAAAGAAATTATTCCCGCAGAATGAAATCTCACTCTTGATTATTAATTAATATAATAATATAAATAAATTATTAATGTATAAATAATAATACATTAATACATAATTGATAACAGATAGATAATTAATAATATATTGATTAATATCATTTATATTATTTTATTATTAATTAGTAATTCATATTTATTAAATAAGCTGTTTGTGAGTATGAGCACCTTATTTAAAAACTATTGAAGACTTTCTGCAATGCAGAATGCGAGAACTCTAACAAAAAAAACTCTGAAGAGAATGTCAGAACTCTGAGTTAAAAAAATTCTGCCGACATATTTGTAAAAGATAAAAATGTACACCTGAAAGTGACTTATAAAAATTAATTTTTACACCATTTTAAATTTTAAAATATTTGTATTCTTAATGATACCTATTTAATTGCCATATAAAATTGCCTAATGGATTGAATTAGAAAACAAAACAAACTGGATTTATGTCCTACAGCATTCTTGTATTAACATAATATTGTATGTTACAATAAATACAAAGTAGCATTATGCAAAGAATCAAGTGTGCATTTCTGATATTTTGCCTTCTAACGTTTAGATATATAGAAATTAACCATTATCTTTGTTTATCACCATTGTTCATGTACGGGCGAATATAAAAGCAGGAAGTTAATTCATTTAAAAAATAATCAGAAATTCCACTTAGTTTATCAATTCAGATAATAAAATGATACTTTTTTAATACAAAATTGTGATAAAATAAATCTCTCCCTTGAAATTTATAAAATAGAGAGAGCTTCTAAAACATAATTTTTTATATATATTTTTTCCTTTTTTAATTGAATGGATGGCATTTCTTTGAGGTATATTAAACGTAATATTAAAAAAATTCTAACTAAAATTGTTTCTAAAAGAGAATATTTTACTGCTAAATCCAGAAGAATCATGAATAACTTGTGGAACTTCTTTTAAATAGTCCAGGAGTGATGTCAACGTTTAAGAGCAGCCACCCAGATCCTTTTATAACTTGAAATTATTCAGTTAAAAATAATTCTGGAGAATATTTTTCCAAATGATTCCTATTTTCTTTCATCATTTCAAATTGCGCGCTAAATGACTCAACAATTTCTTGCGTTATTATGATGTTCTGAACGACTCATTGCACACGGGACAGCTTTCAAAATACAAAGCGCTCTGAAAAAAAGAAGAATCAAAGATTGTTTTTGGTATTACATTTTTAAAAATATGATATGCCAGAGCGATTCTTATCTTGGAGCTTGCCGTTCTTATCTTTGTGTCTTTTTTTGTGATGGGTTTTGATGATAGACAAATTCTAGCGAGATAATAATTAAACTCTTAACAAATCAAAAATAAAGTTAATGACAAGATAGCGTACACAAAAGAGTTATTTAAAATTCACTACTCATATTTCAATATCTTTATATGGAACCATAAAGAAATAAAAATGATATGAGCCTCCATAAATAAACGGTCACAACATTAATAAAAAGAAAATCGTTCATTTATTTTTATATTTCTCAATGCTTCAGGTTTTATCATGCTTTGCTGTCATTTAATATTTTACATTTTATTATTTTCTTAATGTTTGTATATAAATATTTATATTATAAAATAATTGTATATATATTGTATAATTGTATAATAATTGTATATATATATATATATATATATATATATATATATATATATATATATATATATATATATATATATATATATATATATATATATATATATATATATATATATATATATATATATATATATATATATATATATATATATATATATATATACACAACCCAGATGAACACATTTAATGCACAGCAGCACACTACAACAAACAGTAGCCCACAAGTAGTAATTGATAGTAATAACAACCAAGTAGTAATTGGTAGTAATAAAAAAGCAAAACAAAAAAATCGACAAAACAAATTATCACTAGTCTTATATAACATGGGATTTCCGTCCAATTCAATACATGTAATGACCATTGACAAAGGTAATGAAAGGATCACTTTCATTTGATTCGTAGAAGTGATTGCGCAGTAGTTTTTACACAGCTTCAGTTGAATTAATTAAAAAGAAAGTGGAATTGTATCAGGAAATAAGAGAATGCAATTACTATGGGATAAATTAAAATAAAGCTTTGGAAATTAATTTGGCTTAAATTAAGAGTTCAAAATATAATTATATATATATATGCTGCTGAAATGTATACAAACTTATATAGATAGTACATTCATTAAATTCATTAAATTATATTATAAATTATGTTTTTTTTAAATATATGTTAACTTTTGCTGTCAGAGGGATGATATTAATCTGATTACGAAATGGGTCTTGTATCTTAAATCGCAAAGCCAGTGATCAATATTGTATTCCTATAAGTGATAATTAATGTTAGAGATAAATTATTTACAACCGCATTTGGTCTTGCCTTAAGAAGGATCTATTTTCCAATTTTAATTGAAATAATTATGAATATATTTTGAAATGATTATTGCAATTTTCATAAAACATAATTATTTCGTATTGCCTGTTAAAATAATTTGTTAAAAAGCAGTTTTAGAAAATGTATCTTTGCTTAGATTTTATATTAGAATTTAGCAAATATGTAGATTTGTTAAATATTTTTAAAATATAATTTTATTAAAATTGTATTAAATTTGTACTAGTATTTGATTGCATATTTTCAAATCCATTTTCCTTTTTATATTTTCTGACACTAAAATCGATTATTTTCAGAGTTATTTTCAAACAGTGTAATTAAGCGTGAACATGACCATACTCAATTACTATTTATTTAACCTCACTTTTCCTTTGTGACAAAATTTATGAAAAAAAGTATCTCATTTGCTTAATGAGCAAACAAATTAACGGATGTAAGAAAGAAAAAAAATAAATATATAGGTAAACAATTTATCGTCTGTCTTATTCTTTCTTTTAAAGCTTTTAAAAGAATAAGTAATTCAGATTCAGTTGGTTGGCCTGTTTAGCAGTTCAAAAATAAACATGAAACATGCTGTTGGAGACTAGCACTAATTTTTCTGCAGAGTTTGTCAATCGCTCCTGTTAGGATTATTTTCCCATCGATTTTTTTTTGTATGTGAGCGGATTTTATTACGTTTGATGTATAGCTTTTTTGCTGAGTGAAGAAAGTTTTGTATGCATTTTGTATGCAGTTTTGTATGCAGTGCTCTCCATTGACTGAAAAATCCGAAAAAGATTTGAAAGAATTTTATTTAACCTCAAGACCTTATTCCAAATTTGAATCAACTAGCTTCTTGTATTTATGATCTACGGAGATAGCAAAAACTTCAGTCTATGTATTATATAAAAAAGATTAATCAGACGCAAAATCGAACCTAAGTTCTCGAATTCCGTATAAGCTCTTTGACAGCAACTCACTAATTTGGATCGTTTAAATGTTTAAACCGGGGGAAAGACTAAGAAAATTTATGATAAAGAAAAAAATAAAAACGAGTTACAAATCAAACAAATTTATCGTCCTTAGCTGAGATAACTAATTTGTTTTTTTTTTGAGTTATATATTTTGAACAAGAAAATCAATTTAAATCGTGAAGTTTTGATTATAAATCGAAATAGTTGAAAACTAGAAATTTAAACAAATTAAAATGCTAAAAAAATCATTGAAAAGAAGACGAAATTTGAGAGACTACCATAAAGTAATCAAGAGTTTTTGTGCTCAGAATGAAGTTTCCGAAATTTCTGAAGTAAAGTTCTAGAATTATGAGAGAACCCTGTTCTATCTACTTGACACTTTCTGTGAAAAAGAAATAAATATAAGGGGGAAATACAAGAAATGTTGTTATAATAAAAAGTTAGTTATGACTGATTGTTATTATTGATTGTTATATTAAAATTAATTATTAAAAATTAGTTAACTAATGCATTTATAGTAATCGTCAATTACCAGCCGAAACTCGTACCTATACAGAGAGCGCGAAAATGTAACTAGAATCACTATGTGGTTCTTGGGCGTTGTCAGCGGAGAGAGAATATTCATAATCTCATAGTAGGTTCTCAATTCTTCACGGATTTGAACTAAAATATGGTATATATTTATAGTTCAACATGGAAAATAGCATAGAATATAAGTTCCAAAATCTGAAACATCTTTTATTATGTTAAAGTGTGAAATAAGCAACACTTTATAATGCAAACATGAAAATTCATGGTATTTCTCCAAACTATTTAAAAAATTCTCCATTAAAACTTCGAACAGTTTTTTGAAGATAATTTTTTTTAATGATTTTTCACATTTTTTTCTTTTGTTTACCCCTTTAGTCTCAAATCTATCTCTTATCATGTATCTTACAAATATCATGTATCTTCTGAATAATATGGACGCAAACTATCAGACAGAAAGACTTAATCCAATAGATAGAAGACACCTACTTTAGTGGTAGCAACAAGTACCTAAATTTATTTTTTGGCTCATACTTTTTTTACCAATATACATGCCGGTGACAAAGATCACCGAAATAAAACTATTCATAAAATTCTGATGGTAGAAAATTTTTAAGACTACCGCTTTTATATACTTTCATTTAATAGAAAGATAAAACTGGTAATCCACCGAATCCAACAAATCCAAGGAGCTCAGTTTGGTTTAGTTACATTAAGGTCACTTTTGAAAGCGACAGTAGGTCTATTTTGGGACGAATTTCGTAATTTTGAATACCAGGTAGATGACCAGACAGCACTACTACTGACAGACTAGACAGCACTTGAAGTGTACTGCCTTTCCAAACTTTCACACCACAACAAAAGAAAGAAATTTAGCCCAGGATGTTAGATCTAGAATGCAGTAAGGCTCCCATTCACAGTGTATCTTTAATGGTATAGGGTCTTGAACCTGGAGTCCTCCAGTCTGAACATCGAGAATGTAACCGCAAAGATACAGCGGCCCCACATCCTATCTAAATACCCGTGTAGAAATCTCAGGAAAATGTAATTTATTTGAAAAGAAATGAGGAAAGTACTAGTTACATATAAAGAAATTAGAAAATTTATCTCAATTAAATCTCTGAAATGGCATAAAAAAAGGTTAGAAACAGCTTAATTTTTTTTTCATATGTAATAAGAATTTTTTCAGAGAATAAATAACTGAATGTTGCTTTGATAACCTTTATATTATTTATATATATATATGTATGATGTATATTTATGATGCATAACATTTATGTTAAAAATATTGAATCGCTAAATTTTGAATCTATGGCCTTGAGGAGAAACCTATCCAATCAGATTTCATGACATAAAATCCTGTAATGGGTAAATCGCTTCCGTGGAAGTGAAACCTACGCAATCGGAAGACGCATCGGAGGAATCACACGAGAAGAAACTCAAAAAGCATTGAGGAAAAAAAGTATTTTTCTGAAACTCTGTGAAATTTTAAGCCATTATCGCTTTGAACGTACCTGCAGGAAACTCACGATAAGTGGATGAAGAAATTTGAAGGGAAACTACTGATACCTGTTCGGTGCTTAGAAAAAGGATCCAGAATATGAAGGAAAAGTTTTTTTTCCTGTTAACCCCTATCAATGATGCTAGTCCTACGCAATACAAAATAATAAAATGTTTAGCTTCTAACCAATATTTCACATTTTTCCATATTTTAGCTGTCAAAATAATCAAAATTTAACTGTTGAAATAAACATTGCTGTATTCTAGGCATTCTCATATAAGAAAACAATTTGGTTCTATTTGTGTTTCCTTATAAAGTCAAGAAAATCGAGTAAGTATTTTAACGCAATGTTCACGATCTATTTGAATAAAATATAATATATTTCTACATTTTTAATCACAATATTTCAGAATTACTGTTATTTATTTAAGGAATCGTGTTTAAAAGATATGACAAAAAATTTTTGCAGAGTAGCGAAAATGAAGATCGACAGATGATCAATCCTTTGACACATTTGGCCCAGTATTTGAAAATTCCAAAGTACTAACGACTACACCATATGCTAGATTTCATCTTTCCAACTCTGTGTTTGTGATTTATTGTGCTCACACTCGGCCTATACACAGTTTAATGTTTATAAGAATGCACAAATTTGGAGTGGAAACAGCATGTAAATTTTAGGAATGTAATATGCCTCATTTTACTTATGGGGCTTGCAGTAAATTACAATCTTAACCAGCAGGAGTGGTCTTCTCAAAACTTTCTCTCATACTCTCTAATAATGGTACCCCCCGCCCCCCCAAATGCCTTCCATGGAAATGACATACAATAGTTAAGAAATATTAACCTTGACATGAATTTAGCATTTTCATTGATTCTTGCGTGTGATCTTTCGGCTATTTTTTTTTGGCTATTAATCCCTGGTATGCAATTAATAGTTCGAAAATCGAATTTGCGTTTCAGACGCGAGTTTACGAACCGATTGAATCAAAAATTTATCCCAAAACTACACATGTCGTCAAAACGACTCATACCAAATTTGATGTATTTAAGCCATCAATTTTTTAAGCTATCGTGTTTACATATTTCTGAAAGAACAGGAAAACATGAGGCCATTTTTTAGTCGGATTACATTTAAACTTTTCGATTTTGGGTTATCGTGTTAAATTATATTCGAACAATTGGACAGGCAGACTACCTTTGACCGGTAATTGCTCAAATTTTGATAGAAATATACAAATTTTTTTAAAGAGCGTGTACCAAATTTCATCTGTCTAGCTGAAAGTTATCTTTATCACTCACACACAGAAATTCTCCAAAAATGTGTTTTTGGAATTTATGGTGGTATGAAACACGGATATTCATGGAAATCTCAAGTTTATATTTTTTGGCGATGACTCTACTATGGACACGTAAAAGTAAAAATGCTTTTTTGGACTTAGGGATGCTCAAAATGTGCAGACTTCTCAAAATATTGAGTTTATTCATTTTCAAACGATTTTCGTACTCTGCATATGTTCATATTACAGGAAAAAAAAAGGCGAAAAAATATTTAATTAAATAAATTTTACTGTATTTTCGTGAAGTATGTTGCTACTCAAATAATGCTTATTAAACTTAGTTTTAATAAATATAGCTAACCTTGATCTTTTCTTCTAATGCTGTGCTTCAGAAGTCGAATCAGAATAAAACAGTTGCCGCTATTCACCTGTTATTGAGCAGGAGATTCTTTCACTTAGTTAGGAATCTAATATCACAATGTTTCCTAGGAATAATATTTATACCATGTTTATTCGGATAATCTATTCCGAGGAAGATTAGTTTTTCTCTTCAAGAAGCAAGAAACGTATTTTTCTAAGCGAATGTTTACTGTAGCGTCTTATCAGATTCGTTTTCAGGTGTTCAGTTAATGTAATTTATCGGGAAATCATGTCAGTTTATGACATCTCATATGATTGTAAAAGTATTTGAAGAAAAAACAATATATCATCAGAATAAAAGAAAAAATCTTACTTCTTTGTGCAAATGATTTAAGGAATTAATAAGCACAAGTGTCATATATATAATACAGTAATTAAAGATGGATTTTAATTCTTCAAGAAGTGATATTTTTAAAATAAAAAAAAAAAAACTCCAAAATTCTATTTGCAATTATAAAATAAAAAACTTTAAAAAAAAAGCATTTTGGCAATCAACATTACTAGACAATCCATACTCCATAATATATTTTGCGATTTTTTCAAAGTTATACAGTATTTCTTTAACAAGACAGTGTTTATAAGCTGTACTCTTTTGCTATATTATTTGCGTCATGCTACATTGTATATATATAAATACAAATCGTCCGAAAAACTCTGCAAATAGAGCGCTAGCCACAGAGCTGTCACATTTGGTAGGCGATTAATTATATATTTAATATTAGTGATTAATTAAAAAATGATAGTTCGAATTATTATTACAAACCATTTTCAACCAGGCAATTTTCTTTCTTATAATTCCTTTGCAGTTTAATACATATTTTGAAATTCTTTGAGAAGATTTTGTAACAATACATTTTATTGTTTCAATATCTGAATTTTTATTTATGTGCATTGCAACAATACAACGCCTCTCAGGTTTTAACAGCTGTAGCTTTAATTGCCTAAAACATCTAGCTAAGCAATTCTTGTTAGTTTTTTTAGTTTTCGTTCCAGTTTCACTTCCAAGCGAATCTTTTCTTCTGAATAATAATCATTAAGTTTTTATTTCCTGTTTTGTAACAATGCATATATACTCTTTTAAAAGAAAACGGTAAAACGTTTTTCTATGAATAATATATATTGTTATGAATTCGGGATTCTTTCGATTTTTTAGTTGATGAAGAATCACTATCAACAGACCTCAACATCAAACGGAGACTTTTATTAACAAGAAAACGCGGACAAAAAATGCACATCCGAGACGTCAAAAAGAAACACACAGCAGCACACTATAACAAACAGTAGCCCACAAGTAGTTGTCGATAATAATTATAACCGCAGAACAAAAAGCGGCCAGACAGAATTCAACAAGAGAAGAGAATCTTCGAAACTACTCTCTACGGTCTCTCCAACGCCTGCAATTCCCCACTGTCTCCTCGCTTTAGCTATATATAATTGTCGACTCACTACTACGTAGCTGGCTATTCTCACACGACTCGATGCTGCTACTACAATAAATTTCAGGACTCGGCACACAGTTCAATTCAGCGATCGCTTAAGCTCCACTCAACACCTGCGCTTCGCTGGACTAATCCAATTAATTCGCTCGTTATGGGACTCTAAATCTTCCGACGACCCTATACAGGACGGTCTTCAGCTTAGACTTCCGGCTTTTTATATTTCCCGGTGCTTGGCAGAGAAGGCTCTCGGACACTCAAGCATATCTTAGCTTCTATTGGCCCTATCGCCGAAATTCTTGAATATTACAGTATTATCTATTTTGTCGCCAAGCATTGGGATAACTGATTCGGCATCGGATCAGGATCTAACAGAGCTGATCGTAAAATGGTCTTTTCAGTGATTGGACTAATCATGCTAGGAAGTAATGTTACAGATTTGTAACAATATAAATTTTTTAAGGATTTGACTCATTTTTTTTTTAAATTACTAGACTGATTACATTCTCTGATTATTCTAGACTGATTATTCTTAAAATTATTGTATCTTTAGTTAAGTTATTATAGAATTCATAAAAATATGGGAAAAATTTAATTATTGCAAATAATTCGGAATCACATCAGTTCTCAAAAAACAATAAGGTTTAGAAAAGTAACATGAAAACTTAACTTTAGCAAACACAATCAAAATATTCTTATGAACGAGTAGCTGTACTAATTTTTAGACTGAGACAGGGAAGAAATAGATTTCTACGATTATTCTTTGCAATTTCAAGTTTTTGCTGAAATTACCGAAAAATTCTTACGGATTTTATTGCTGCACCAAAATACATAAAGGAGGAAACAAACTTCCACAACAAAGTCATTCAAAAAACGAAAAAAAAAAATTTCCTTTTCCCCAAAATTTTGTAAATGCAGCAAAGAATTAAATCAAAGCTTGACTGTTTCCTGTTTTGTCTTCTTTAAAAAAGAATACTTTCTGAATGTGGCTTCAAGAAAACACTGTACAGAATAAGCAAAAATTGGATTTCCGCGGATAATTTTAGGAGGATGCAATAAAAAAAGGAGGAACGCTGTAAAATAAGGAATAATATAACATATCAAAGTGGTATCTTCTGAGAAAAAGAAATTCAGAAATAGTGGCCCTCAAGATATTATTAAATTATGGATGATTTCCAACTTTTTTTGAGGATAACATGAAGGAGAGGGAAAAAAGTTAATGTTACTCCGTAGTTTAAAACCGCACAAATACGAAGAAAAAAAAATGTTTTCGATTTTTATTTCTAAAATATTAATTTAGCATCGCCATACAGAGAAAAGAATCGATTATTCCGATTGCTGTCTCTGCTCTTTGATTGCTCTAGATTATGATTGTAGTGATTGGATTTTGAAGCGTTAGGAAATAAACGTTCATAGATGGCGCTGGACAACTAGCGCGAGTGTAATTAAAAGCGTGATGTCATTCGAGTGTTTACTCTTGGAGAAGAGGGAGTTACTGAGCAGAGTAACTCGAACGAATCTGCAATAAATTTGTTGTTAAGTTTTCTATTTGCCTATTTATTCAAAGCACTCACGAACCAGCCACGACAATGATTTTATAGAAATCTCAATTTTGTTGTATAGGTCACATGTGAAATTAATTTATCTTGATTTTTTTTTTCAATTCTGATTTATCATGTTTGCGATTTTTTTTGTAATTTTTCTAATTTCTACCAATATGACAATAATATGTGTGGGAGGAAAGACGTCTGCAATCTTAAAGCACTAAGCCCTGCTACTCTTTGTTGCAGCTTACTAGTTCTTTCTCTTTTCATCTAACCAATTATTTTAGAATTTAGGCTTTATTTTATATTGTATTGAGGTACCTATAGCTATATATACTGACCGCATGATATAGATAATAAGGATCTTACAAATATTCAACATAAACAAAATTATAATAACGAAAAATCGTGCATGAATAAATAAATACCCACACTGAATTTAATAAATAAGCCGAATTCAGAATAGATAACAGATCTTCACATTTATAAAATACATTATGTAAATAGATAAAACATAAACGAATAAAATTTCAAAAAAATGACAAAAACAATGCAAGTTTTAAGTTTTAACACTGACTCTCCGACCCTTCCAAATTCACACGGATAAAGAAAACTGAATAACCGGACCGCCGCAGCAGCAGAATTGACGGGAACTGTGGTTGAGTCTTAAGGGCCACGGTACAACCATTCCCGAAGGAAGTACGTCCCGTCATAGATGGGAGGAGCCAGATCCCCCTTCTATTCATGCACCCTCCAGGGTGGCGAGATTCAACCACCATACCAAAAGCATGCCATCCTCTTTTCGATGTACCCCCCGGTAGGTTAATTGCTTATAGTAAATTACATTTTTTCAGTTTTAGAAATAAATGCCATATCCCGCATCTTAAATTCAAAGGTAGAAAAAAACTTTCAACTAAGGACGTCTACACTTCTCAAAATCTTATTCCGTTAGTTTTAACTATCCGACACTGATCTGCCAAATTCTTTTTACTTAACAAACTTCAAAGAAATGAGGAGTTTGTTTTTTCTCGAAATTTGCAATGCATGAAAGCCAAGTTTGAGTTTCCAGTTTTTTTTTTTTTTTCTATGTTTTCCGTTCGTTGGCGAGCATGTGTGCTGCCTTTTTTTTAAAGATGGTCATGAATTGGAGAACCTGAAATAGTTTCCAAGATAATCTTAATTTTAAGATTGTTTTTTTAGTTTAGAATCAACATGTCAGAACATAACAGTAAAATCAACAGTCAGACTATCAGAACAGGTATGTTAAGACTATCAAAACTTTTTTTAGATCATCTTTTATTATCGAAAATCATTGAAAACGTCTCTGCGCCTTCAATAGCAAGTATGCAAAGATTACAAGCAAAAACGTATTTAGATAATCTTATGGCTGCAAATCCTTGAAAATGCATGCATACTTTTAACAGCACTCTCAATATTATTTAAATGTAATTTGTTGTTAAACAAACAAAAAAAAAAGAATAAAACTATTGAAAAGAGAAAGCAAATAATTAATAAACCCGTGCAAAAATAGAAAAGAATAAATAGATTTAGCAGTTTACGATTTTTTACTCTAATCATTCTTGTGTGATCATTAACAATACAATTATTACCCATTTTTATTTAGTATTCTTAATGTTTAACAAGTTTCTTCATAAAATCATTAGAATTTTATTTCTGACTCTACTTTTTGGGGGCGAGGGGAAGTAAAACTGATTTTTATATTTGCATTTATACAGGTTTTAATGCTATATTTTTTTTAAATCTATGGATGATTTTTTTTTCAAATTTTAATCTTTGATATAATTTTATTACCAAAACACCCCACATAAATTGAAATTTGACGCTTATTTTAAGTTAAAATTTGGTATTGTATTTTTTTAACTATGTTCTATAGTTCCTGAACTAGAAAATAAATTATTTATTAAATTAAATATATTTTATAGTATTTTTAGGGCTTCACAATACGAAAAAAGTTGAAAATTTCGTGTTAGTTATCATTCGAGCGCCAATATTCAAATAATGCATTGGAATATAGCTTATTTTTTAGTTCAAGAACCAGATAATATATTTCTTAAATTATTTGAGAAATTTTAAGCAAATAATTTGATAAACATCTAAGGTAGAAGACTTTTTCTTTGTACTTCTTTTCAGCCAAAATAAATTCCTTTTTCCATTTTTTTTAAAAACCTTTTCCCCACTTAACTGGTATATTTTGATTTTATAGATGGGTTTTCAGCCCTTTTATGCCCATATTCAAATTTATAAGTATTTTCGAAGTTTTCTCAAAAAATTCTTAGCGAACGTAGTCACATACTTTAAAATATTGGATTGTTCTAGTTGAACTATACTCAGTTAAATGGATGTTCCATTCTTCTCATAATAGAGAATTTTTCAAAAGGTCCGATGAAGTGCCTGTGCCTATTTTATCGTTTCTATAACTGATCAATGTGTTCAATGAATAATAGGTCATTGGGGAACACTAATTATCATTAACCCTGCAATATCACAGACAACTCAGACCATTGATTCAGTTGGACGATTTGACAGCCTTATCCTGTGACCGATGCAAAGATCTCAGCATCTGTCATTCATCTAAGGAATAGATAATGAATGATTCACAAAAGGATACTACGAAGTCCAATGCCTTTAAATATCAGCTATTGGCTCTTCCTTTTATCAGCTACTGCTAATAAGCAATTGAAATGAACTGATTGTTCACATGCAAGAAATTAATTTTAGTGCAGCTGATCATAGAATATACAGAGAACGAAACTAGATCAATGCGTCAATGTTTCGTCTTTAAGCCTTTGTCAAAAAGGGTTTATGCTTCAACGACATGATGGAAATATTTTTCGAAAATAATAAGAAAATTCACGAGAAATAAAATAATCTTTCAATATGCACATAAGGCTTTGCAGCATTAAAATATTTGACGGGTTATTTTTTACCTCACAATATTAGAAAATCAAACTCCATTTTATTGACTCATCAAACAAATAAAATTCTCCCTAAAACATGGATATTGTTTCGTGCATATAAATGGATTTTCAGAAAGAAATTCTTTTTTTTTAATAAAAATAAGAAACATTATACTCTCTTTTTCATTGTTCTTTTGTTTGATCAATTTAATTCACATAAAACTCAGTAATAATAAGTAATTATTTTCGTACACAATATAGAAATCAAACTAAAAAAAATCAACGAATATGTATGAAATAAAACTTTAGGTAAATAAAGAAAAGAAGATATTTTTTTCAATCATATCTTCCTTTTTTTTCACTCATGATTAAGGAAGAGATTTATTTCTTTAACAACATTGTCCAATCGTGAACAGAAATAAATCTATAAACTCAGCAAAACAAGCAGAAAGCTAGGAATTTAGAGATTATATAGTTTCAAAAGAGTTCTTTTAATTTCCATGTGATATTGTAGTTTCACGATTGACAGTTAAAATTACAGAAATTCGTCTCTTGGTTAACTTGGGAAACCTATAACTCTGCCATCAATTCAGAAATTTAAATGGAATTTGAATTCAAGCTGTTAAGAAATGCTCAATTTTATAAAAGCAAATAAATTTAATTTATTACATGCAAATATTATATACAACCTACAATATATATAGTGTGCATTTTTTCGTTAAAACATAACGCAAAATGAATCTGAAATATCAACGTATGATCGGAGAGAAATCCCAGAGTTCAAATATCAAATGAAATGGAGCTACTCTATTTTCCTTGTCCTCTAATTCCTTACCCACTATTTCCTCTGATTCACTAAATCATTAATTTTAATTCAGACGTGAAATCACAGGAAGCATTAACTTAAGGCTGAGAGACGGCGGTCTAAGAATTTTGTGGCAAAAGAGGAACTGTAGGCTTAAAAAGTTCTTGCATGCATGCTTGCGCATTAAATTAATGGATGATGGCAGTAGTTCTAGGAACGTTTCAGAAATCGTAGCATAAAAGACGAATGGTTTCGAACGACGATGCTTTTGAATAATGAGCAGAAATTACTCTTTACCGCAGGCAATTAACGAGATAATTTCTTTTCATACTTCTAATTCAGAAAATATCCACGTGAAAGAAACTGACAGATCACCAATGATGTATGGTAATTCTTTCAAACAGCTCACTGAAAACCTTAAAACTTTGTAATTACCCTACTTGTAATGAATACACTAAGAAGATGAATTGTCTTGCAATATTTCTTCAGAATCGTGTTCGCTTTGAGCGATTATGCAACACATTTTCCCTGGTACAAGAAACAGAATTAAATCGATTTCTTAAGCAATTGATAAAATTGAAAGTATAAAAAATTTTTAAAAAATCAGACTTTTACTTTCCTTATATGTGAAATGGATAGAGAAACCGTCGGAAGTTGTCTCCTCAATACTTTCTCGTATACTCTTCAATAAAGGTCTCTTTCGCCATTCCTCCGAATATAATACGAACCTTGGGTAAGGTCGCTAATTTGTTGAAGGGTATTGGTAAACGGTAGTTATCAAATATGAATTTTTGTGTGAATCTAATAGTTTTATTAAATTCATTGCGATAATATGAATTTTGAGACTTTTTTTGCTGCCCAATTAACGCCAAAATTTCACACAATTTTCAATTGTAATCATAACATAATACTCGGATGTTCATTGATTTAATTTATTACTTTTACTTATATGCGAAAATACAGACCGACAGACGTCTAATGGTATGGTGAATTTGGTTCAAAATTTTTTATACGTATCAATATGTTAGTTGCAAAAATTCTGTATTTAACTAGCCATTTGCATTTTGAAGTTATCAAATTTGCTTGTATTCGATCAGCTAACTAGACTTCTTGTGAATGGATTTCACGCAAAATTTCAGAGAAATCTATAAATGTGATCATTATTTCATTTATCAAGTTTCAGTTCTCTAGCTAAAAGCGTATCTGGGTTATTGTGTTTATTCACATAACATAACGCCATCCTGTCTCCCGGTGCCTATAACAATATGTTATCTGACCAGATGGATGGCCAGCGTCCTTGCTTAGGGATAGCGCATCTTCGCCGTGATCTGGGCTTCCCCGATTCGAATCCCGCTTCGGGCATTGTTGTTCTTCCTCTGTGTTCTATCTGAGAGATGTGTGAATGTGCCCCCTGTAAAAAAGGGGTTGTACAAGCGAATGTGTGAGTTTCATCTTCATATGACCTAAAAGTCAGATTTCTGCCCTCGGGTGCTCAGGGTTATTTACCCTCAGAAGCTACCGCACCCCCCTTCCGCGGTAACGCGGACACGACATCATCATCATCACCAGTTGGATGAGCACAATATGGAAGGAAGAAAAAATGTTAAAAGAAAGAAAGAGATGACAAACCATCCAGAGAGAATCCCATCGGTGTCAAATCCTACACGACTGTATTCAATTTTTGGGGAATAAATAACTAAATGGAAGGGACAAAAATACTTAAACATATGGTCACTATGGGTTGAACTTACAGGGAAATGAGATTACTAACTGAAAAGGAAAAATAAAATGATAAATTTAATTGTGAACATCTTTATGACATATACAAGTATATAAACAAACATTGTAGAGTCAGAAATTGGTTCATTGACTGGGAGACATAATGTCAAATATGTGTTTATCGGACTCAGGAAGTCTGAAACGTTGAAATCTTGAATCCGATATTGTTTTATGATTACAATACTTTATACATACTTCATGCATAAGGAAGTAAAAATATTGTAATCACTAAAAAAAAAAAAAAAAAAAAAAAAAAAACGATTTCAACGTTTTAAACCTTTTAATTCCAAAAATCACGTTCTTTGATCTTATTTATCTGTCAATTTCCATAGACGCTATGAAATTTTGCCAATTTGTAGGACGAAATTTAATATACAATATTTGATATCAAAATTAAAGATTTCTACGAAATTCTTTGCAAAATCCAGCAACGGAAAGTATATTTAATGGAGAGCTCTACCGAAACACAATAATTCAAAAGTACAACTGCGCAACAAAATGGACAAAATTTTCAGCACAACAATTTTTTCAAATTTTTGACTAAATCCGTCAGAGGTTAGATTGTCCTTCAGTTTATTCCTTCAACTGTTTGTGCACGTACTTATTTAAAGCTGCAACAAGATCGATATATAAAATTTGATAAATGGTCTTGATGCGAAAATTAGAAATTCCATCAATGCATGGATTCAATTAGCTAAATGCAAAATGTATAAATAAATATTTTCATTTCTTCATGGATCACCTTCGACTTTTGACTGTCTGGTTTCCTGAAGAACAGTATCTAAAATCAAAGGTTGTGATCTGTGATCAGATCTGAAAAAAAGCACTTGGAGCCCTGTTCTTGATATGATACCAAACTTACTACGGTAAGCTTCGAAAAATACGGTTCTGTGGTTGCAACACAATGTTGAACATGAAATGGGATATACTAAACAATTTAAATGCTACTTTTTCATATTATTTAACATTTATAAAGCATATTAATTATTTTTAATGTATTATAGTGCTACCTATCGGATAATTGTTGTGCTATTTTTTATTTAATAAATGTTAAGCGCATTATTTAAATTATTAGAATTCAATTTTTTTTCTCATTTGGATTAATAGAATGCATTCTATAAATACTTGAAATGGGAAACTTATTTCTTGATAATATAGTACTTTAACGCCCACAAGGCCTCAAATGCTTATTGAACGAAGATACAGAATCCAATTGAATCTCCTGGATATCTCTGCGAAATTCCATTTCCTTTCATAAGTGTGGTTGATTGAATAATTGGCTCATGCTGTTTTCATTAAAGGCGCTTATCCTAGGAGTTTTTCTATGAACACTCAAAGGATGTCCTAGCATAAATTTGTTTAGCTTCTAATTAATTAATACTCAATGAAATTTGCACTTTGAATATTTGATAATTTTCATTCTCTTATCCCAAAAAATAAGTTTTTCAATTTGTTTTTACTCCTAAATAATAAACGTAAAATTTCATTGAAATCCGTCCAGTCGTTTAAGAGGAAATCTGGATCACATGTATGCATATATACACGTATACTTCTTTTATATTGAGATTAGTGCCTTTACAGAAAATTTAAAAAAAAATCATTTCAAAAAAGATAATTAATATGATATTGCTTAAAAGAAGATATTCGATCTGTAAATTCTGGCGTGCCTAATATAAAATGTATATATTAAAAATCGGGTATATTATTTGTTCTTGGAATTATTCAATTTAATAGATAATTACTTCAGGATTAATAGGTTAAAGTTGGAAATAAAATTTTAATTAAAAATGATGAAAAAAATGTTATACATTTTTTTTTAATATCTTCAGAATTTATTATTTCGCAAAAGCCATCTGTGTACCTCTTTTTTAACTCAAACAGGTAAGCTTTATTTTAAAATTAAGTATTTCATCCATTCACTTCATTTTTATAATATCATTTATACTATCACTCGCTCCGAATTTATTAACTTTTTAACTCTGCTTATTATAATCTAATTATTTTCCCTTCCGAAAATGTATTGCTATACTGACTAAATGAAGAGCCCATAGAATGTTTAAATATTATGAATTATTTTATATCGGATTATAGCGCCTTTGAATTAATTAATTTCAGCTTTTAATACTGAAAAGCGATAACCTGATAATCATAAAATTCGCTACTTTGTGCACATGCAGCCGCTACTTTATAATTAAGTGCAAATTTTTAAAATATGAAAAATAGAAAGGTGAAACATTATAAAGCCACAGCGTTTCAGTTTAAAGGTTTTAATTTAATGAACTTTTTTTGATCAATTTCTGAGCTACAAATATTTCTGTTTAAACAATTTCTCCACACATTAAATTTACGTATATAAAAATGTGTGCATATTTTACGCCAACAGCAATTTAATTAAGATAGTTTCAATCTACTAGAACTGTTAGAATGAAGCCAATATTAGCAGAATTGCCATGCTTGATGTTAACACGGTGCTCAAAGCACTTATCGATCAAAAACACATCCTACTTGTTTTGCTTTCTGTTTTAAGCCCCGCCATGGAGCGCATGAAGAATAAAGATGAGAAGATTCCGATTTATGGTTTACCCACGTCTACCCAATGGGTAGTATATATATATCATACCGTTCATACCGCGCATCATATCGATGACGGTGCAATCTTTTTAAGGGAAGGGTTGTACCGTGACCGATGATGACCATTAGTATCCAATCTCAGTTCTTTCTAGAACGCTGCTGAGACAATAAGAGTCATTCACTTCAGTCTGGACGCTATTCAAGATCCTGGAGAGCTTCTTTTGCAGTTACTATCTGTTTAAAACTATTATTAGATAGATATATTGGTATATCTTTATATTATTAGGTGTATAACTTTCCCTTGGAACAAAAATTTGAATTCGTTTAAATTTATTTTCTGTGAATTACAACAACTCTAAATAAACTTTTCAAAATGCATGAATTATGATTCAGACGCTATGCAAGAACATGAAGAGTTTTTTTGCAGCTACTATCTGTTTTAAACTATTATTAGATAGATATATGTGTATATCTTTATATTTTTAGGTATATATCTTTCATTAGAACAAAAAAATTTGAATCCGTTTAAATTTATCTTCTGTGAATAACAAAAAATAACAACTCTAAATAGATTCATAGAATATCTCACAGAATGGTTAATAGTTGAGATATATCACACGGATATATTAGTTAAAAATGCATGAATTATGATTCAGAATTACCAAGTTCTACAATGTTTTAGTCACATTTGATTTGTTTTGTTTTTTGTAAAAAAAAACTAAATACTATTTTATAGTTTTCACTAATATCTTTGTGTGTTAGAATTAAGAAAATACGTATTTTTGCAAGTTCCCTATCATAATACAATATTTTAATATTTTCATTGTTTTAACTGTCACACGTTATTATATCCTTAATGGAGTATCCATAATCAAAGTAAAAACCTTTCAAATTTAAGTTACTCAAATTGATTTGTGTATCAAATATTTATTTTATATTAAAATAAATTAGATATCTTAAAAACCATATGTAATAATTCACAATAGCAAATAGTAACATTTATTATTGATGAAGAATAATGCCAGAATTGAACCTATTTTATTGTAGGATCAGATTAATGACGATTAGGCGTTATTTTGCATCTATTTTGAACATTCATTTAAATCTTTTGTTTAAACATTTTAGTACAAAAAATTTCGATACATGTAACATTTTTATTACATGTATCGAAGTTTAAGGCACCCTGTTCTCGAAAGTTTGGTTGTCTGTAACTAAGATAGATGAATTGCCTAAACAATGAAAACTGCTTGAATGATTGATCGAATTGGTGTAACTGAGTAATGATTGGATTGGTGTAACTGAGTAATGATTGAATTGGCGTAACTGAGTAATGATTGGATTGGTGTAACTGAGTAATGATTGAATTGGCGTAACTGAGTAATGATTGGATTGGTGTAACTGAGTAATGATTGGATCGGTGTAACTGAGTAATGATTGGATCGGTGTAACTGAGTAATGATTGGATTAGTGTAACTGAGTAATGATTGGATTGGTGTAACTGAGTAATGATTGGATTGGTGTAACTGAGTAATGATTGGATCGGTGTAACTGAGTAATGATTGGATTGGTGTTAATCCCTAATAGTTTGCAAGCAGTATATTCATCATCCTTATGGTTTTGGAATTATTCATTTGCAATCCCTTTTTTAATAGAGAAATAAATATCGTGCAGAATTATTTGTCATTTCCGTGTTTCAAAATGGAAAGATAGGAAATTGGATACATTTCTTTCCATATGAAAGTATAATACTGTCTATTGATTAATAATACAGAATGGTAGTTTGCGGTTCTGTTTTAAATATGGTGAATCTATTAATCCTTGGATGATTTATTTGCGAAGCAATGTAGATCATTTGCTGTGATATATGAAATAATTCGAAATAAAAGAAAATACTTAAATATTAAATATTCTGTTTATAACATTTAAGATGATGAAAATAATCAAAACTCGTCGTCATGCTACAGAAGTGCGATTAATATGCTTCCCACCACTATAGGCACAAATAATAGAAAAAGATAATTGCGGTTTGATCGCGATTTGACAGTCTACTTATAAAAGCAAAAAGTAAATGCAATACCATGATTTAGTGTAGATTATCAAAATCTAAAGCATTATAGAAATAAAAAAAAAGAATTATAAAATGGAATATAGTAAAATAATAGGAATAATATAAAGAAAATGCTGGGATAAAAATTATAATTTTTTTAAAGATATTTATATTTATATTAATACATTGTTTTGATATTTTCTTGTCCATTCGTTTTTACATCTAAATGCTTTGACTCTTTACATTTCATCTTTCAGAGCTGTTTAATTATTTCTTCTAATTATTGCATTCTAAAATATTGGCAATAATTAAAAATATTTTATTAACATTTTATTTTTTTATTTTTCAAAGAAGAGAACCAGTTTATTAGAGATAGAATTTTTCTTCATTGTAATGGGAAATATAACTTTTCAACAGTATGTCTATGTTTCTTTTTAAATTATGAATAATTAATTAAATTCATAACTCAACTATATATTAAAAAATATATATAATTTGAATCTTTGTATAATATAAATTGATATATGCATGAATAAATATTAAAAAGGAAAGACAAGTAAATGTAAATGAGTTGCCTTATTAGGCTTCATTAAGGAATAGAAAAAGAAATCGTTATATAAATTAACGAAATACATTCTTCCCAGAAGGAAATTTAAAATTTAAGACTTATTATTCTCATGAAATATTTAATTCATATATTTTCATAACAACTAATATTTATTTGTAAAAAGATTTCACACATTTTCCTTAGTAGTTTTTTTTTTTTTCCCATCAAACAATATTACTTTTTTTGGAAATTCAGGTAATCAGTTATAAAGTGTTTTGTATTTTCAGCTAATCTAAGAAATGCAGAAATGTAATAAGTTAATTTTGCTGAATTACACTGACGATATAAATTACATTGACGTAATATATATATATATATATATATATATATATATATATATATATATATATATATATATATATATATATATATATATATATATATATATATATATATATATATATATATATATATATATATATATATATATATATATATATATATATATATATATATATATAGATATATATATATATATATATAGATATATATATATATATATATATATATATATATATATGCCATACCATATATATAATTAGAAATACTAAGAAATTGTGTAGGCAACTTTAAATTAACACACTTATTTAGATACAGATAAATTTTTCTGAAAAATTAACCTTTAGATATTTTGGAAATATTTATTTAAAGCTAATAAAATACTGAATCTATTGAAATGCTAATAATTCATTTTAAATGAATAAAAAATTATAAGACAAGAGCTGCTACAATCTTATAAAACGATTCAATCGCAAATTCTCATACAAACATTCGAATGTCTATGACATTATTGAAATGATTTTATAATATGTGAGAAGAATAAATAACCAGCGTTATTCTTCGAAATTACATCTGTTTAGTGGCTATGTTATTCGGCTATAAGTCCTAACGTTGCAAGTTCGAACCTCAACATGCACGTATTATATTTTTTAAAAAAAAAATGAAATTTTGGCAAATTTCTACATTTTCCTTTCTGAATTTAAAAATCTATATATATTTTTAGTATTATATCTGTTTGTTCGTGAATATTCTAAAACGCAGAAAAGCTTTGATCTAGAAGATTGAAATTTGACTCAATGCTTTAAAACATAATTTTTAGATTTCTTCGAAATTCTGACTTAAGTACATTTAAAGGAAGTATGTTTGTGTCTCTGAGAGCGATTGAATACAATAACTACAAAACATAAAGAGGGAAATAAATACGATTTAGTACACGGTCTTAGTATCTGAAGTGTAGACTCATACCATATTTGGAACTTAATCATCCAATGAGTTGAGGCCAGTCTATTTTCCTATTCACAGCCATATAACCGGCTTAACATGAAAAGGCAAAGATATATAACTTTGTATAAATACACCATTTTGAAGAAAATATACTATAGTATTGTTTTATTATTAATAAATATTAATTGATCTACTAATTTAATTAAGTTCTGGTTCTAATTCAGTGGCGTCATTTCGTATGAAGAAGAGAAAATATTAATTAAGCCTTTTTCTCAATATATTGTGAAGTGAAGTGTTAATTAAAAAATAAAAAGTAAAAAAAATAATTAAAACGGAAAATGATTTTTAGTTTATGAACAAAATATAATTTAATCACTTATTTTATTTAATATTAAATCAGTAACAGAAGTCTTTTTTATAAGAGATTTTAGTGCATACTTATAGAAGAAAGTGTTACTTAAAATCAGAAGAAAAAAGGCAGTTACATGAAGAAACTATTTAAAATGGGATTACCGTCTTTTTCTTGACATTTAAAACTGGTTACCTCACATATAAAATTCATTAATTCATATGAATATTTTAAATTCCTCGTTAAAGGCAAAATAAAAATAAATTGTCATTACATAAATTAATCTTCCTAATTGGGTTGACATTAATTTCTAAAAAAAGGAAAAGGATGTACATTTTAAAACATAAATAATAGTACCAAAAAAAAAATAGTACCAGCTCTTAATTAAAAAAATACTGCGTATCCCGTCACTTAAAGAAAGCACTCTTGAAAAAAACATCTAAATGCGTCACAATTGTAGTTCATTAGCATTAATAAGGACAAGGAGCAATGATCCTCGTAAAAAATCTCTCATTCTTCTTCCTAAAGTGAGCATTAAATTATTTTCTTCTTTTCATCGACTTTTCATATCCTCGTTATTCATTTCGCAGGAAAGATGTGGAAAGTCTTTGGAAACTGTCAACCTCTCCGATAACGGAATATTTTTACTTCGTTTCTTTTGTTATAAAAAGAAAATAGTTTTTAATTAACTTTTTTATCCTTATAAAGAGTTTTTAAAATCAAACTTTTATTTGTGTGCAAGACGGTAGAAGATGTTTAACATAATGCTTTTATGTAGCCGTCCAATATATTAATGACGTCATGTGACTTATATTTTATAAAAATGTTCTTCACATCGCTCTGGATAAGCAGATAGTTACATATATACATATAATATTTTACTGGCAGTTAATTTTTTAATGAATATTGAACGTTAAGAAGAGTGTTTTTTAAAAAATAATTTTAATAAAAAATTAATCAAAATTTTTAAAAAAATTTCATAATAGCTTCAGAGCTAATACTGCACACAGACCACTTTTAAATTCAATAAAACTGAAAAAATTTTACCTTTTTCAGTGGTATATATTTTATAGTTGTGTAGATTTTTTAAATTAAAATTATCCTTTTCGCCTGAAACCCTACTTCACATATAAATGAACTAAAATACATTATTTTGTCAATAATATTTCTCCTCCATTTTTGTTTCATAAATAAAGGAGTTGTGTATTGTTACATGAATGGTTGGCTTTCATTTGGAAGCAAAGGCAATTTTCATCAAAGATTTTTTTATATTAAAACAATTGAATTTGCACACCGTTTTTGTGATAATATATTAAAAATCCTGATGTTTAATAGAGTATGCTTATATAACTGAAAATGTCATCGCAATAGAACCCGAATTACGTTATGAAATTAATTTCAAATGTTGCAGAACTTATTTAGTTTAACCGCATTAAATAGATCTACTAAGTTTGAAATTAAGCTTTCATCTAGTTGTGTCTTTTTCGGATTGGTAAAGTGTAGAATTGAGCTTTCTGGAAATTTCCTAATATCTCGAGAAGTCATAATAATCTTCATAAAGTCACGAGATGACGCCTTTCCCAAACAAGTATTTAACACTAATCGATATTCAACTCACCGAGAAAGCTTCAACAATTCTTTGGAAAAACTAAAGGCATTAAACTGCAATATACTATGAATAGAAAGGAAAGAAAACTAAAAACAAATTACTGATAATGGAAACTAATATAAAATAATAAAGAATTTATTCATTTTTTCATAATTTAATGAAATTATAATTATTTTATTCAATTTAAAATTAATTATTTCAAGAAATTGCAGAAAAATCAAGTAAAGATAAATAAATTCACTAGAAAGAAATTTCAATTTAAAATAAGATTTCTGCGTTATTGGCTTGCATTTACAGCTTATGGTATACGAAAATAAATTTAATATTTTCCGTAGGCCCATAAGAGAAATTTTCTACTTCGGTTGTTTTCGGCATGAAGTTCAATTCGATTTGAAAAACTCAAATATTTGGTTGTTTTCAAAAAGTCCCCAGAAACAGTCTGGAGACATATCTCGTGATCAACATATGGGGAGAAATTGAATTTAGCCGAATCGTGACTTGTTTGCTAAAGAATAAATTAAGTTAACCTTTCTAATATGTGGGTCCCATATTTTATCTAAACAGGTTTTCTATCACTGGTATTATATTTTGGGTTTGAAATGTTACAGGAGCATTTTTCAATCTTTAGAAAGGCGGTCAAAATTCAATACTCTTGGGGACGTTTTGGATTGAAGCGATGTCCATAACGCTGTTGCAATTGTTTACTTTTGAGAAACTAATCCAATTTTCGGTTCGTAATCCTAATCATTATCTCAAAGGATATTTTATTCCTCTGTTTTTATTTTTCAGTATAAATATTAAATATATTGTAACTGTAAACATTTTTTTCCATATCTCATTGAGTTCGGAATTGAATGTTTGGACTCAGATACAAACATTTTTATGTGATTTTAGTACATTTAGCATGTATTCTTTGCAGCAAAATTATAGATTATCATCAAATTTTGAACAAACTTCGTCAGAGTTTTGTATCTCTTGTCTGCCAATCTCTCTGTTTGAATGGACAAATACATAAAAACAGAACAACGAATTGAACATATAAATATAGTATGTAACATTGTTTTATCACCTAAATTATATATTTGCATGAAAACGTGATTTCAGTTAGTCTATGAGAAGATGATTAAAATGTTCACTCAATGCCTTTTATAATATATGAAGAAAGTAAACACAAAACACACCTTTTTATATAAATGTACCAATATGTCGAAGGGAGAACCCATTGACTACTTAATGGCTGGGTTATGCATTTTTAGAAACATTTTACATTATTTATAGAACTTGTTAATTGTGCAAAAACAATTTAATAAAAACAAAAGATAAATTAGATTTTTATCTTTTTGAATATTTCATATGCCTTCTTATATATTTCTTATGATAAGTAACATGAAAAAAATTAATTAAGTGAAGAAAACTGTCTTTATAAACATATTAACAGTATTTATTTGGAAGAGATCTTAGGAATATATAAAGAAACAAAAAGGTAATCTTACACGAAGTGAAAATTATTGATTAATTTTATATTATTGAATAAGAATATTTACACTAATTATGAGTGGGTGTTTTTAATCAACATTTTTGTGATTTTTATACTTATTTATTTTTTTGGGTGAAATCATCTCCAAGTTATTTATTGTAAGACGAAATTATATTTCAGAGCGAATAAAATGGTGAAAAATGAAATGTCGTAGGACTGAAATTTTAAACAGAGTTTAGTGTACAAGAAATTTAATATTAATAAAGAAAAAAAAAATAAGAGTAATTATTTCAAATTTTAATAACTTATTTTTTTAATGTAATAATCAATAACAGGTTTAAAAGTAATAATTTGAAATTTTTATAAGATCCTTCTAATTTATTAATACATAAAACTGGAAACTGTAATTAAAGTTTAAAATTAAATAGATATAATAAAAATGCGAAAATTATATCTTGAGAACTAATAAATTAATTCTTATTTTGTATTGTTTTTGTGCATCAATGTAAATACTTAATAAAAAAATCTTTAATTATTTTTAGAACATATGAATACACCTAGTTTGAAAAAAAATTATATTTTGCATTCGATTCCAATGATGTTTTTTTGTTGCTATGTAAACATAGGCTCAATTATGGGAGTATCTGATATATGGAATTATGTAAAAAATCTAATCAAAATGCTCTCTACATCAGGAAATTTTCATTTTTATACAAGCAATCTTTTCTTGAAGACACGAAGACTTTCTTTTATTATCATACATATTGGTTTTAGATATGAAAGTCTTTATTGGCAATTCTACATTTATTAATCTTGCATTCCTATTTAAATCTTTGAAAAATTCAATTTAATCTTTCAATAAAAGAGCTCTATTCTTTCGATGCATTTTAAGTTAATAACCAACGGGTAGCCGAGCTTTATTATTTGCTCCCTAATAAATTTGCGTTTATGTTATTAATCGCATTCTACTGCAGAGCATTGTGATGCGGTTAATACACAAGCATCAAATCACCGATTATGAATTTTGGACGCTGTTTTTCCGATCTTTTAAAGCTGAAATTAAAATTGTAGTCACAAAATCACATATTAAATTTCATTTACTTAAGTAATTGTATTTTTGAATTACAGAATTAAAATCCTTGAAGAAGCATACACAAATAGATATACAATCAACCACTGGATGGATTTAATGAAAAATTTGATATTTATATTTAAGATGTTAAAAGTTTTAACTAAATTTTAT
The DNA here is from genome assembly GCF_947563725.1 of Argiope bruennichi. Classification (NCBI taxonomy): domain Eukaryota; kingdom Metazoa; phylum Arthropoda; class Arachnida; order Araneae; family Araneidae; genus Argiope; species Argiope bruennichi. Next base: position 27,156,546 of record NC_079153.1, read on the forward strand.
CCATCTAACTTTAGTTATCATGTTAACTTATATTCGGATAGTCGAATAGACAGATATTCTGCGAATGAATTTCACTAAAAATTTAATGGAAATCTACTAATTGTTGTAGAGACAGTAAAGCAAATTTCATCCATTTAGCTCAAAGCCTTTTTGAATTACCATATTCACAAATAGGCAGACAGATATAAATAATTCACAAATATATTTTTTCGTATCGTGGGAAGTCTGAAATGCGGATCGGTGTAAACATCTCAAATTCAAATTTTTTGACAATAAGAATTCTTTTACTCTATTCTTTGTACATAAAAAAGTTAAGAGGAAGATAGAGGAACTCGAATCTAACGCTCTTATCTGACGTTTTATCATTAAGATAATGATCATTTCACTAAATCTCCTATTTTCTCTTCCTCACCATCCATCCATGAAACTTTGGAATTTCCCCAGGTGTTCTTCTCATCCTGCATCTTTCATTTGGAAATGCCAAAGAGGAAAAAGATATTATTCCTTCTGGTTTACAAAATTCGTTTCTCCTGTAACAAGAACGAAGAAATCACGAGAGATGTAGAAAATTCAGAATTCTTGAAACGGAAAACAAACGATGGATAGCAAAAGCTGCGTGACATATGAACTAAGCATTTTATCTTTGAATTAGTCAAGATTGGGCTTAAAAGATGCATAAATAATAAATTTATAAAAGTTGTTTTGTTATGTACTAGCTGCCTTTAACTTCTAACCAGATCGCCGATAATATTGTGTCTTACGTGTTAGTTCAAAGCTCATGATTCCCTGAATAAAATAATCCTAAGTATCAAATTGTGATTGAGATTTGAGCCCTATTTTAAAAACTCTGCACCTTGCACCTCTACTTTTTTGTTCAAATGTGCATTCCTAATAAATTTTACTCCTATCATATCAAAGAGACATGAAAATATAGCAGTTAAGGTTATATACCTTCTAAGTTGTCTTTAACGGTACTGTAATTTCTCTTTCCACATTATATGTAAACTGCAAAGAAAATGAACAGCGCCTTTCCTTTTTAGATTACCTCTTTTAATGCTGAAAAAAAAAGGACGTGATGGAATATTTGTTGAAATAATGAAATTGTTTCAATCTCAAATTCAAGGTTTCTATTCAACGAAAAATATGCAACGAATATATATGCAAGAAGATATTGTAAGAATTATTATTATTATGAAAGAAATATCATTCTTATGCAAGAAATTGTACAATAAATATTATTAAATTATGTCTTATGTAAGAGATATTATTAAAATTTGTAATAATTAAACAACAACTCCACAATAAACGTATTTTGTTTTTAAAAATACGCGAAAATTATTTTTTTGCAATAAAATTGTTTCATTGCAGATAAAAATATTAAAAGCGTTGCTTATAATTTAGTTATTTAAAATTATATTCACATAGTTCTGTAAAAATCAATTGTAATGTAGTATTTCTGTTTGAGATTTCCATTCCCTTTCTCCGAAGTATATCTCTACTAAATTTGATAACTTGAGGTCACATAACTCTCACAGAGCTCTAATATATAGAGAGACATGTTGTTGCTGTTTCTTATGGCACTTGCCATGGACAAACCCACTGTTACGAAGAAAGTGTTTTAAGCCGGTGGGGAAGCGTCTCTTGTTTTTAGAGTAGCGCCAACTTGGGCCAAGAGTACGACTTGGCTACTCACGCATCACTCATTCGCTTGCACAACCTCTTTTTACAGGAGGGCACATTCACACATCTCACAGATAGAACAATGGAAGAACAACCATGCTCAAACCGGGACTCAAACCGCGGATGCTCAGATCACGGGGAAGACGCGTTACCCCGGAATGTAGTTATGCCGGCATCGCGAGACATAACTACATTTTTCTTTACTATTAGTAGCGAATATCGCATGAAATCGCCCATGTAATTTTCCTAATTTATTTGTGTATAGCATAAATTTTTGAAGCTAATAATTTAATTCTGAAACAATGTTTTTACAGCTAAGTAGTTTAAGAATTATATTTCCATTTTGTTGTAGGTTCCTTTATTTTCTAAATTTTTATAATACTTTGTAGATCACCAGCTTTTTGTAATGCTACAGTCTGATTACAGTCATTCGCTTTTATGAATTTCTTGAGATATTATAGCTTTTGAGGAAATATGACATTTTAAAATAAACCCATATTAAGGTTTGTAGTCATCTCCGAGAATGTTCCATCTCAGTTTATTTTCTGTTTTTATTTCAATTTATTCCGGAAGCGGGGAAGTAGCTCAGTATTATTTGAAAAATAAAAATATTGCGGATTCAACATTCAATATCTAAACCTACAGATGCTCGATTTTATTAATAAATTAAATAATAAAACTGGTTTCTACGCTGTTTTCTTTATTATTCTTGTAAAACATATTTTAGATGCAGAGTTTTTATGTAAAATATTTCTTTCACTTACTGTTCGGGTGTTCTACTATGAATAATGAAAAATCTTCCTTTTAGAATTTTATGATAACAATAATTCTGTTCTGCTTTATAATTCAAACTAAAAGCCAAATGTATCACAAGGAAAAAAATTGAAAATATACAATTCTAAGAGGGATTATTTTTCCATTTCTTAAAGTGGTTTTAAAGTCCAGATATTAACTAAAGCTCATTTAAATATTTAATCAGATAAAAACGCTCGGGAAACGAAGTTATTTGATATAAATAAGGTGATTGCAACAATAACCAACAAAAATCAGTAGATACAAAATAAATATCCAAAAAGTAATCAATATCATCAGTTTTTGAATAACAAGAAATGAAATAAGTACTTAACTTTCATTATCTTCTCTAAAGTGACAATGTGAATGAAACAATTTATTAAAACATTTTTTTTTAGAATACTAAAAATGTATTACATTTACATAATTAATTTTTATTCTTTAATCTTTTAAACCTTAATTCATTTTTATAAGTTATTATATTATGAAATCATTGTACATCAAATCCATCAATTATATGAATTCCCTTCCCTCTGTAACTCAAATACTTAAATAACCATACAGACAAATGTTTCAAGAATTTAAGTTGAGTTACCGAAACAGCGAAGATAATAGAAGGAACTTGTTAATCAATCATCAGATTATTTTTTCGTATTAAACAGGCAATGCGATGCTCGCGGAATACGATTTCCGCTCCTTATTATTTAGCTAAGACAATTGTTAAGTGTATAATGTCTTAAGTAGAAAAAGTTTTCTGAGCATTTCTCAAAAAACTCATCATTTGCATTTGCTGTTTTCTGCGTCACTACAGCAGTTGATAGATAGATAGTTGACAGACTGCAGATAGATGTATCTGCAGTCAAGTATAATATAGGGTTTACGAATACGATCTCGTTTATTTTTAATGGCCAATGTTTTCGTCGTCTTCAATATGCACTATTAGTTTTCAAAGATTTGCATTTAATCGAAGCTTTGTAAAATATTTTACCTGCCGAAATGCTTAATGTCGCAGCAAAAAATATTTGTGTTTCGTTGATAAAACAATTCAATAAATGAAGCGCGGTCTGTTAAGTAAATTTCATGAAGAATTCCTTGTTTGGGGAAAAGTCCAACGATTTCTTGCATAAGTACAGGATGTTGCTCATGTTAAGAAATAAATAAATTGCCTACTTCTCATTGCTACTTCCTTCCCTAGCAGCCGAAAGATGAACTAAATATTTTGTGTCAGGAATAAACTAAATTTTTTTGAAAAAAAAAATCATCTAAAATTTTGAGCTTTGAAACTGAGCAAACTAAATAAATCTTTGAAACTAATAAACTAAAATTGAGAACTTTGAAAAATGAACTAAATGTCAGGAGATCGTGTGTCCGAAATTTGGGTGAAATTGATCAAGTAATTTTTTCTACAGAAAGATTTAAAAATTTTAGACGGTCCACTTTTGTGCATGTTATAGAAATCTGAATAACATTTTTTCTTCGTGATCTAAAAAAAATTGCATTTTACCTGAGAAGACTCTAATACAGCCTTCTCTAAAATGCCTAGTCGTTTTTATGGAAAGTATGAAGCGATTAATAATTCGCATAGTTTCTAGGCATTTTATTCAATGCCAAATTAGCACAATGTCAAATTAGCACAGTATGGAAAACATCGAAGATTTGTTTTGAGTACGAAGCAAGGCACATTTCTTAATCAGCGAAAAAAGAGAAGAGCAAGATGCAGTGTCCGAAAAGGATTTAGTATAGACATCCAATAACAATTCGCATTTTTCAAGCAAAACCCTTATCATGACCATAATTTAATTCTTTAATTAAGTAACATTTTTCATTCAATTGAAAGTCCTAGTATTATATTCAACACGCAAGAAAAGTGCATAGATCTGAAAAAATTGATCAACTTGTATATATTTTCTAAAAATATCAACAAATTCTACATAATGCAGGTGCTTCATATATGGTTGGTAACGTAAAAATGAAATTATGCAGTATTTGGCTCAGTACTTTCTTTGAGTTCAAAATGTCCACACTTTTATTATAGTCACCTCGTAAAGAAGCAGTTTAATAATTCTAATTTATTTTTTAAAAAATGCGCTGGGACATTAAAAAAGATACCATATTTGGGGAAGTGCTTACAAACTTTTAGAAAACTCAAAACTTTGATTTGAAAAATCACTTTGACATTTTAATAGAACTTTGAAGGGTTTTTTTTAAAAAAATATATATAATCTTTTTAAAAATATAGCAGATAATTAAAATTTTCTTAATAAATTATTAATCATTACAGAATACAAATAAAAAAATGCATGTTTTCGATTAATGAAATGGCATATTATCGTCAAAAATAATAACTTGGCTATTGAGACTCTTGCTATTTTTCATATTTGGCTTATTAACCTTAAGATTGCGATGACTTTGATATAAAGTTGCTGGTTTCAGCTTAATTCTACCAAAGATGTGTTATTTGGGATGACCTGGATAATGTAAAATATTAACCATTCAAAACCACTGGCCTGGAATTTAGGTGTGGGTCTATCCATCTGGCACTATTCACAAAGAAGAAACTTCTTGTAAATCTAAAACGAGATGTTAGTATAATCATAACCTCCCTGGTACGATGTTGAAATTTATCTAGAACAAATGCATATGCTCTATAAGTGAGATAATTTATTATAGTAATTGCCTTTCGTTAAAATAGGGGTTCATTTAATCCATTCCATTGGCGAATTCAGTAATTACATTTTTTTCCTTGCTTGGAAAACAGGATAGGAAATTTCTTATCATGAAATAAAAGGAATAAATGACCAAAAGATTTGGATATCATTAAAGTGGAAAATAATCATTCATGGATTAGGCAAGAACTTAAAAAGTAATTATCTATGTTTTTTTCCTTCTGAAAATATTGTTTGTGTTTTCAGCTGAATAGTTTTGATACTTTCCTATGCTCTCAGCAAATAAAACAATGGTTTCAAAATAACGCAACAATAAATTGTCCTCTGCTTTTTGTTTTTCTCAAAATAATTACCTGCTTAATATCTATCTGCTTCATTACTATACTTTCCTACTTGAAATTTCTTGTTGCCTTTGAAAAACAACAGAAATTGCTGATCATGAAATAAAAGGATAAAATGTCGAGGGGATAGGGATGCCATGAAAGAGAAAATAAGATAGATTCGTCGATAGATTAGTTGAGTGCATAAAAGTAATTATCTGCCATTTCTTTTTCTCTAACTATTGTTTGTGCTATTGGTTCCGTCTGATAAATCCAAGATTTTTTCTTGCACTAATTGTTAAACATGCGGTATTCGAATTGTTTATGATACAAAGACTATATATTTTTACAATGCTTTTATTTAGTAGTAAGCGATACCAAATGACAAAGAGTGAACAAAAGGATGATTATCGAAAAGATTATGATATGTAGGAAATGGAGAAAATTCCGCGCTTCGTTAACGACTTGGAGAAAAAATCCTGTCAATGATAGAAATTTCATTTTTAATTATTAATATTTTCTAGATTGGCGATTTATTTTCTGAATCATATTTATCAATAATGTTCAGAGGAGTTAATTACATAAAATGTTATTTTTCTTTGTAAGTTTACAGTCATAAACATACATAATTCATTTAGTTTTATGGACACATCTAATCCGTAGAACAGACAATTACACATTATGCTACAAAATTTGGCTCAGATATACTTTAGAATTTGTGACTGCACATTGCGGAGCCATTTTGTTTTCAAGTTCAAATTTTATTTCATCAGAAATTAAAAGAAATTACGAAGTTTCTCTACCGTAATTTTCGAAAACATGATTGCACAAATATGATTTTTATCTAATTTTAAAATTTAAAATATTTGCATTTTAGTAATGTAAATTTAATTACCATACAATTTATTATAAATCTTGACAACTTTTTTCAATTGTTTTTGCTTGATTTTCAACAATCGAATTTATTGTTGGGAGAGAATTTAAATCATTTTTATTTTTCCCTTTCGTGTTCTGCACGAAGTTTAATTACCAGCTATTTAATTCAACTTTTTTCTATATTGATGAAATGCTTATTTTAATGAATAAAATAAAATTATTTAATAACACAATAAAAAAAATAAGTATTACAAGCAATTTTTTGTCTCGTTACATTTTTCGATGCGATAAAGAAATTATAATATAGTATGCACAATACAGACGAAACCAATAAAGTTTACAGAAAGTAAGACTGATATTTCTGTTCACAATAAAAATAAATAATAAAGATTTAAAAGTGCAATTGTACCATGTCGTACTTTTGACCACATGAAGTATTATACCTTTGAACAGTTCAAAAGTACAATATTTCTCATTCAGAGGAAACTAGGGATATTTCATCTGAGATCATCAACTCAGATTGGGAGAAAGATGGTAATGTGTGTTTACCATCTCTTTTGACCCTTGGTCATGTGACCTATAGCAAGTGATTTTCATTTCAATTTTAAAACTCATCTAAATGGTGGGACTTTAATATGTGTTGATAGTCCGAAATAAATTTCCTCTTTTCATTTCTCTGTAGAATTTACACTTGGAAGAAACATTAAATAAAATATTTCTGATTTTCAAACTGTTCTATAATCTATAACTGAGTATACGGTAATGCGTAATATCTCAGTTTTAAGTGATTTAACCCATATTGAATCTGTGTCCTATTTTTAGGAAAGTTGAATTAAATTCGAATAAAATAAAAGAAACAATTAACATCTACATAAAACTTTTCGTAAATTATTATAAATAGACTAAATTTAATAAATTAGTGGGAAAAATAGAATTTAAAAAATAATTAATAAAAAGACATTGCTTTAAAATCTCCCCTCAAATAATACCAAAGTTTTAATCCGTTTAATAATAAGAAAATTATCATTTTTTCTTACACAAATTTATATAGGTTTTTAGTAAATCATCAATGTTGTTCAAAACTTTAAACATATCCACGAAAAAAATAAATATTACGGCATGATATGACTCCAGCTGTCCTATATATAAATCAACGGTCCGAAACCCACTCTTTTTTTTTCAAATCGCTCAAACTTCTAGATCGCATTACTTGAATTCAGGGAACGATGTATCTTTTTATTTTTTCATGCTAGGGCACAGGGATCAACAAAAAGCTGGAATATTTTTTGGTTATCAGTCAGTACCCTTTGTCAAACAAGTTCTTTAGTGTAGCCATTGCACATATGATTTTCAAACTTGTTTTTAGTGCTTTCTTGTCTTTCCATTAGTTCAGTTGATACTTTATTTTATAGTTGCGAATTTACTGACCATTTTTGTTGTTGTAAACTGGCCAGGAAATTTCCAACAGTGGTGGAAGCTTTTGAATATATGAATTCTTTATTCGATGAAGAATTTGATGATCCTAAAATGACAATTATTCCACCGAAACCAGATGCGGTCAGTGACGAAGAAACAATAGAAGGCTCTTTCACAAATTGCAATATAGATGAAACATGTGGTGATCTTGAAATTCGAGATACTGCTGAAACTTTAGAAGTTTTGTTAAATATTTGAGAAGAAATTGTTTTATACAAAAGCACCTAAATAAAAAGAAATGAGAATTTCCACTTTTACAATATTTTTTTTTCTTCTCAAGATCACCAACATATTGCAGATACGATATTGGCAAGAACTTTTCCATTTTATGATATCGTATACAGATGCAGAGACTAATCGATATACAGCGCAAAAAAAAGAACATTCTTTTGAAGTCAATGAAAGTGACATCGAAAAATATATAGGCAATCCTTTTTTTTACTGTGATTATCACATTTTATCACATAAAAAAAATGTATTGAGAAAATTCTCCGGACAATGGCACAGCCTTGGTGAATAGAACTTTGTCCAGGAAACAATACAGTGACAAAATTATCCACATTTGAATGGCAATTCGGCAATCAACATAGAGGATCGTTGTTAGAAAATTCGCACATTCTCAGAAAATCTTTGCTGTAAAATATTGTTACGAATCTGTGAAGCGGCTTCCCAACCATAGTCGGTTCTATAAGAGGTCCCAGAGCTTGGCGACCATTTGGCGACTTAGCAACGAATTTGGCGACCATTTGGCGCTAAAATAGATTATACCCGAAACATCGGGAAATTTCCCGATCGGTCCAGTAGGAACGGAGATACGCCTCGAACGTTCCTGATTGGTTGAGAGGCTTATAGCCCCGCCTCCTAAGACCTATAAAATGAGCTGCAGCTGCCGGGGAGTGACGGTGAATTGAGTCGTTGACCAGTGGAGACGAAGAGTAGTCGGAAGCGACGGTGAAGAACTCGTCTTCCAGGGACTAGCGGAGCAGCGACGGAGTAGAGCTGCTGTGTATACTGTTGAATGCTGCTGTATATTCTGTTGTATGCTGCTGTGTATACTGTTGAATGCTGCTGTGTATGCTGTTGTTGCTGCACGTCTCGGCTGAAGATAATCGTCTTCTGTGCTGTATATAGTTGTCGTCTTTGTGCTGTCCTGTGTGTCATCGTGTAAATAAACGTCGTTGTTTCATTTTCTACTGCCGCCTCGTGATTGAGCGTTCTTCACTCCATATAACCCCCACTATCCAAACGAACCCCGGAAATTTCATAACAATATTTTTGAATTCGTCACTACAGGTCCTAGTAATCCAAGAGGATCGAAAAGTCTTGCTATAGTGGATAAAACGCAGCGTTTTGTGACTCGACAATCTTTCCTTTGAGACGGCTTGAAATCGACTTTAAAGTAAAGGCTGTCCTTTTTGGTGTTCCAAGAAACTCCTAAAACTTGCGTTTCCTCGGAGTGTGTAAAATTATAGATTTCTTCACTACTTGATACTAAGTCTTCACAATTACTATGCCATTTGTGCAGTTGAATGCCAGAATTTTCCAAGATATCACTTAACTGCCTTTGAATTTCTTTGGCAATATATAAATTATCAGAACCGGTTAACACGCCATCCATATAAAAGTCATCTTCACTGACGGATGCAGCTAGAGGATAATTTTCTCCCTCTTCAATCGCTATTTGTTTCAACGTACGAGTTGCTAAAAATGGTGCCCTCACCATTCCATACATCACAGTGTTTAGTTCGTATGTTTTGACTGGTTCCTTCTCATTTTCTTCCCATATAATGCGTTGTAACTTTCACTGGATGGGGTGAATCAAGATCATTCGGTACATTTTCTTTATGTCCACTGTGAAGGCATAGACATATTTACTAAACCTAACCATAATGGAAAATAAATCACCTTGTGCTATTCCTCCGTTATATTGTAAGGAATTTCAGTTTGAAGTTGGATAACTTGCATTAAAAACAACTCTGAGTATTGTTGACTGCCTATCAGGTCGATAAACTCCTAAATGAGGAATAAAATAAGTTGCTTCTTCCTCCTCATCCTGCTGACATGAAATGAATTTCTGACTTCCTAACTCTAAATATTCACGTAAAAAATATCTGTATGGGGACAAATAATTTGGTTCCTTAATTAGACGTTGCCACAACAAGTTTAATTTTTTCAGCGCAAACTCTTTAGATTTTCCTAAACACTTAGGATCTTCCTTTAAGGGCATTTTTACAACATATTGTCCCTCCGAATTTCTCGAAAAGTTATTTTTGAAATGTTCTTCACAAATTATTTTTTCTTTACTCTCAATTAATTCCGTTTCAACATTTTCAATTTCCCCAAAACGTCTTAAAGTCTTTTCTAAATCAACACTTTCTTTGACTAACCCGCAATGTATTTTATTTTCTTCCGTGTTAGAAATACTCCCACTCACTAGAAAAACAAAAACAGAATTTTGTAAAATTAGATTGGAATTTAGTGGGCATATTTGCCCTAGTTTCAGAAGCTCAAAAAAAGGCTTCCGCTCCAACCAATAAATCAACTCTTTGTGGAATATAAAAATACTCATCAGCTAAATTAATATTATCTAACCCTCCTAAGCATTCATCTACTCGCTTTGATGGAGTAAGATCCGTAATTCTCGGAACAACTAATAAATTTAATTCAGTCTCAAAGGTTCGGGCCTTGTTACACAAAGTAGCGGATACTTGAGATCGAACGGAAATCGCTGAGTCATTTAACCCAGACACCACGTTATTTATTTTATTTCATCTCAATTGAAGTCGATATGCACATTCTCTGCTAATAAAGTGAGACATTGAGCCAGAATCCATTAAAATCCGTACTTCACATTCATTTCCATAGGAATCACATAAATAAGCAAACGCTGTACTCAGGAGAACTGTTTTGTTTTTAGTCGAGACACAACTACTAGTAGCTGAAAAGACGTTGACGCCAGTGTTCTGTTCATTGCTCGCTGCCGGAATGAATGTAGAAGCTAATGGGGAGAGAGGGGAGGGTGACAGATTTCTATTTTCACTTTGTTTTTTATTTGATACCGCACTCGAAGTAAAGGTTTTATCTTTTTTTTTTTTAATTGGCCAAAATAATTCTGATCTCGGGTGAAATGTAAACTAATATGATGCCTTTTATTGCATTCAGCACAAGAATACTTTGATTTGCAAGTACTCGCATTATGTTTGCCAAGGCAATTAAAGCATAAATCGTTATCTTTCACAAATTGTACTTTCTCATTAACAGGTAATTTCTTATAATTAGAACACCTATAGAGAGGATGAGCATCATTACATAGAATACATTTCGAACTTTTTACATCGGATAAAAAGGTCTTTGATACATTTTTCACATTATAATTTTTATTATGAGGAACAGCACTCTTTGATAGGGATTTTCCCCCAGATGAAAAATATAAATCAATTTCCTTTCCCAACGTAATTGGATCAAACCAGGTATCTGCTTGTTTTACACTTATATGTGAAGAGGTTTCTCTATCCAAAGTTTGGAAAAGTTTATCAGAAATTATAAGCTGATTTAATGTTTTGTAATCTGTCACATTCCTTAATTTTAAGTAATATTCCCAGCATGTGGTTAAACGGGAAGCGAACTAAACAAATGTCTCATTTAACTACAACGTAGTCATTCTGAAATTCTCTAGACAGGACTGAGCTGTTGGCTGAAACTCTCTCAGCTCAATTTCTTTAATTTTCTCATATTTATTTAGATTACCATCATCTATGTATGTGATTATATTAGATGATCTTTCACCTAGCGGGTTAAGAAGAATCTCAGATTTATATTTCTCTGGTACACACTTTATCATAAATGCTCGCTCTAAAGATGAAGAAAAGAAACCCCAATTTTCAGGTCTGATTGAGTTCTAATACTCTTTAGAGTTCTGTTAGAGTTCTAATACTCTTTACTAATGAATCTGTGGTGAATAGAATATGTCAGTTAACAACTACGCTACACGAGCATACGCTTTTGTATCCTGGTTATGTTAATGGACTGCGAACCACAAGATCCCAGGTTCTATTCTCGCTCATAGCAATATCCCTAAATTGGGACCTCGGGCGATGAACCTTCAACCTTCGTACAGCTGTTGTGACTCTATCTACCCGCAACCATAGTTGTCAGACTCACTTGACGCGGCAACCACTCACCCACACACACTCGCTACTCAACTAGAGTACAGGCCCATTAGACAACAGCTAAAAATACATCACCACTGAACAGCCATATCTTTCGTCTCATCTCCGACTCATTGGAGGGAGAGTCTGTGGTGAATAGCATATAAGCCAGTTAACAACTAAGCTACCCGAGCGCCAGCTTTTTTTATTCTGGTTATGTTACTGGACTAGCGAACCACAAGGTCCCAGGTTCTATCCTCACTCATAACAAATCCGCTAAAAATCTAAGGAATCATTAGGTTCAAATGATCCTGCATTATTTTCTTTTGCTTCGGCACGAATTCGTGCTATTTCAAGCTCAGTTTTTGCTCTTTCTAATTTTAACTTCTCAAATGCTAATTCTTTTTCATCTTCTGCCTTGCGTTCCTCAACAATTAACTTTGCAAGGTCAGTTACAGTTTCAGGTTCAGTTTTAAATTTGTCGCTTTTTTTAATCATATCAATTAGTTCAAAAACTGTCATTTCATCACTTGTGTTCAAACGAAGTTCTTTGGCAGTAAGCCTTAAACCAGCCTTTCTACAAGTCTTAAACATTTTGAAATAAGGTACAGTCAATAAAGAAAACGAAACAATCCTACCTCATACGAATAATTTTTATCCACAAGATATCTCAGTAACTCCAGAAACGAAACTTGATAGTGAATCGAAACTGTTTCACACTAATAATAATTAAACTGTTTCACACCGTACGAGCGAACCACATGTCGCCGTTGCTAATATTAAAACAAATAAAGGAGTTTTCAAACGTCCAATTTTTAAACTTTGTATATTGCCTATTGAATTTTAAATATTATTTACTCGTAATCTAGTGCATATATCATATTTTATTTTGTTAACTTATCGAATTTTTGTGTGTCATTTGAGATTATTTTGTCATATTATTCATAGTATTGTGTCATTTGAGAAATTTATTGCATTTATTGTTGTGAATTTTATATATGTTGATTTAAGAAAGAGTACAATTTTGTTAAATGTTAAAACATTGCATTGAGTTTGAGTTCTTTTCATGAGAACGACGACAAACTCGATGTTACTGATCTCCTTAGTTTTATACCCTGAAAATATGAGACTTTTCCTTGAAGTTCAGCATAGAACATGCAAAGAACAAAACTTAAATCAAAGATTAGCACAGATTATTCAAGAAAAAAGTCCTAGCCATTTAGACACTGAAATCAAATGATGCTCTCAAAACAAAAAAAACAAAAAAACAAAACAAAAAAAAACATGGTAAAGAATTAAAAAAAAGAAAATATACCGCTTTAGCAAAAAAAACGATCAAGAAAAGAAAGCATTGCCATTTTTTCTTTTTAAATGATAAGCTTGAATAAGATTTTACACTTTTATTAACCCTTTAAAGGTCCATTTTTTTCTAATCATATTATGTTAAAATATTTTTAGGCTTGAAATTAGAATAAGGAAAGGGATTCATTTAGCTTATTAGATAAATTTAATTTGATTAATTCATTAATTTGGTTAATTAATAATTAAGTAACAAATCAAGACACGTCATTTTGTGTGAGATAAAGAACTGAAGCATCTAAATTTCTGTCTTTCTACAAAAAATTGTCAGAACTTATTGTCAGAACCAATCTACATAATTTCATACAAACATTGATAAATTTGGTGTGAAGCATACTTCCCACGGCCCTAGAAAGAGTTGAAATATAGCATGGTTAATATTGTTTAAAAGGAACTAATTCTTTAAAAAATATGAATTCATACAAATAATTGGTTTTATGTATATAAACTTGAGCTTTAATTAAAAATAACAATCTTAATAATTTGTGTGAACTAAATTCTTTTTTTTTCATCTATTTTTCTGTTTATATTAAGTGTAGAGTAAAAGCACTACGTTGAACCATTGAAAACCATGAAGGAATTTAAAAATATAATTGGTCATATCAGTATTCACAAAGGAATTGAGAACTCATCTATGAAGCCAATAAAAAAAATCAATATTGAAAATAAGTCTAAGGTAAAACTCTCTACCCAGTGATAAATTAAATTAATGATTTATAAAGCATCAAGAAGCTGTGAAGAAATAAAAATTATTTATTCGATTTCCTTTATTTAATAAAACGGATGATATTTCACTGAGTAATATTAAACTTACAGTAAATGAATTCAAAATAAAATCGGTTTACACTAGAGTTTTTTTACTGCGAAACCAAATGGGAAACTTGATTAACCAGCAGAGCTTCCTTTAAAAAAGTCCAGGAGTCACTTCGACGATTAAGAGAAAACGTTTTATCAAATCCAACCTTTCCGATGCCATTTTCACCCGAATGAATTCGAGGGGAAAAAAGAAATACTGGGAATTAATTTTCTTAACGGTTTTCCCAGATGTCACCTAGTTTCATTTCATTATTTCGAATTGCCCGTTAACTGGCTCGATGATTAGATGGTTTTTCATGATTCTCTGGGCGAAATCCGGCTCTCGTGGCAGCCTTTGAAATACAAAGCGCTCATAAAAAGAGAAGAATCAAAAATTAGTTTTTGATATTGTTTTTAAAAAGATAAGCTCCAATTATTCTTATCTTGGATCTCACAGGCTTTCTGTCACTTTGCGATGGCTATCTCTGTCAGAAAAATTTAAGCAAAATAGTTATTAAATAGTTAACGAACCAAAAATAAAGTTGTTGATAAGATAGTTCAGCTCAAATTCTAATTTAAAATTTTCTTTTTATTTCTCAATTTCCTTATTTTTCCGTGTCATTAGGAAATGAAAATTCTGTGGGCCCCCATGGAGGAGATATTTCTACATCTACGAAAAAAATCGAAATATGATAATAACTCTTGATTTTTCTTGCTCTGGTAGCACTTGTTATTTTATAAATTTGTTATTATTTTATCAAGAATGTGTTTTAAAAATTATTTTTTCTTTTAATATTTGAACTTTTTTAAAGGTTTATTAAAGTATTTTTTCTAATTTTATTATTCTAATATCTTTTATTTATCTATATTTCGAATATCTTTATTTTCTCTCTATTAGTTATTATTTAGAGAATTATATTTTCTATAATTAATATTATTAGTTTATTAATTAAAATGAACGTTACTTTATGTAATTCTTTAATAATTTATACAATAAATTACTTTTGATTTTTATTATAAATTTCACTCTTTCTTTTATATAGTTACTTCCGTTTTTTTAATTATAAATTGTTTATTTAATAAGAAGAAATCTTTTTTGTTTTATTGCTTTAATTTTCTAATTATTTTCCATTTTTTGGCACCGAAATTTTTTGAAGTTATTCAAGTAAATGTTTCATGAATTGAAAGACTTAAATTTATATATCGAAATACATTTGGATTCAATTATCGGCATTGTGCAGTCCGAAATCCGTTTACTACCACATGAAAACCACCTAAAACGGAAGCATAATATTGAATATCTATCTGTTTCAAATCTATTGTCAATGTTCAATTATTTATATCTACTACTTATATAAAGCTCAATGTGTGTGTGTGTGTGTGTGTTGGGGTTCTACAGGCCAGACCGTTTGACCTACAGCTACCAAATTTGGTACATGTATAACTTGGAGGTCGGGAATGTGCACCTGGGGTCCCTTTTTTTTGAATTTTTAATCAGAATTTTAATTATTAATTAAAAACTAACTTTCCCGCCAAAAAATCTTTTCATTTTCCCCACCGTCAAATGAGTAAGGCTTCAGTTTTTTCCCCATGCTAATAAGGTTAGACTTAAGATTTTTCGGCCGATTATTTCAAACGATTCTGTTTATTTTCTTAATGTTTGATGCATTTAAAATTAAACATTGTTAATTAATCGATTTTTCAGATTCATTCTGAAGTACTTTTGAATTAAAATAAAACATAATAAAGGAAATTAAAAATTTCTAATCTGCATAGCTTTACCCCAACTGGCGTAGAAAAATCCACGCATTTGCGTTACCATAACTGGTGTTGAAAATTCACGCATGTGCATTGTGTTCTGATTGTTGACAACGGATGCAGACTTGATTTAAATTATTTTTAGGTTAGTTTCATGCTTTTGTAATTAAAGTGTATTTATGTTAGTTATAAATTTTTGTATATGCTTATAGTTTTAAGTACATAGTTTTTTAAGAAGTTTTTTTTTTTAAACCTGTTTTCAACCGATTATTTTTAACGATTCATTTTATTTTCTTAGTGTTTGATACATTTAAAATTAAACATTGTTAATAAATCGATCTGTTCCTGATGAATCTGCGAAAATTTTGTTGACAAATTCTTGAAATATTACATAATTTAAAAAAGATATTCTTTAGTGCCCATAAAGTTTAAATGCTCAGTGACTGTTTTCAGTAATCATATTACAAAAAAAAATGCTTTGTTTCAGTGAAAAATATTATTATATTAATTGCAGATTAATCCTTTTTACTTTAATTTAAAGTATAAATTCTACTGGAGCTAAAAGAAAATTTGAGATATACATATTACGTTATGACTGAATGCCTTTATAATATTATGAGTGAATTATATGACTAGCAAAATTTGAAGTTTTTAAATATTTTGATGAAGAAGCTATTAAAGTAGAAATTGCATAAGATATTTAATTATTAAAATTTTAACGAACATTAAGACTGGCGAACCGGCTGGTGTCCAAAGGCGGCTAGTATTAAAAATAAGGCAAAGGACTAGACCCCCTCAACTTCAATCATTTATCCGATTTTATTAATTTTTATTTAATATCGATGCTTTCAGCTTTTAAATAAGTTATTAATATTCAACCACCTTCCAACCTATTTTTTAAGAGAAATTGGAAAAACTCATTGTACTTTCTGTATTGTTGAAACAATGGCATTGTCTCCGGTTTCCAACCATTGTAGATTAGGCTATTTTTATTGCATTAAAAATTTCACGGTGTTTGGATATGTCATCAAAGATCGCTTACTTTTCATTCCAACTTTTCAGTTTCGAAAGACACTGAAGAATAAAATTTTAACCTAACCCCCTTGCGTCAACAACTAGATTGAATTCCTGAATTAATGTCATCATAATATAATGTTGCGTGCATACTAATCTATCAGATTGCTCTATGCTTAGTATGCAACTATAAATTTTAAACTGTAATTTCATCTGTTAAGCTAAGCAGTTATTTATCAAAGTAGATTAGTACTGTTATTTTAATGCTTCAAATATCGCTAGTTGCCGAAATCGGCTAATATTTTCTATGAAATAAAATAAATAAATTCAGATTAAGCTTTCATTAAGAAACCACAAAATAATATTTCAAATTGGACCTCCTACTTACCAGCTGCGGTCAGATGACAGGAAAGATACATTAAACATCCTCCCATTTCCTTCTAAATGCAATAAAAAATGTAAATAGTAATTCATAAAACTGTGCATAAATCTATAGCAAGAGCACATTCATTTGAAATATATACAACATAACTTTTTTAAACTTACCCCATATTATATTTCGCGATTAGATTAATCAAATTAATATCTGTAATAATAGTATCATAAATATCAGTATAAATTAAATAAAAATATATTTATATAACTAATGTTAAAGAAAAAATTATTATTTTTTATTTATTCAATTTTTGTCCAAATATAAATTTAATTTCAAATTTTAATAAAAAATAGTATACAAAACTGAATAGCTGAAAGTAATGGCTGTGTTACGTTTTACGCATTATTTATCTTTTTATATGTTCTATTAAAGTAATATGTTAAAAAAGAATTTTTGAATGAAAATCACTTCAATAAAATTGTATTATAAATCTTAAAAATAGCAAAATGAATATATAAATCTCTAAATTTTTCTTGAACATCTTTGGTAATGTTAATAGTAAATTGCTATTAATATTTTCAAATATTTATAAATATAATTTCTTTGTTTATATAATGCAGCATTAAAATCGGTTACCTTCAATTGAATTTTTAAATCAATGTCATTAAGAATTAAAATGACCATATCTAAATTACTGTTTTTTAGTATAAATATTCTTTCATAAGTTTGAAAAAAAAATCTTATTTGCTTAATGAGCAAGAAAATAATAAGATGTCAACAGAGAAAGCCCCCCTCCCCCCAAAAAAACAAGAACATAATTAAATTTGTCGATTAGAAATAAACCTGTTGAAACTTAGTAGATTGAATTTAACTCTTATATAAACTAAAAGTTAAAAAAAAAGCATTGATAAATGTTTCAAACTAATTGCATTTTTTTTCACTGTTGCTAATTGCACCAACGGGGAAGGATCTGTTATTTTATATAATATGCTTTTGGGAATGCTCCTTAGAGCGTTGAAGCGAGTTCAATACATAAGTCTTCGTTTTTTTACTGAAAAGGCTAAGAATTGGTAAAATTTTGCAAATTCGATATCAAACTCATATTTAAATTTATATAAATTGAGTCGTAGAAGTAATATGCACATGAATATACATTTGAATCCTTTGTCGAATTCAATCCAAAGTATAATATTTTTCTCTAATTTAATATTGAATAATTAATACTAATCTTGTTTTCCAAAAAAATCCAAATATTTTTTTTTACAATAAAATGTCAAATCATTATGATGACGTAAACATACAAATATCTAGTAGTCCTCAAATTTTTTGAAAGGCGTGAGAGGTGAAAGATGTTTACAAGGACAAACATTTTTACTGCTTATGAGAAAAGTTTTTATGGTCTGTTCAACGTTTTACACTTTTAGCTTTTCATTTTGTAAGCAGAACTATAAACCAAATTTCATGTAATATCTTTGAAGCGTTTTCTAAGATACTGAAAAGCATATTTTCTCGAAAATAATTTATAGAAATCAACAAATTTTGTATGAATACCATGTACTTAATTGATATTTTTGGTTCTTAGCATTTATTCAGTTATTTTTTACAAATGGACAAATCGAAAACAGAAAATGCAGGAAATTATGAAAATCTCGAGACAACAGTTCTTGGCACTTAGAATACCTTTTTATTTTACAGATCATATGCGAGAAGCTGAAAAGTAGATTTCCCTACAGAAGTCACAACAGGGAAATCTCATGAAAGTAGGATTCAGTTGGTTGCAAAGGGGGGAAATATTTATGCAAAGTATGAAAAACTCGGGAAAATTTATTTAGGATATTCTCTGTAGGGACTGGTCATAGGATCAAATCTCCTTTATTTTTGTTTTTTTACAGATAGCAGAAAAACGTTTAAGGGAATAATCTGCTGGATGTTGCTAAAATAATATTTATGGTAGAAACATTTTTAAATCACTGTTTGTTTCTTTACAACCTTTAGGAAAATTCCACTGAATTAGATTCTATAACAAGAATTCTTGTAATGGCTAAAAATATTTCCTATATAGGGATCTACGCAATCACGTGACTAGAAAAAAATCAGAAGAATCACACAAAGTGAAGAAAAGTCGTGGGCGTAAAAAAAACAGATTTATTTTAAATTTTGTAGGAAACTTATGAAATTTTACACCGATACAGCTGTGTACGTTCCGGCAGGAAATTCGTTATATGTGGATAAAGAATTTACCGGGTAAAAAATTCTGATATGTGGTCAATGCTTAGAAACGGAAGGAAGAAAGGAAAAAAGTTTACTTCCAGTTAACTCTTGTTTACTCAGTTAAATCAGATAATAAACTGCTTATCTTTTAAACATAGTGTCATTTTCTTGTGAGGGTTTTATCTTTCAAAATAATCAATAGTTGACTTTTTACATGTTTTTAAAACAGAAAATAGTTTATTTTATAATAGAAGGTATTTGATTTTTTGAAGATAACTGATTTTTTTTCTTTTTATAAATAGAAGAATATTATGTATACATTTGAAACATCTTGTCTGCAAGTAGTTTTATTAAACTTACTAGTAAAGTCTAACATTTTTGTCTAAAAATCATATAAAAATATTAATAATCGAAGTTCTCGTGTATTACAGAAATTGCATTGATAAGAAAACAAAGATTCTGACATGGTTATTTTCTAAGCAGCTTAACATGCTTTTTGGGAGTGTTTATCTTTCAAAATAATCAATATTTGATTTTTTACTCTGTTTTTAAACTAGAGACAGTATTTTATAATCGAATTTTTTGTGTACTTAAACAATTTCGTGTTTTTAGGCCTCTTTATAAATATAAAATATATGCATACATTTGAATGTCTTCCTTGCAACCATTTTCATTAAAAATGTCATAAAGTTCTAAAATGTTTATCATAAAACCACACAAATTTATCATGTTTCATAATTACTACATTCACATGAAAATGAAGACACCGACCAATACAATAAAGCTCTGACAGATTTAGTTCAGAAGTTGAATCCACAGCGCTATGTTAATATTATTTTCTAAATTTCATCGGTTTAAGTTTCTGAGTGCTTAAGTAACTGAGTTCCTATTTGATCTGTTATTCATATAATATTTGTCGAAATTTACAATTTTGATATGAGGACTACACAGCAAATCAATTACTTTATTTACAGTCGGACACAGTCCTACAAATGCGATTATTGAAACTGGAATGCTGAGAAGTGCAGGCTTGTCAAAGAACTGAAGCCTAATTTTTTCTTGTCTGGAATAGGATAATATGGGAAAATGAAAAAGGAAAAGTATCCAATGTAATCAATTCCACAATTTTGTTTTAATGAAAGAATTATTTGCTATTCAAATAATAAAAATATAATTATACATAAAATGTTAAGCAATTGTAATAAACTTATCTATTCGTAATTTTTTTCTCTTGCGGTTATAATAGGAACAAAACATTTACTAATATTCACTGATTATCAACATCAAGCAATTCTTTGGATTAATTAAGAGCCCATAACTACATTAACCAAAAGAAAAATATTTATGTCACATTCATTCAGAGGATCTTTTCCAATGAATAACTTCTGAAAGAAAGAAGATTGTTTATCTGACAGGATATTTGTTGGATATACAAGGAGATAGTAAAAACATCTACACAGAGGAACTGCTTTATCCACTACATCTGGAACTCATGTCGGTATATATTACTCGTTTTGATGATAAAAGTATTTATTGAAAAAAAAATTATTGCCTGCGTAAAAGACTGAATCTCATATTTTCTATATAAATAATACATGACAATATGCGTATTCGTTTCATTATATTGTGCAGTAATTAAAGATGAATTTTAATTTTTCAACATACGTTTTTTTTTTTTTTGGTAAAATGTCACACAAAATCGCTTTTTCATTCTTAAATAATAAAAAAAATAATCTAATTTTGGTAATGTTAAGAATTTGAAACAATTATATTCCATAAAATATTTTTAGAATTTTCTCTTAAATACTGTACTTTTTTAACATAATAATGTTCATTAACTGATGTATTGGCTATCGGTATACAGCGTCGTGCATAATTAAAAATAGTTCAAAAACTCTCTATAAGTAATTTAATGAGAGTTAGAGCTAACAAATTTGTATGGTAGCTAATCCTGGGGCAGTAGATTTTGTATAAGAAAGGGGTTTTCTATACTTTAATTATATTCTTAATTATTAATTAAAGTTTTCACAGAAGTTTGATTAATTATTAATTAAAGTTTTTCATTTCTTTTATCAGTAAAGAAAATGAGAAGGTATATATTTGATTTATGTTTTTATATGCTTTTCAAAACTTGTTGCAATTACAATCAAAATTTAATTTTATAGTTAAGAAAAGATGAAGATTTAGATATTGTTTTTTTTCTGTTAAACGCTTTCTCCCTCCCTCTCTCTATCTCTCTGTGTGTGTATGTGTGCATTAAATTTTTCCATTTCAAAATAACACTGTCTTAATTTAGATATGAAATAAAAGGACAACTATAGCTTCGAATAAAGTAAAAAATACAATTTTATTGAATGGTTTACTTAACAAATTTCATTGTACTTTTTTTCTTACTTCCACAGTGACCGAGTTTTCAGAATCAATTTTTCATAGTTATCTTTCCTTTTTCCTGGCGCAGTAAATAAGTTTAAATAAAAAAAAATTATGTAAAAATGCTTCTTTATTTACCAGCATAAATATCTTCTCTTCCCTCAGGGTGAAATGTTTTAGATTATATTTTGAATCAGGTGGTTGTAAAGAAATAAGAATTCGTTCTTTTCATGGTATCTTTTCAAAATCACGGTATTTGACCCCAAGAAAATTGATTCAATTGTCGAAAACCGACTAAAAAAATATATCTTTCCATACCACGTATTTGCCCGCAGCTAGAATTCTTTTACTACAGATTTCTTCAGAAATCTCTGATATGAGGATTTCCTGTGGCATCGATTTCCAAAACAAAAGATCTAACATTTTGTGATTCCAGCGATCGATGTTCCAGCGATCGAAGCTGATTCTAAACTATTCAGGAATACGAATTTTTTTCGGATTTTCATTCTGTTTATAAATTTTTCTTTTCTGTTCTTATATTGTTGGTGGAAATATTCTAAGCAGATAATGAAGTGCGTCAGTGGCTAGGCCAGAAAAAAAATCATCATTTTCTTTGAAATTATATCAGTTTTTTTTTCTTAGCCTACATGTTAAACATTTGTTAAAATGTTTAACATGTTTAAGTTAACATTTACAGCCTACATGTTAAATCAAAAATGCTTTTTTTACCACATGTTTCTTCTTTTCTTGTGAATTATAAACTATTCTATCAAAAACTCCGACTTCGAGAATTTTATGAATCACTAAGTTTGAGACTTTCAGGAATCCAACAAAACCATATTTTTTTGCACATCTATGTCTGGATACCACTCTTCTATTTTCTTTAAATACAATAATTCAAAATGGAAAAAAGCTTGGATTATAAAATTTAAACTTTGATCCGTACACCTCTTTCTGAGGAGGGGAGCAACCCAAAAGTGAGGATGAAAAGCTTTCGATATGGTGCTTTGTTCTCGTTAGCTGAGTGGGTAAAGAAGAAGGTGGGGATTGGCTACCTCACATCGATGACGAGAAACACTTCCCTAGGGAAGAGTTGGGCTGTGGCCCGTGATGGCCCTTATAACACAATCACAGTTCCCGCCAATGTTGCTGTCAATATAGTCCGGTCATTCAGTTTTATTCGCGTGCCTTTGGGGATGCGTGTCAGAGTATTCAATTAATGGTTATCCTTGGCCTATATACAGCATTAAGAATTTTATCATATTTTTTTTCGAAATTCATAAAAGGGAAATAATTAAAATAAACATTATTTAAATAACTTTCTTTCCCATATTTTGCTTCTTTAAAATATTTTATTTGATTACGTTAAATTCAATTTATTAAGCAAATATTAAGATAGAGTAGTTTTGGAAGGAAAACCAAAATCAACCAAAGATTAGATTAATGAATCTAGTACCGATCCAGAACGTTTGATTCCGCTGTTAATCCATTGGAGGCACATTT
Organism: Argiope bruennichi; assembly: GCF_947563725.1. Lineage (NCBI taxonomy): Eukaryota > Metazoa > Arthropoda > Arachnida > Araneae > Araneidae > Argiope > Argiope bruennichi. Next base: position 27,179,890 of record NC_079153.1, read on the forward strand.
CCTTTCACTTGCAAAATGTGGGCACATGGAAAAGAAGTGGAAGCTCTAGTGTAATCCTCGTTATTATACTGTGGCTTCAAAATAGGAGACTCTTTCCAAATTCCCCCTATTGATGCCTTAAAAAGAAAATATATATAATTAAACTGAAATATTTACTTCATAGAAAAATTCGCAGAGAATTTATTTGATATATCGGTTTCTGTTCAGTTTAAAAATATTTTTTGAATTTTATTTACATACATTACTGCATTTTATTTTTATTAACAATGTATATGTTATAACGTTGTTTATAATGCAATGTATAATATGATGTATGTGTATGATATTTTATGACTTCTGATAAATACACAATTTAACAAATATAAAGAGTATTAAGTTGCTGCCTTTTTCGGTGTCCTAACCTTAAATTAGAATACAGGGTAGTAATAATTAAACTTCCTCCATAAACAGCATTATACAAAGCAAACGAGTGAACGGATTGCAACGAAATTTGGTATATAGATTATACACGAGATGCGCTCACGGAATTTCGAAAAAAAAATTGGTTCCGACATGAAAAACAGAGGGCGCTTTTTCCGGAAAAACATTAAATTTAACTCAATAAACGATCAAAACGGAATACTGAAACAGTATTAACAATCCAGAATAAGAATTGTGAGTAATATAATGTAAAACCGGGGAAAGCTGTCAGTTACAGGAACAAAATGTCGAAATTTGCATGCTTGCGAAGAAGAGGAAGCTTTATGCAAAACAGGTTAGCGTAAGAAACGTTTGCAGACGTTGTCATGTTTTATGTCCATGTTTCCGGCTGTAATGATTGCGGTATCTTGTGGCGACGGTATTGTGACGTTGAATAACTTAAAGAACTCCATAACGCTTCATGCGCAAAGCATCACAACTGACCAATTACGATCTGATGTTGAGCAAACTGTCCATAGACTTGCAATTTTGCAGGTGAGTGAGGGTGAACACATTGAGCACCTTTCCCTACATCATCCTGGACACGTTTAACAACTGCTCCTCTCGTGCAATTTCACTCTAATCTGTTCTTGTTTCTGCAAACTTTTTTTTTTTCTCAAACAGCTTACTTTTTTTTTTTTTACCTTTACTTAATGTGGTTCGATGACAAGGTGATCAGAAACTAGCCAATAAATATTAATATCGTTTCTGTATTCCGTTTTGGACGTTTATTGTGTTAAAATATTTCGGAATTTCGTGAGCGCATCTCGTGTATAGTCTTTATACCAAATTTCGTTGCAATCCGTTCACCAGCGTTGTATGATGCTGTTTATAGGGAAAGTATAATTATAACCAACCTGTATATTAGTCGAAAATAATAAATCAATTTCCAGAATAGGTGTTAAAATATAATTAAATAATAAAAATGCAAAATAATTAAAAAGATGGGGGAAATGGAAGAAAGATTTTCAAAATGTCGCAAATAAAATAGATTTATTTCCATTTATTTTTCATCTTAGCTGATTGGTTAACACAGATTTTCGTCAAGATTAAATAGCTAAAAAACTTATTTCGCCATAATAATCCTTGAATTATATTTCGCGTTTTCCTGTCAGCTTATGTATGTTCGTTCTTTAAATAATGTTAGAATTTTTACACCGATATTTGAGAATAAAAAATTAAATTTTCCACAGAATCTGTGACTCATTCCTTAGTTTCGAGAACGATTACATCTAATCGGAATGATTTTTGTTATTATTGAGTTTTCAGTAAATGAAGCAATAATATATGACGAAAATTGAAATTAACAAAAAATTTCGAGATGATATTGATTTTAAAAAGAATCATTTGGTTTTTTAAAGCAAAGCATGAAAATAGAATAAATTTTTATTTTAAGCAACGGAAACCAAGCCTAATTTGAAAGTTTTTCAACAGATTTTCTTATTTTGTCTCTTTTATATGAAGTTTTCACCGAAAATTTCTTAAGAATTTTCTTAGTATAGAGAAATATTTAAACAAGAAAACATAAACTTAGGCAGTTAAAGAAAAAACAGTTAGTCAAGAAATGGAATGGAATTGAAATTTTTCTTTTCGCAGAAGTCTGAATTTGTAGGAAAGGATTAAATTAAAGCATCGCTCCATTTCTTGTTTTTGTCCACTTTGAAAACGAACAGTTATTGAAAATGTTTTTCAGGAAACTTTCTCTCCAACAAACAAAAATTGGTTTTCCACTGATAATTTTAAAAGAACGCAATGCATGGCTTAGAAAGTTGAGGTCTCCTAAAATAGTGAAGAATGCAGAATAACTGAATGACATCTACTGAAATAAGAAAAACCCTCACTGAATTGGTGATATAAAATTAGAGGTAATTTATTCAATGAAGTAAGATTTTCAATTTTTTTTCGGAGAAAACGTGTTGGAAACAAAAATTAATATTACTTCTTGGTTGATAGCTGCACAATTATGAAAAAGATTGAAATTATTTTATGTTTTGGTTATTTTTCTGAAATATGGCAAATTAATAATTTAGTTTCGTTATACACAGAGCGATAAACAATTGCTCCATTTAGAATAGTATATTTATTTACTGATTATTATAGATCTACAAGTTTGTTTCAAGGAGCACATGCCAAATTACATTTACTTGATTCTTTGTGACATCGTGTTTGAAGAGAAACAGTTGATCTTCCCATTGCATAATGTTATGCAAAATATGATACTGATATATGATTTTGTTTGCAAAACAAACATATCAAAATACATCAAATCACATAAATTAAAAGTTTTTATTTATTTATTTATTTTGCTTTCATCATGTATATTTACCTGAAGACACTATATATTTCCTAACTAATTTCAGATGGACATCATGCATGGTTAAGGAACACCAGTTAAGTTTCTCTGAATGATTATGAGAAGAAAAAAAACACTGGTTCTCTTAGTTTGGCATCACAACATGCCTCCATGTTTGAAATCACTATGCATTTCCGTACTGGTTTCAGATAGACCAGTAGGAAAGGGGAGGAAAGATGGTGAGATACCACAAAATTAACAAGTTTGCCTGAATTATCAAGGATAGAACGTACGATGTCTTTTCTTTCTTATTAATTCTCTAAGCAAAATTTGCATGGCCAATAAAACATTTCCTTATATTGCAATAACTACCAAACATATGGGCATCATTTTTGACATTAGAAGATGTTTCTTTGTTAGTAATATTGTGTAAATAATAATGCTGTAATAAACATAAAGAATCACTGATAAGTAAACCGAAATAAAATAAACACATATAGTACTAAATTAAATTATAATAACTCATATACAAAAACTATAATAATATTATCAGAAAAATAAAAATGAATAACAATTTACTATAATGAAAAAAAATTATGCATATGCAATAAATTAAATTTTCCCTTTTTAAAATGAATTGATTTTCTAACCGTTTACAAATCCGTAGACAAAAATGATTTAAATTGAATTTCTGAGGACTTTCTATGCTTCTCAAGCTTCTTAAGATTTAATTACTTAACTTTAAGAATCTATTTAGTAACCAAACTTAGTTAATTTTACAAACTTAAAAAAGATGGAGAGTTACTTTTGAAGGTAATTGCTCGTTTTGAATGCAAGAAATGTTATAGCGAGTTGCCGATTATTTTTTCTACGTTTTCAATTAGCTGTCGAGAATGAGCACTGCCTTTCTTAGATATACTCCTATTTGCCTTTATATATATGCTCTATAATATATATATATATATGTGTCTTTCTATATGTTATATATATGCCTTTCTTAAACATACTATTACTTACATATACTCATGGAATGGATAACAATAAATAGCAGTTAGTATTATACAGAAATATTAAACTCCTACTAATTTACAGTTATTTATCTTTTGTTACAGATTCGTGATAAAAAAAATTGCATTGGTCTTTTTTCTCCCACATCCAATCCATAGAAAATAATTTTACACAATTATCATCGCTTACTACGTTACATATCTATAATTAATTGATAATCAATAAAAACAATCAAGAAAATGGAAAATAATCCAAAAACACACTCATTTACCTACATTATATACATTATATAAGTAATTATTATTCGGTTCTTATTTTTAATAAGTAGTCCTTGGTGAATTATCAGTAAGATTATCATATTCGATTGTGAAAACATACATTTTACTTATATTATAGGATCGAAAGCTATATAACTAGGTTTCAGTAATCCAGCTTCCAACACAACTGTTATTTAAATCAAGTGCGCAGATCTCAAATATATATTAAACTATTTGATTTGTGAGTGCATACTGTCAGCTAACTGAACTCCATTCAGTCAACTTTAAATGAACTCGAACAACTAATTGAACACTATGCATCCAACCAAGTCCCACATTTCTCATAATAGAATTATTCAAAAGCGCCTCTGAACAATCTTTGTCTATTCAATCGTTTCTGCAATCGATCAACACATTCAGTGAATAACAGCTTTCCAGTGAATGCTATTAACCACTAGCCTAGCTACACAGCGGTTGATAGAGCTAGCGATTTGGCAGCCTTATCTTGGCACAAGCACAAAGATCAAAACAACTATCCTTCAAATAAGGCACTTATATGTAAAGATAATGGAATATTTAGCTAGAACAAAGTGATATCTTCCCCTAAATCTCACGTTTAGAATTATTTTATCAGCTATTGCTAATAGGTTACTGAAATGAGCTGATTGTCCTCATGCAGGGACCTAATAATAGCTCAACTGACCACAGGCACAGACTAGATCGATTTCCAATCTCTTCAGTTCTTTGTTAGAAAAGGTGCAGTACCTTTTCTAAAATGATTAGTACACTTTTGTTAGAAAAGGTGTTTCTGTCCACACTCAACGCCAGGATATAAATATTTTTCAAAATCATTAGTTAACAGAAATAAAACAGTTATCATTGTTGTGGAGGTCGATGATGGCTCCACAATTGAGAATGGGAAATGGATTAAATAATGCGGTGTAATTAATTAAAATAAACTAAGGAATTGCGGTGTAGCTATAAGTGACGAAAACGATGCTTCTATAAAATGCGTTTTATTTCTATGAAAAGGGGCATGGAGGCACCCCTTTCATAGAAACGGCAGGCATCGCGTTTCCAGTTCTAAAAAGTTCTGGCGGGTTACAAAATAAGAGCAACCATAGAATGGGCGCTTGCCAACTTGGCGCGTTGGTAACAAAGTACTGAACAATCATTATCATTAGAAATAAAACAGTTTTTCAAAATTCACAACATTTTTGAAACATTAATACATTTCCACGATCATTTTGTTTTCAAATTGTTACAAAAGCCAGTTCTATCGGCTCATCAAATAAAAAGGTTTTTCTTTATAGATGAATAATATTTTCTTTCTTATAAGTTGTGCTTTAGAAACAAATCCAATTTACCGAATGAATATATTTTACATGTTTCTTGTGAACTTTTTTGGGTATCTTTGAAAACATTCTTATTTAACCCTTTCACTACTGAACCTGCCCATCCGCCCGTGCAAGTTGTTTTCTGGCCCGCCGAACATCCGTGCGAGGATATGCTTGGTGATAACTCGTCTTGCATTCTATACTCCTCGTTTGAAACAGAAACCGACCGGCTAATTTAGAATTTGCAAGGCCGATTAGGTCGAGGGAGTAGTGTAAGATTAATTCATCTTATTTACATAAAAATTGTAAATAAATTAGTTTTTCTATATAAAATACTGAAATTAAATAAAACATCAATGCACGCAAATGAAATATATATTCTACTTGTTTAGGAATCGTTGCTTTCTTACGTTTATTGTGATAAAGTTTTTTTAATAGTTTTTAAACTTTATTAAAAGTTTGCAAAGCAATAGAGAAATCTAAAATAAAGAGAGAATGCAATAACTATTTCAGAATCTCGATATCAACAAAAAGATCATTGTTAATTGAGCAAGTATATATTTTACCCTCGAAATTTTAATGTGGTATTGCAGACACATTCAAAGTTACAGAAAAAAAAATGTGTGTCATTCAAAGTTACAGAAACCAGACACTGAGAAGCCTTGGGGAAAGAAAAATCTCTAAACTCAGAAGTTAGTTTGAATTCAAATGATCAGGAAATAAATTATTTTATGAAAATTGATAAATTCTTTGTGAGTACATATTATATGCAACGTATATAATGCACTTTGTGTGCATTTTCTGCAAAAGCATAACATAAAAGGAATTTGAACAATACACACTTACGAAGTAAAATCTAAAAGCTTGAATTTCAAGTAAAAAATTAATCCTACTGTTTTTTTATACCCTCTGTTCTATTCCCTTACTTCTAAGGCAGCCATGGAAGAGCATAGCATATGAAACTCAGGATTTGAAGTAAGTATTTAAAAACTTTCCAACAAAAGAGAAACCGTGAGCTTCAAAATATTCAAGGCGTATATCTGTTACATAAATGATAGCAGCAATTTTAAGGACATTTTCAAGACCGCAGAAACCTTTACACGGATGACAAATCGTCTCAAACGTCAAAAGTTTGAAACAAAGGACGGAAATTACTCATTAACACCAACAATAAATCATCCTTTCGCTTCTTCTAATGCAAAAAATCTCACTCTTCACTCAAACGAAACTGACAAATCACCAACAACGTATAGTAATTCTTTCCCAAAGCAGTCAAAATCTTGAAAAATTATTGTTAGCTTATTTATACCGAATTTGCAAAGAACAAGAAGATGAATTTTCCTACAATATTTCTACTTCAGAAATATTATTACTTGGTGTGGTCATGCAGTGAATTTTGTTATGTAATAAAAGCGGAATTATGCCAACTGGGAGTTAATGGAGGAATTTTAGTAGCATTTTTTATTAAGTTTTTTTACATGTTTTATTTCCCCGCTGTGATGAGTATAGTCAAGCGGCATTATAATCGTGAATAAAATGGAGCATAAAATTTTAAATCAATCACTAAATTGCTGATTTTCCTATGCCATAAGCCGGCGTCCTCGCCTAAGGGAACACGTCTTCTCCGTAATCTGGGCGTTTCGGTTTCGAGTCCTGGATCAGGCGTGGTTGTTCTTCTTCTTTTGGTTTATCTGTGAGGTATTTGAATAAGTTCCCCTGTCAAAAGGAGTTGTACAAGCGAATGTGTGACATGAATGAAGTCCGCCCCGTAAAAATGGTTGTGACGCATGAGTAGCTAAAATGTACTTTTGGCCCTACATGGCGCTACTGAAAAACAAGAGACGCTCTCTCTGCTTAAAATCGCTGACTTCGTCAGCGGGCTTGTTTATGACAAATACCATAAGAAACAACAACAACCTATGTCACAAATTTTTTTTTATATAACTTTATATTAGTTTACATTTTAATTAAAAAGTACAACGAGCTAGAAAGATGAAATTTAAATAACATTTTATTAGCAAAATTATAGATATTGAATGTCTTTGAATCTTTTTGACAAAATCAATCAATTAAAGTTTGTTTGATTGACAGCCTTAGCTCACAAATTATCTCATAAACGTAATTACCAAGAGGGATAAATTTTGGCATATAATTTTATAAATTCACATTAAAAGTTGTACTAAATCTAGCTGAAGATTCACCTTTCTGTTTATACAAGTCTACGTGAATGCAATAGTCAAAATTCCAACTGTTAGATAAAATAAAATTTGATAAGTTGTGCTGGTATCACAACATCAATATCATTTCAAATTTGGATTCAATCAGACAAACGAAAGATTCAATTCTCAATTATTTTCTTGTAGAAAGAACCTAAACATGAAACACATCATACTGTGTGAACAAAGTCAATAAAAGTCAATAAAATAACAAAGTCAATAAAAGAGTACAGCTGAATATTTATTTATAGTCACAGAATAAAATACCTCTAACTAAATAAAATTTTAACAAGACAGGATGACTAAGATTATTAAATTGTGCTGTTAGTGATGATAAATACATTATTAGAAAACCATTCAAAAAGCTTTGCATTAATTGTTCGTTGAAAAAAAAATGCATAAAATTTCTTAAATAATTTCGTAAATAATAATTTTCGTAAAATACTAATTTCTTGGGTGAAATGTGCTAATTATTTTTTTTTTCATTATTTTAGTTAAACGCCTGTTTTACTAATGAGCATTGGAAGAGCCATTTTTACATTAGTTTAAAATTCATCAAATATGGTTTAAATTATATCAATTCGCAATTTTTTTCTTCAATTTTAATTAATTTTAAAATATATTTCTTTAATTGTATTTTATACTATTTTTTATTCTTTTGGTAATTACTTTTTCAAAAAAGTGAATTGCAACGAAATTAAGTACTTTTTTTTTGTGTGTATCTTACCGCTACTATATAATGAAGAGCAAATTTCAAAATAATGTTAGACGAAATAAGCACCCACTGTTATTTTACTACAATGTTGCTTTGGTTTTCTTTAATTATTTTTAAATTATTGAGTTCCAAGTACTTTGATTTAAATAATCTCAAAGTTTAAGTAGATGAAAATACAAAAATATATTGCACCACCCTCAGCTCTAGAGGTATTTCATCGGTTTCGATCCAAAAGAATTGCAGGATTGAAATTAATATCCATCAACAACCATGTTTGATATTTGTCCACATTGTGCCATGAAAAAGTGTCAGTCACAAATAATTAAGCCTGTTTTACTATTCCCTAATCCCCCTCCCTCAAGGAGTTACATAGAAATGGGAGTGAGAATGGTGGTTGGTTCGGTCGTTAAAAAAATTGCGTCACACACCCTGGTCGTTACAGAAATTAGGTTAGCTATTTTCTGCCGATGACGGGAAGTACATCCTACTGGAGGGTTGTATATTGGCCGGTGATGACCCTTAGGATTCAACCTTAGATCGCTCCAATATTGTTGACGATCCCTTCGTTCAGATTTTTAACTGTGCCCTTTTGACTAATGAAATGACTTTTTATAATTATTATTTTATACTATTGGATGCATTTATTTTCTTAGGCATTTCTTCCTTTATATTGAAACACAAATTTATATCAGATTAAATTTCCCTTCTATATATTAATGTGAAAAAGGGAACTGTATTCTATAAAGGAGAAACAGTTCATATTACACATACACACATGCTAACCTGATTTGTTTTAAGTTTGTGAAAATGTAATAATATAGTGATAATATACTCTCTCACTTCTTTGTGTTTAACAGTTCTAAAATCTTATACAGCCGTGTGTTACCAATGATAAAACACTATTTTAATAATTTTTTATATCTTAATTATGAGATTGTGTAATTATTTTTCTTAAATTTTGTATTCATTTGAAAGGTGTCACGAAGCAGCGAATTTGAGGGAAAAAATTGAAAGCAAAGTATACCATACAATTTAAAATAATTGGTTAAAAAGCAAAAATAAACAAAAAAATTACTTATATAAACGTGTTTCTTGCTTCTTACTGTCCAATAATTTCTAGACTCTTTATATATGTAGTGACCTTCATTTTCACTCTGAAATGATAAATAATATACATTGAAATATACATTTTCGATATATGATACCAAATCAAAAGAGAATAATAAAAAAAGTAAATGCATTCTTGTTGCTTTTAAATGGCATGATTGTAATATGTAAAACCAAGCATATCAATATATGCTCCAAGTATATTGATAAAGATACATTGTAATATTGATGTAAAAAACATATAATGATATTTACATTTTTTTTCTGCTACAGAGATAACATCTAAATTTCCTCTCTCTTCCACACTTATCAATTTGCTCTAATTTTCATTACTTTTAGCTGCATACCGACGATATCTATTTACTTCAGAATAGAACATTCCCAGACGTCGGGTCAAATTATTACAAGCTCCGAAATTAGAACAGCGACAACGGCAGCGAAACTTTCAGAAGAAAAAAAAGAATGCTGATCAAGTAAGATTTAGAAAATTGCTGATCAAGTAACATTTAGAAAATTGCTGATCAAATAAGATAAGGAAAGGAATTGGTGTGGGTTACAAGAACGAAATTACATTATTGTCTACTTTTGCTGATAAGCGAAAATATCCGCTTGTTTATTACAAAGTTATCCTTTAATAATTCTTCAGAATCATCCAAATATGCTCAGTGGCAGATTATTGATTATGCAGGTCACTAGGCTGAGGTAGATGAATAAAAAAGATCCAAATATGCCGGATATTTGACCAAATAAATAATTTTAAAAAATACTAAAAATTCTATGAATAATAAAAAAAGTAACATAATAGTAAGTAAGATAATCAAGTGCAATTAGTCATATTCTTGCATGTTTCAACATGTTCATTTATTTATTAGATGAATAGCATTTTTTGGACGAGATGTTACTGTAAATACTGTAAAATATTTCTTTCTAATAAATGGAAAGCCATGCTAGAAAGCGAGTTATATTTTCCCAAGTTCAAAAACATCGATAATTTGGCTGTCACATTAACTATCACAGATGAAAATTCATATTATTATAATTTTTCTTTATGACAAAAGTGAAAGATTATTGTCTATTAAAATATTGTGATTTTATTGGAAAATTCTATTTTATTTTCCAATTGAGTAGAATCCCAAATTTTTAAATGTGGGATTCTGAAACATTTAAACAAATTGTACCACACACACACACACACACACACACACACACACACACACACACACACACACACACACACACACACACACACACATATATATATATATATATATATATATATATATATATACAACATCATAATAACATTAATAACATTTTCCATTTAAAAATCAATTATATTCGTAAATGAAGCTTTTATATTACATTGAAATTTAAATATACTGAATATTGTTGTAAACAATGATTAATAATTCTTTGTAGCAAATGTAAAGATTTATTACCGATAATGCGATAAATGAGCCTGTCTCATCGTATCTAATTTTGTGAACCAAATTAATAAGGAATATGACGCTGGGTTACATCAATATTTTAGCATTCATTTAAATCTTCTCCATGAACATTTTACCACTAAATTTTATAATGTAATATTAGTAGAACATATACCGTAGTTTGAGAAACTCTCAAATACTCTCAGATATTAAACTAGGTAGCCGAAATGTCTCAACTATGAGAACCCTGTTGAATAGAGTAGTAAGGATGGGAATGGATTCTGTTTCGTAACAGGTCCCATGCAGCAAACTTGCCATTACCAATAATCATTGGAGTATTCACTAATGGCTCTCACGCTATTCCACCACTATATCGGGTGTTCAAATGTCACGCACAGTGATTTCTCATTCTGTACTTTCAATTTGGAAAGACATGTTGGAATTACGTTTATTCCATATAAATATATGATGCCGAATATTGCTTGATTGAGCAGTGCAGTAGGTTGCGGTTCGGTTTCAAGACCGCGAATTCATTAATGACTGGAGTATTTATTTGAAAATTAGACGGGTTGAAGATCCTTTACATAGTTATTTGAAATGAAGAAGAAATTATGAAATTAAATAATTTGATTATAATATTTTGCATGAAACAGTCAATAGTTGAGAAAAAAATGCATGGCATGTAGCAGGAGTTGGTTATGATGTGTTCCAAGAGGAACGGGGTACTGGTAAAGAAAAATTAACTAAATAATATAATAGTAAAAAGAGTAGCGGTACTCAATGTTGTTATTATAAATTAAAGTATAAGAGAAAAAATAGTAAAGAAAACCTATAGAATATATTAATATGAAATTAGGAAATGTTAACATAATGGAATGTACAACACGATGATAATGCTGAAATAAAAATTATACTACTCTTTTCAAAGAAAACGTATATTAATATATTGTTTTGTATTTCTTTCCTCTTTTGTTTTCAAATGCTTTGTCCCTTTATATATCATTCCCTCAGAACTAAGTAATTATTTGCTTTAATGGGTATATTTTAACAATACTCTTATGGCGTGAAATAGGTCATTTATAATTTTTTTCTGCCTTAGGAATTTCAGAGATATAATTTTCGTTTATTTCTTTTAAAGAATAAATTATCTTTTCCTCAATTTGACTAAGCTTCTTTTCAAATTATGGATACTTAATGAATTTATAATCCATATATTCATATAATAAATTTAATTAATTTGAATCATTTCATCGTAATGAATACTTTTAATGAAAGGGAGAGATTATTATTAATAGTTTATAAATCAGATTAAGTTTAATTAAAGAACAGAAAATAAAACCAATTTATGAACTAAACAATTGTTCTTCTGAGAATTATTTTAATCTTTTAAGATGAATAATAATCATAAAAGAATAATAATCTTAAAAGAATATTTCAAGATATTTCTTAACAAATTAAATTTTTAATTTCCAAACAAGCCTTATTTTTTTTCCGTGAGACAATATTTTTTAAGAGGATTCTATTAATGCGGTTGAATACTTCTTAGAAAATAATCTTAGAAGTATGATTAACTTAAATTTTCTGAATTCTGTTAAAATATAATTGAAAAAATGGTATCATAAATCAAAGAATATGTATAAAAAGAAGACTTTACTTAAAAGAGCATCATATTGCTCAAATCATATAAAACACACACGCGTATAGATAACATATAGTATACTTATACATAGGCATATAATGCAAAACATAATGCACAACAATAAATTAACTCATTTATTTGCAGATAAAACATTTCGAAGACAGCTTTACGTTTAGCAAGAATAAATTTTTTTTATACCAACAAAATATTGTTAATATTGGTCAGAGACAATGATTGGCATTTCAAATAAGGTACAAAATACACTTCTATTGAGAAATTTCTCCTGATATTTACCAACTTCTTGGGATTTTATTTGAACTTACTGAAAACTATAAGCATCTAGGTTTTTCCTCCTTTAGCAGAGAGAACCTCTGGAACAGCAGAGCCCTTGAAACTTTCAAATTTAGCACTATTAAATCGCATATGCAGAGATGTTCTAGAATCAGCAATTCAACATTTGGCACCTGTGGAATTACATATTTCATTGCTACACCAGAAAATAAAGGAGAAATAAAATCTTGCTCTAATTTTGTGGACAGTTTATTCGTTTATATCTGGCAATTATGCATTCAACGCAAATAATATTTTTCATAGGATTCTTATTTTGATTTGGCTGTTTCTTTAGTTTTGAATAGTTTTTGGTGTTGGAGCCATCATTTGTTTAACTCGGCGACGGCGCTTATCATCAGGATAGTTTGACATGCATACAACAGAAGACAAAGTAAAAAATGTTTCTCCATTTTTTAGATAGTTTATTTGTTTATATTCGGCATTTCAGCATTCAAAGCAAATAATATTTTTCATAGGATTCTTATGTTGATTTGGCTGTTTCTGTAGTTATGATTGAGTTTTGATGTTGGTTTCATCTTTTGTCTAAATCGGCGAAGATTATCTAGATAGGATTTGCAAAGTCTTACCTTATTGCTGACGTTGCTCTACTTGCTACTCAAAAATATATTATCCTTTAGTTAAAAATTTAATAAATTGATCTTTGTGTTACCCAATAGACTTAATTTCAAACATCAAACTCGTTGTATTTTTGAGTTATTGTATTAACGAGCATAAAAACAGAGAGATAGGCGATTTTTTTTTAAAAGAATTACTTTTAAAATTTGATAAAAATTAACTCTTTAGATGTCAAGATTGCATACTAAATGTCATTTGCCAAGGTCTTTGTGTTTTTAAGTTATCGCATCAGACAAATTAAAAATAAAAGATATTTTCTTTTCAAATGCATGCTGAACCGAGATATGAATATTCTTCACATTTTTCAGATTCAATTCTTTGTATGTCTGATTTAGGAAGAAGAAAAGTGATTGATAGACTTTAGTGAAAGTATAAATTTTATTTAATTTTTAAGCTACTAAAATTGGAAACAAGAGTATCAACATAACATCTACTTTATATTCCCAAAATAAAGAATACGCTGAACTATATAATGGATACAATGAACTATTAGTCACCAACTGCGCATTCGTGAAGAAGAACAGAACATTTATTTATTGATTGATGTTGATGTGCTAACATTAGTATTACCATTCTTTTAGAACATTTTTAGGGGATTGTTTGCATGGTTATTCCAAATTAATTAAAAAAATAGTTTCTCGTATTGTATAACTCAGAATTTTCTTGTTTTCTGTTATTAAAATTACAAATATAATTTTCCTTATAATTATTTTTTACTGTGTGATTAATTCTTTTTCTGCATTTATTTTAACAATATAACGATTAAATTATGTTACAGTTTAAAACAAGCCAGCATTGTAAAAAGCATCATTCTGTAAGAAAGCCAGAATAAATTATTCCTTCAAATGTTTTCTTAAAAAGGTTAATGCAATAAGAAGAATTTTTACTTTATTTAGATTATAACTCTATTTTTTGTTAAGTAAAAAATAACTTTAGACGACAAACGCAGAATAATAAAATATTCATTCCCTTGGTTTCCTGAAAAAAGCATTGATACAATAAGTGGTGTATTTACTTACACATCCATTTGACTTGTAGCTACAATACTTTGTAAAAAAAGAATAAATCTGCAGAATTCTAATTATATACGAAATGTTAAAAAAGAACGGGATTCCGAATGTTTTTTTTTTATTCTTTTAGTTGTTTTGTAGGAATTCTCTGAAGAAATGAAGATAATGCACTGTTCGATCGGTCTAGAAGTACCAATAAAAGAGAAAGAATCCTCGTATTCTTTTTTTAGTTCAACGCAAATTGATGAGCTGTAAAAATATTCTAAAATATTTTTTGGATATGTGACAAGAGAATGCATTTATCTATTCTTACACTTTATTCTTAGAATATTAATTATTTATTGCCAGTTGCTAATTATAAGATACTTTAAGTTATTTCATCACCTGCTTAATATTTTTAGTTAGTTTTGTTTTATTAACCCATAACTGGAGATAGGGGTAAAAATGCTTCCTCGTTGTTCATTAGCTCTGATTATCACTCAGTATTTTGTCCTTGAATAAATAATATCCTCTATATCTTCAAGTTGTTCTTTCGGCAGTATATTGGAAAAAGTCTACGTATGGACACGCGCGTATACCCGAATTATTCTTTTTCAAAAATTTTGTTGTTATTTTTTGTGTTATTCACTTCATGTCTCTGAAACTGCGTTTAATTGGAATAATGCGAAAAGAATAAATAAATATTCTTAAAATAATATTTTAAAATATTGTTTTCTTCATTTTTGTTTGTTAAATTCTAAGTTATTAGCATTATTGTAATTTCGTAATATCTAAACAAAGTAAATACTCATTAAAATATTGTTTAGGTTTTTCCTTATAACACCTTTCCAACATTTAATATTATAACATATTTAATATTATTATCTTTAATATTTTGGGTAACTACATAATTTCCAGAATGTATTATGTTTCCAAAATAAATTCCAATTGTATATGCGAAAAATAAAAAAGAAAAATAACAACGAAATCATTTTGACTCCATGCCTTTGGCCGCTTGAGGAAATTCATGTCTGCATTTAAGGGTTAAGAAACATATTTTACTGACGAAACGAAGAAAAATTAATTTTGAGAAAAGATCACAAAAAATAAAACATGTAATAAAAACTTTTGTACGGAAATTTCTTTTACTAGCATTGTTTTACAAACGAAACAAGAGTTTCTGATTGGAAATATCACCTAATTAAGTCCACCTTAGAAACTTTTGTTTGTTTAGTAAATGAAAGATTCAGTATCTCAACAAGCCTTCTTTGAGCATAGAAGCAAAAATGAAAGAAATACTTTTTAAAAATTGTCAGAAATAATATATTTATCATTTTTTTGGGTACGAAATAAAAAAAATAAGAATCAATTTCAATAAATAATTATTCTGAATTTGATATATGTCCACAAATTAGATTGGCCATTCCTGAGAAGTTCATTTTAAAATTATATGCCTTCCGTGTTTGTGGGATCGTGGAAACACAACAAGTTAAATGGATGAAATTGTGCATGTGGTATTTTCATCATGTAAGTGGATTTCTGTCAAAGTTTAGATTGAATATGTGCGTAAGAGGCCTATGTATCCATCCATTTACATATGATTCTGATAATTCAAAAATGCGAATAGCTAGTTGGATTGAATTTGGCATATATTTAATAACAAGGGTTATAGATATGCATAAAATTTGGACCAAATTTGTGTGGGTAATAATTCGTGGTTTTCTGAACACTATAACTCAGAAAGTAGGATGCTGGATAAAGGGAATTGATAAGTGACTTTGTCACCAATTTTATAGAAGTGCATCAGTTTGTGAGTCCGATCGACCAAAAAGAAATCCAAATCTAAAGATGATTTTTTAAACTGCATTATGAAGAAAACACGACATATTTGGCTTGTTTAGAATTGATAATATTCCTAATGGTTTTATGTATAAAAGTATCCTGCAGTACTTAGAATTTTAATGATTGATTATGAGGAAAATGGTTTATGGCAATTATAATGATATAGTGAGTTTCAAGAAATTAATTTATTTATTGCAGTTTATCGATTAATGATAACGTAGCAATTAAATAAAATGCTCATACAATTTAGTATCTGTGCACTTTCATATTTAAAATATCCTGGTCAGAATAGTGGAAATGCAGCAAAACTTAGAAATCAAATTTCTAACAAATCCATAATTTTTTTTGTATATTTCTTTAATCAGAAAGTAGAAAGAGGAAATCAAGAACAATCTTGTGAAACTAAAAATACTTTGATATATTTAGAGATCAGGCAACATTATTCTTATAATGTTTCTTAACAACGACGTGTTTCTTCGTCTTTTGAAATGTCACTTGCCAGAGCAATTTCTTTTCTGTCAATTAAAAAACTAATTAGTATGCATAAATTCATTTTTCTAAATTTCATTTATGTAAATTAAATTAATTTTTTTAAGGTCATAAAAGCTACTTTTTTTCTGAAAAATATCATTCAAGAAGCAAAACAATTACTACGTACTTTGTTTATTTGTTAGCTTTACGTGTTTTTGTATTAATAATAATTCATTTTACATGGCTAAAGATAAAAAAAAAGGAAAAAAGGAAGGATAAAGAAAGGAAAAAAGGATAATAATTTCAAGCAAGTTCATACAATTATTTTAAAAAGTCGTTTATAAGATAAAATTTTAATTATTATGTCTATCTATATTTAATTTTGAAAATTTTCTCTTAAGTGTATAGTAGAGAAAATGTGAACAATATTTTTCCCATAACTCTTTCAACATGTGATTATAAAACAATGAAAAATATTGTTGTAGAATAAAATAATTTTTTTTTTAAATTAAAGAAAATATAGAATAAAAATAAAATTATTATTGAAATAAATATTTTTTTGAATATTAAAATAGTTGAAAAACGATTTTTGCACAATAACATGGTTTGAAATTTTTATAGCTAAGCGAGAATATTGACTAATTTTTAGTAAACACCTAATTAAAATTTCGGAAAAACTTATCTTATTGATTGCCTTCTACATAATAGTTATGTGTCAAATATAGTAGTACAAGATTCAATGGTCTGCACTCTTGAACATTTTGCAAGATTTTTAACTCCACATATTGCATCTCGTAGTTAATAGATATTATAACCACACACACGCTTTACTATATTAAAACAATTGTTCGAAAGTTCTTAAAAATGAGCAAGTTTCATTTTTTCGCTTGGCGACCAATCATATTGTGAAAGCATAAAGCTTAATTGGAATAATCAAAAAGATTTCATATAATTATTTTTCTATTGAAAAAAAACTTAAAAACTCTGTCTATCAGTTTCAACTGGAGCACCAGAAACCTATATTGCATTATGTAGTTATTTTTAATAACTCAAATTCCCATGCAAGTTCCTTTAGTTGTCAAATAAAATGAAATTTTACTTCAATTCTTATGAATAATTTATGATTTCAACTCAATGCTGGTTCATTAATTTCAATACTGCATTAATAAATTTAAATGTTATTGGATATTCTAATATCGTATTAACTATGAATAGCATATTGAATTAAGAGTTTGATTTTAAAGCAAATCCTCGTTTGAAAATTTACATTAAGAAATATAGCTATAAAAGGGATACTTTTTAAGATTTAAAAAAAATATTAATTGGATTTATACTTATGCAAATAATTAGGTTTTCATATGTTAATGTTTAAATCCTAAGCACGAATAGACCAGTGCTTTTTTTTTTCTAATCATAGCTCTTTTTATACTACCTTTTCAGATTCAAATGATCAAATTAATTTCATTCTGGAGGATTTGGTGTTGCAGACCATTTTGTTTTTCTTTTTAATCTCCCAATGGATTTTCATCTCTCTTCTTCCGTAATTACCTATAAATCTATATGGTTAGATGTCTTAGCAAAAATTCTTCTTTTAATGGATAAGGGATCTAAACAATGGAAATTTGTTTTCAAATTATCGATTCCTGAAGCACAAAGGATTGCTTTTACTGCTTTATTATTTTTTTTTCCTGGATGTCCTCTTAATGTTGCCATTTGCGTTTTGTTTATCTTATGACCATGGTTCCTGTCATATTTGTCACCTGGAAAGTTTGAATGCTTATGGTATCTTATTAAGTATAATATTGTATTATGTATTCTTTGATTGTATTTGGTATTTTTATGTGACTGCTGGTTTCTAACAGCTGGATGTTAACTCATATTTACCAACTGTTTAATTACTTCATACGCTTATGTTGAGTGAATCTGCACGGATTTAAGATTGTGACTGTTATCATTGAAATATTTACAGAACATTGTTATAAGAATATTGCTTATTCTGAATTTATCTATGCATTTCCGAACTTGGTGGATTAAAGGGCATGTGGGCCACAACGGAACGAGGTTTCAGATTTCTTAGTCACACCAGTCATTTCCGCAGGCACCCCCATTAAATATCCAGCACCAAAAAGTCTCCGGGGTCTCGGTGGCTTAGTGGTAAGGTCTTGGCTTCGGAACCGGAGGGTTCTGGTTCAATCCTCGATTCCACCGAAGAACCGTCGCGTAAGCGGGTATGGTACGCGTTAAATCCGTTGGAGTCAAACGTCCTCCTGCTGGTGTGGTATGGAAGTTTGGAGAGGTGAGTGCCATATCAGGTATCGTTCTCGTCATCATTCAGAATAACGAGTACCATCCCAAAAATAGCCCTAATGTTTCTTTAAAACGGGACTTTAATATAACTAAACTAAACTAAAACAGATAAGTCTCCTTAAAAGCATATTAAATAAATTGAACTTACGGCCTTATGAAGAAGAATGGGCAGTGGCTTAACTGCTAGAAATATCTATCAAATTATCCTGAAGTCTCCAGCCTCATGAAATAGGCCGGATACAATTTTTGCTACCGACCATGGCTTACTTCAAGCGATTCCGCGTCAAAGAACCACCATTATAGCTGCGGAGAAGTAGACGATCCACATCATTATGCTACTAGCTGCCCTCTCACCACTTCTTTTCATCTTAGCAAACCCATCCATGACCTTCAATAAATCTGGTGGATCAATGTAATGACAAACAAAATGTCCAAAATTAAAATTAGAAACCTTGTGCTGTTTCTGTATGATAACGAAATTTTATTTCCCAAGACATAAGTGCAGAATAATTTTTGTCTCCATCTTCAATCAAGTCTTTCTCCAAGCAATATTATCATCAAAATTCTTGAACTCATATTCCCCATCCAATTCTCCCTTATTTCAATATTGTATTTTGTAGAATTATTGTGTTGTTATTTTGTGTACTGTATGTAAACTTAACTCTTTTTTTTTTCTTAATCAATTTTCCCACTTATATCCATTCAAGTGACAGTGAATCCTAGAGAATTCAAGTCTAGCGATATTTTGTGGTGAAACGAAAAGAATTTCATCAATGCCAGTTACTTGAAATTTTCGTTAGAATAATCAAGACTTCTTACGAAGCTTTCTATTTGTTTGACAATCTTCATGTGTATCGACCTAGTTTTAGCAAAAACAAAATAAATACAAACCGAACAAGTTGTTGATTCTTACTTTTCTTCTGATGAAAAAGAGCATTTGGAATACTTACAGAAGTGAATTAATCTGCTTGAGGGTCTCTGGCACTAAATGTCTTAAGAATTTTCTGAAATATTAAATACTTCTGCATATAGTAACCACATTTTTTATAGCTCCACGAACAAACATTTATTCCAAATATTGTAATAGCTGCATTTTAAAATAATATAATGTTTAATTTCCCTTTCACTATTTAACCAACCCAACCGAGCATGCTAATTCTACCCTGTCAAGTCGGTTTCCGTTTCAAACAACTGGAGGGGAGGGTGAGCGTAGAATGCAAAAAATGTATGATCAGGATGACCAAATTACAAATTCTTTTAACCCTTTATTTTCCATTTTCTTTACCATCAATTTTATTGTTTTATTGTTGCATTATTAGACACGTATTGTTTCAGTATAAGTCAAAGAGAAAAGAAAATACTTTAAAAATTTATATAATTATTAATTAAATTTTATCAATTTATTTTGATATCTTTAATACTATAGCTGATATCCACTAGTTGCTATTGGAGATGCGCTCTTCATATGCTTTGAATGTCACAAAAATAGTCATATTAAGAAATCAGGTGATTTGAATGGTCGTATTTGAAATATATTTGACCATTTTTGTGTCTCGCCCCCCCCCCTAAAACAGAAAAATTCAAAGTGTCATTAATATGACGACAGGACAATGGCCGTCTGATAAATCAATGTAAAAATTTCGTATATATAACCATCGAAATTCGCCGAATTCAGAGATATTAAAGGAATTTTCTTACTATAGAATTATCTGAACTCAAGCATACCACATAGAATTCTTTCTTTCCAGTTTCTCTTTGGCAGAAATATTCACTCTTTTTTTCGCACTATAAAAGAAGGTTAGAAGCATAGAAAAAGATAATTTAACAAGCTGAATTCTTTCTTCAGCTTCAAGAATGGAGATGTTCTTTTCTGTGTTCTGGAAAAATGATCACTTCAATTTTATTGTGTTCAGAAAAGATGGTTGAATACATTTTTGCAACTTCTGAAGCTTATCAAAAATTTCTTTCACGGGAAAAAGTCATCTTTCTCCGAAAGTCAGAAATAATTTGTTCAGGTTTTTATCAACCATATCTTGAAACATGGTTGAGAAAAACATTTATTATGATTTAACATCGATTTAACATTTATTATTATATAGAAACATTTATTAAACATTTGCAGCATTTGAAAATAATTGCAAAATTAAAATCATATCAAATCCATATGTTTTTATCTAGATATATTTTGTTATGCAGGCAATAATTTGCAATTTAAGATTTGTTTTGTAAGGGGCGAAGGAAAACTTGGAGAAAAAAAAGTCAAAGTAACTAAATTAATATAACATATATATATTTCCTTAAAACTATAAAATTATTTTATTTAATTTGATATGTTTTATACTTGTGTTGGTAAAATTTTGTAATCAGTTTTCAATTCACTTCGGGATGCGCTACATTTTGAAGTTATACTATGGCAATGCATTGCGAAGTTAACCTAAAGTTTTTATATTTTCTTAAAGATATTTCATATTTTTATTTAATTTGATATGTTTTATGTTTATGTTGGTAAAATTTTGTAGTCAGTTATCGATTTAATTTGGGATGAGCTAGTGTTTTGTAATGTTGCATAAATATGTATTCTCGACAGCAACTTACTATTTTAACATTTTGAAACTTAATTATTCATGAATTGATCATTGTAATTATATAAATTCCATATCGGTAATTTCTCCATATATGGAATTTAAAGGAAAAAATGATTCGAAGTTTATTTTACTGAATTCAAATTTTGCAACACCTCGTTGTACAAAATAATGAATATATATTTCAGTAAATTTAATGACTGAAAGATAATAAAATAATTAAAATGAAAAAAGGTACTTCTTTTTCACTAATAAAATTGCGATGACAAAATCTATATTTATTCTTTTCTTTTTTAACTTAAATGCCTCAGTTCCTATTCTGTTGTTAACTAAGGAATGGAGCTGCATACTTATATTTTGTCAGGTATTTGACAGGATATCTATGAAGTATGTCTATGAAGTACAGGATATCTATGAAGTATGTCTATGAAGTACAGGATATCTATGAAGTATGTCTATGAAGTACAGGATATCTATGAAGAAGTGCCATTAACATCATTGATTTTGCAAGAAAAGTATTTACTGACCTAATCAATAACCATAACTAGCCAATATCTGAAAAGTAATAATGTAAAATGTATTAACTGGTTTATGAGTTCATATTTATTTTCAAAATTGCTGTATTTAATCATAAAATGCTCTGCATAGCATTTAATATTTCTCCAAATAGCAATTTAATAACTAATATTAATCATTCTAACAGCTATTAATATATATATATATATATATCATTTATCAATTATAAATTGCGACCTCGTGTTATTTCGCTATCATTGTTTTGCCATGAAAGGGCTTCTCTTTGTTGTAATAATCTCTAAAAAGTAACATTTAACTCCTTTGCTATAAGGGTAATGAATAAGTTTTTATTCTTTCCATTCTTCAGGTAGATGATTTATTGCATCCAATAATAAAGATAAGAGATACTATGTCTTTTGCATTGCCAGAATTTGACACAAACATTCTTGGGAGGATGAGAATGTGTATCTCGAATATATATGTATGTATTGCCGGAAATTTATATATATTAAACATGACTATGATTTTCCTCGAATATATATATCAATAACGTAGGCAGACCGTGATAGCTGGTTGGTAGGGCGTTGGATTTGCATGTTTTGGATTGCGAGTCCGAACCACGTCCGCCCGAAGACTCTCCTTTTGTGTGGTTGCTGGCGCACGTATAAATCTGTTGGGGACACAAAATCCTCGATGTTCAGAGTATTACCACTGGGGGTACTGGTTCAGAGGTGATCGTTCTCTGATTCAGGTCTAAAGTACGATTTGTGGAGTGGATGAAATGCACGAAGGAAGTCCGCCCCGTAAAAAAGGGTTGTGACGTGTGAGTAAATAAATCGTACTCTTGGCCCTAGTTGGCGCAACTGAAAAAACAAGAGACTCTCATTCGGCTTAAATCGCTGACAGATAACTGTCAGCGAGCTTGTAAAGTGCCATAAGTCAAAACTCAACACAATAACGTAGACGATAACTAACGATAATATTATACATAAAAAGGAGTTTAGTTACTTTTAAATATTCACTAAAAGTATGTTTTATATAATATCTTCTAGTTATTTTAATATTTATTCCATACTCTAGATGTTGTTTTCTTTCCTATTAAAACAGGTGTATTAAGTATATATTAAAACAATATTTCCCATTGTTGCAATCGAATTAAAATTGTTTTCATTTTTAATACCAATATTTTTAATCCTTTTTCCTTTTTACTCTTTTCACCTACAAATATTACATTATATCATTTATTTCACTTATCAATATCTCAAATGCCGATTATGTTATAGACACCGGAATAACAACAAATGTCTCAAATATAATGAGTTAGGAATTTAATTAACCTCCTAATATGATAAATGAAGAAATTAATAAAATGTTTAATCGTTTTGTGTTATAGTTATGTAAAAATTATATATGCATATGATAGCTGAAAGATACAACAAACTACTTAAAGAAAATCCTATATAATTCTGATATCAAAATTTTGCATCTGTCAATAAATTATGTCAGTGATTAAAAGGGAAAATGACTATATACACTGATTTTCTATACACAAATTGTAGCACGAAATACCCTATTTTTTCATAAAAGATACTTAGAGAGAAGTACCTTTCCTCTGGTTTCGATTAAAGTGAAGCATTACCTTTATTTCTAGATGATCTGGTAAATCTATAAGAAGAATGATACTTCAAAACTCTGCAATACGGATCTAGTTTAAGACATTGATGCAAAATGCAGAATATTGGATGAAAAACATGAACGTGACTATTTTTTACAATAAAACAACCGAAGCTATAAGCCTACGATCAGAACGTATCGGCTCTCAAAATATAAACTTGAGATGAAAAAGGCTACCGAATGTCTGGGCTATTCATTCATATCTGTCTCATTATTGGATACGTGACCGAAATGTTCCTTACTGATCTGAAATTCGTGCATTTATCTTCTTTCCTTTCTATGGTTTTCTTATAATCTCAGTCAGACTACCTACCTTAATAGGAAGTCATTGAGGGCGAAACATAATCATCATTTGCTCTCGATAAAAAAGAGAGTACCATTCGGAAAATTGAGATCAAATGGTCAATATTTGCAAATTACGGCTATATATGCACAGATATATTTCGAAGATATTTTGTTTTCTTTTGAAAATAAGATCTTGTAGATTAGAGTTCCATGAAAGAATGCTATTCTGAAATTGCTTGGAGTAACGATTTAATCCCTTTGAAAAATACATTGGTATCTTTTTTAAAGGGTGTTCCAAAATTACAAAGAGTCAATAAGAAATAAACAAAGAGTTTACATAAGATTTGAATTAAAACACACACA
Organism: Argiope bruennichi; assembly: GCF_947563725.1. Lineage (NCBI taxonomy): Eukaryota > Metazoa > Arthropoda > Arachnida > Araneae > Araneidae > Argiope > Argiope bruennichi. The sequence goes on from NC_079153.1 coordinate 27,204,343, forward strand.
CACACACAATTTTTTTTTCTTTTAAATTGTTATATTGTTTCTGAATCGTAAAGTGCACAAGATTTGGTTATGCATGGAACAGTTCATAGGGCAAATAATCTCCAATGCTTTGATGACGGATACGCGCTCTTTTGTTGAAATTTTCCATGAGCATGTTTGAATAAATGATGCAGCTTTGGATTTCCTCCTTTAATGCACACATGCTTATGGGCTTATTGGCATAGGCAATGTACTTCAAATAACCCCATAAAAAGGAATCCAATGGTGTTAAATCACACAATTTTGGAGGGGGGGGGCAGATAATTCTGAAATTTTCGAACTTCATTATTTTTGTAATGTGTTTTGGCTTTCATTATTTTTGTAATGTGTTCAACAATGAATACACGTTGTTCTATCGTGTAACGCTTTTTAAACTGTCAGCTATCTAATGGTTTTTTTTAATTGAGTTGCCGACATTTTACTGCACGAATGGTGGCAAATTCAAATCCTGCATTAATCTTCAGACATCCTTTATAATATTATTTAGGATTTGTTTCTTTTCAAACTTATTGGCTCATTTTGAATATTAAACAGAAATCTAAAATTAGGAAAGAAACGGGCAGTTCAAAAGTTATCTTCTTTGATAGATGCATTATGCAGTCAATAATGAATGCACTTTTGTTAAAGATCTTCTCTCATGATTAATACCCCAATTATAGAAAATATAATTAACTCTCATTTGAATATGGATTTCAAAATTTAACATTTCTTGTTATTATCACTGAAGAAAAGAATTCAAAAGTCTATTATAAAATAGTTCGGGCTTTCCGATTAAATGAAAACCAGTAGTAACAGTAATCAGTAGTAGTAGCTGTTTCTGTCTTGTAAACAAAGATAAGATCAAACGTTTTGTCAATTTATAGAAGAAGGCTGAAAGTTTTGTTTGGCTGCGTTATAAATATTAGATGCGCGTCTACCTTTCTTTATACGAACAACATCATCAGGTTCAATTAACAAACATACGACATGTTCTCAATATTTGTTGCCTACCTCAAATCTATATACTTATAATAAAGCTCAATGTGTGTGTGTGTGTTGGCGCTCTACAGGCCAGGTCATTTGACATAAAGCTACCAAATTTGGTACATGTATACCTTAGAGGTCGGGAATGTGCACCTGGGGTCCTTTTTTTTGAAATTTTAATTAGAATTTTAATTATTAATTAAAAACTAACTTTCCCGCCAAAAAAATCTTCCATTTTCCCCACCGCCAACTTTTCCGCCAAAATAATCTTCCATTTTCCTCAACGCCAAATGATTTAGGCTTTAGTTCTTTTTTTCTCACAACAGTAATGAGGCTAGGGTTAAGATTTTTCGGCGGATTATTTCAAACGATTCTGTTTATTTTCTTAATGTTTTATGCATTTAAAATGAAACATTGTTAATTAATCCATGTTTCAGATTCATTCTGAAGTACTTTTGAATTAAAATAACACAGAATAAAGGAAATTAAAAATGTCTAATCTGCATAGCGTTACCCCAACTGGCGTAGAAAAATTCACGCATTTGCGTTACTGTAAAAGGCGAAGAAAATTCACGCATGCGCACTGTGTTCTGATTGTTGGCATGGCAACCATTATCAACGGACGATTTAAATTACTTTTAGGTTAGTTGTAAGCTTTTGTAAGTAAATTGTATTTATGTTAGTTATATATTTTTTGTATGTGCTTATAGTTTTAAGTACGTCGTTTTTTAAGTAGTTTTTTTTAACCTGTTTTCAATGATTTAAATTATTTTTAGGTTAGTTGCATGCTTTTGTAATTAAATTGTATTTATGTTAGTTATATATATTTTTTATATATGCTTATAGTTTTAAGTACATCGTTTTTTAAGTGGTTTTTTTAAACCTGTTTTCGACCGATTATTTTAAACGTTTCATTTTATTTTCTTAGTGTTTGATGCATTTAAAATGAAACATTGTTAATGAATCGATACATTCATGATGAATCTGAGAAAAATTTGTTGACAAATTCTTGAGATATTACATAAATTAAGAAAGATATTCTTTAGTGCCCATAAAGTTTAAACGCTCAGTGACTCTATTATCAGTAATCATATTATTAAAAAAAATGCTTTGTTTCAGTAAAAAAATATTATTATATTTATTGCAGATTAATCCTTTACACTTTAATTTAAAGCATAAATTCTACGAGGGGTAACAAAAAATGAGAGAGATACATATCACGTTATGACTGAAGGCCTTTATAATATTATGAGTGAATTATATGACTATCAAAATTTGAAGTTTTAAAATATTTTGCTGAAGAATCTATTAAAGTTGGAATTGCATAAAATATTTAATTATTAAAATTTTAACGAACATTAAGATTGGCGAACCGGCTGGTCGCCAAAGGCGGCTAGTATACAATATATGTGTTTTCAAAAATACTTGTTGTTCTCAAAGGAAATGTAAAGGCAGAATCTGCGATTTACACATATGGTATTATTATTAATATATTATTATTAATTATGGTCCCAGCGGTATTATGATTCGTCGGGAAATATGTAGTTCTCATATCTTTGAACATGCTGCATCCATAGCTGTATTATAAAACCAGACATTTATGATTAAGGAACTGCTTGGATCTGTACTACAAAGTAATTTTCTCTGGTGAGGATGTTATTCTAATATATACAAATAGCTTCGAAATGTATAGAAATGATTTATTATTGGTATATAAAATGATAATAAGTATTTAACTGTACTAAATTATTACTATTATAAAGCATTTCATTATGATTTAACTTATTGTTAGAACATGAGTTTGAAATGAATATTTAACTGAATTTCAAAAGAATTTATTGTATGTATAAATGTTTGTGAATGGTTATTTTATCTCTACAGATGTATTGTTGATTGAATTTAATGTATATTTACTATATTAACGTGCTTTGTATTACTTACACTGAATTGATTATTATTTGTATTATTATTTGTGTTTGTAATATTATCCTTATGCTTTGTGAGTTAAAGTTGCTAATGATATTCTTTCAAAAATTTCACGCTTTAGGAGAAAATGAATTATGGAACATATATTTGTATTTGTGGATTATTTCCGAGAAATTGCTGCGGAATTAAATAAACTAATTATCTGTACTTCCAGAGGTTCCCAAGTGTTACAAGTGTAATTACATGATTAATTACCTGTATAATAATAAAAAGAAATGCTTATAAATATTTTAAATAAATAAACTGTTTTTCCCTGATCTTGAAATTTGAACAATCAGGAGAACCATTATTTCGTGCGAACAAACTGATTGCCAAAGGTGGCTTATAATGAATAAATAATGAGTTTTGTCGCTCCTGACTCTATCAGCATAATGTAAGCTATTAAATTAGGATTGATAAATAACTATTAAAAAATTGAAAAAAATCTATGTTTTTGTATTGCCCTATAAATTTGTCTTTAAAATCAGAATCCATTAAAATAATGGAAATATAAAATCATACACACAAACAATTTTTTTCCCAACTACTTTTACAATGATGATTTTCAATATCTTTATTCTAAAATTTTATTTTTTAAATGAAAAATAGAAAGTACTAGTGTAAAGTGTATCCAAATTATTAACAAAATGCACTGATTTTTTTATTGGAAGACATTAAATATTTTTATAGGGATGAAATTTACTTTAAAAGAGGACACATTTTAAAGCATTTATAAATTCTAAATTCTTTGCAATTCTGAAATTTTTAATGGTATGCGAGATTTGAAAAATACCCGACGAATCTACGAATATAAATACGAATCAATATAAAGATAGAATTAAATATAGATCCAACTGTTCCTTCCAATGGAGTTTTAAATGGCGTTTGAATATTCAGTTCGTTTTTAATTTTAATATTAAAGATCAGTTAAAACTGAAGTTCCAATTTTGGGCAACACATTCTCTTACGAATTTTCGAAATTGAAATCGCCGTCGGATGAATTTTGAACACGTATTCAATACTAAATCGGTGTTGAGATGTCTGATCCATGAGTCACAGATCGCATATACAAAAAAACCTCAAGGGAAATGAGTTTCGAACGTGGATCCTACCAGTCCTGAAGACGGGACCTTATCACAATGCCACAACAATCCTCCAATAACTGTGCTATTTAATATAACACTTTCATTATACAATTTATAATAAAAGAGTTCTATATTCCTGATTCTAATGGTATGTTTTAGAAGAAAAATTGGTTTTTCGTAATGTATTTACGACAGTAGGTTTAAATTTTTTTTAATGAATAATTGTTTTAACTTCACGAGACACGACTTTGTTTTCTGATAAACCTCATATTATAACATTTTAAAAATTCGCCCTGAGAAACCTTTCTGATTTTGCTTTCAAAAGAGAATTATTAAAATTTATTCTTAAACGAATATTCTGATTTTATTTATAAAACACAAATTACATAATTTATTATTCGAAATACATTAGAAGATGAATTTTGAAAGCAATTATAATTTCTGTTACAAGCAATTTCCTTCGAAAACAGTCCGGAGTTTTGGAAATAAAGATCTATAAGGAAACCAATTTATTTTAAAATCCGAAGTGAATATGTTGCATCATTTCATGTTAAATTCTTAAGTAATATAATTTTTTTTTATAAATGGGCCACTTTTATCTTCTTCTATCAATCTGTTAAATGAAACAATTTACAATTTAAACATTTCGCTTGAAATTATTCAAGCATTCATTGTACAGATAGAAAAAGTTACATTTCTTTGAATAAATAGGATACATACATTTCATTGTATCATTATACAATTTGTATCAATTTATAACCAAACTGAGATAGGGATTATCCAAATGCCTAAAAGTGTAAAAATGTGAATCCTGGTAAAACGCAGCAATGATGTAAGATACGGTAGGGAATTTAAAAGCATGGCCACACACACACACACACACACACACACACACACACACACACACACACACACACACACACACACACACACACACACACACACACACACACACACACATATATATATATATATATATATAGGAAACTGTGAAGAAAATCATGGACATTCTACAGGATAAATATTTATCTAATTAGATATTATGAATATTTTGAAATACAAAGACATAGTTTTAAAGCATCTGTTTTCGGCTATATTAACGGATAAGATCAGTTCATTTAGAGTTAAGTTATCAGTCATCAAGTTAGAGTTAAGTATTCAAAGGCTTAAATGTGCAAAGGAAGAATTTCAAGCATACATCTATGACATCCGTAAGAAATAAAATGTGTATCACAATTCATTCATTTTATTCGATATCTGCTGTTTCGTTACTTTCCAATGCAAGTGCAGCCAAGAATTACTGAAAAGAATTAAAAAAAACAGGCAAATCTGGGATAAAATCGGCAATAAATCAATTTATATATTTAGTATGCAGTGCTAATAATTCTTCAGAGATTTCTCAAAAAATTTCATTTATATGTTAATTAGTAATGACATAACCTTTGGTAATGATACAAGTTACTCTAAAAAAGAATTATCATGATTAAATAGGCACATTTGTGTTAGATTCCACTGCTACACATTTTATTTGTCGCTAACAGAAAAATTTATTTTATGGCGCAAACGCCAAAAATCATTCTGAGCTAGACAGCAGATAAAGTCCTCAAATGACTGATGAACTTTCGCTATTACTTTACCTGGATGTTTTTATATAAGCGAATTTTTCGAAAAGAATTTCGAAATTCATAGAAAATTGCATGGTACGAAATCAATTCCTTTATTTCATATTACAGATATTTCGAAAGCTACAAAAAAGTTATGAATCAGAAATTATTAATTAGAGTAGAAATTTTTGCAGTGCAGTAATATTATAGATCTGAATTATGCAATTTCTAAAAGTATTTAAAATTTGAAACTGTTGAAGAATAGAATTGGCAATAGACTTAATTCATTTCATATATTCAATCTGTCAGAAGATTGTAGTTTATTGCGTTGTCTCAATTACATTCTAATAAAAAGAAACAGTTTTACTAGACTGCTTACATATTTTCAGAAAATTATTTAATCCCGTACAAAGAATGAAAAAGGAAAATGTTTACTGTTTGGTAGAAAAATTCTAAATTTAAATGAAAAATTTATAGAATTATTGCAGAAATCAGACTTTTAAAGCAAACCTTAATGCTCAATGTACTAATTGGATCAAGGCTTGAAAAGCATTTTAATACACGTAACACATTTTTGAATTCGGTTGTATAAACATCTGTATACTTGCAATATATATATATATATATATATATATATATATATATATATATATATATATCATTGAAATTAGCATGTATTGCAACATTTAGTTTATACAGTCTTTAATTATGATCATTCCATTACTTATGATAATAAATTTTCTATGTTACAGTCTGAAAAATTTAGAATTATCACATACTATTGTTTTCGAGAAATGAGATCTATTAGGTTTTATTTTCAATTTTATAGAATATCGTCTTTAGCAGTCAATGAACTTTAGTAGTATATACTATTTGGTATATACTACTCAGTCTGACGAGACTGAGGGATAGCGAAATAAGATTTTCATTGCTCAACTTCAAAATTTAAGATTTAAATATTGAATACAATTTTAAAATTTAATTACTGCAAGATTTAATTATTAAATACTTTGAAATACTTTATTACGAATTGAAAAAATTTCTATTGAATCGACATTAGACAAGTATGGATTCAGGGGCTTTCAAGTGATGCAAATAAAATGTGATAAAACGAATCAGCCAAGACAAGATCAGACAAAGTTGAAGTTATAACGCAAGGGTAAATGGATAATATTTCGCCATGCATGCAAACAAAATTCGAATTTCTCAAGCATCTGCAGTGGTTAAAATATTTGTGGAAAGTTAAAAATTCAATTCATTCAAAAAAATAAAACCTCAGCGAAAATGCAGGTTAACACTAAATCTGTTTCGAGGGTTTAATATATAATAGGGGAGGGGGGGGTATATTTAATGAACAAGGCTTCATATATAATTTTAATTACAAAAAATGTTGTGGTAGGAGTGTTTTTTCATAAAGATTTACATATTTAAATTAAATTTGAGGTATATATCTTTTGAAAACTGAGAAGGAAGAATTGTTGTCCGTTGTTCAAGAATTAATAACGTATTTAGCGGTTAAACACTAAAAGATTCTTCACCCACTAGCAAATATTTTTTGTGAACAGCTTGTGATCAGTTTGCATATGAATGAGTTCCTTTTCATCTAGAGGATAAATTTGACCAAAAGTTTATAAAAATGGAAAACGAAGTTTTTTCACCACTCTCCAGATCGCATTATCACATTTCCATATATCAAAATAAGGTATCACATTTGATAAATTTAGGATAATCTATGGATTCAGTAATGCTATTTCAATAAATCATTAACACTAATTTAATTAACAATTATATTTAAATTCAATTAGATTCCAACTATGGCGCAGTTGGTTGTAAGGCTTTGTTATTGATTGATACTAAAAAGAATTTATCCTGGCTCAATATATTTAATATAACGATCCTTGCTCCAAGGAAACCGAACCAATACAGATGCTTCGATGTCTGAATGATTCAGAACACATTCAATTCAGTTATATTATTGGCCTGCTTTTAAAGCAACTCTAGGGCTAGTTTGGGACATACCTCGTAATTTTGAATTGCAGTCAGATGACGAAGACAACACTTGAGCTAGTACCCCCTTTATAAACATCCACATCTTACCAGCGGGAGAAACCCTGGCCTCGACGGTCTAGCGTACACCACCACACCCCCTTACACGACAGTTCTTCTGTGGAATTTGGTATCGAACCTAAAATCGTGCGGTCCCGAATTCGAGACCAGACTACCGCTGCCCTCAGAAGACGATAACCTAAAGAAATTGATAAATAATCTGATTTCTTATTCGAAAAATGATGTGGGCTATTAATGTATAAAAATATAGAGGAGAAGACGCACCTCGTGTTTCAAAACTAATTCCTACAATACATTTTTTTTCTCGAATTGACTGAAATATAAATAGTTGAAACAGGTCTTCAAATTTTATCAATAACATTTGATAATAAGAAAAAAATGTCTATGATATAAATCTATTTGATATATATAAAAAATATGTATTTCTAAATGGTTACTTCCTTTCTCTTTCCTTCAGGTATTAAAATTGAAATGTTTCAAGACTATGTGATTAGTAGAATTCTTTTTAACGGAAAACTGGTATCCCACAGAAACAGACTAATAACAGAAATTTTATTAATATATTATATCATCTCGTTCATTCCTTGAGGAATACTCAATACAAACTAATGTTCATAAAAATTTCAATCGTTTTTGTTAACAGCAAAAAAAGTTTTCCATCACTGGACATATACGATTCATGTTAAGAATTTGATCATTCTCTTGTCATGTAGTTTAATGTAAGATGTTAATTTTCCTCAGTAGGTATATATGATTTATCAATTTATTTTTTTCAAAAAACGGAGTTTTTTAAAATTTATTGAATTTTTTGTCAACACGTATAAATAAAGTAAGATTCATTGCAGAATTATTTTTAAAATACTATTACTTTTTTTATCAGTTTAATTTTAGCTTCCTTACTTTGGACTCGTTCATTCAAGACATGATCTTGTTTTAAATCTGCACATCATTTTAAATTCTATGAAACATCAAAGATATTCGTCTTGTGAAAATTAATTAAAATGTGTTTTGATGATTGATTTTATCTCAATTTATTTTGAAAGATTTTATTTGTATATGTATTTTAATTTTTTTTTCATGAATAAATCGCAGCTTTCAGATTTGTTTCTATGGAATTTATATTTCATTCAGCTGTTTGGAAGTTTGAGATTCAATTGCAAGTATTTAAAGTTTCATTTTAATTACTTTTCTTTATATCTGTCTGTTTTCATTTTTTTTGTGGGGGGGGGAGATGGGATAGAATAAGTGGATGTTATCTTATGAAGTATCTTATTCTTATGACAGATGATTGCCTAATATTTTTATACCATTTTTTTATCTCTTCTTTTTTCTTGCTTTCTTTTTTATTTATTGTTTTTTATCTTAATTTCCTGTTTCAAACGGATCTTATGTTTTACCGATTTCAATTTATATAAAAATATTTTTATCTCATTACATTATTCGTATATTTATGCAATGCTTATTGTCGCTTAGAATATACCACGTCTCCTCATTCCTTAACTTTTAAATAAATTTTCTGAGCAAATTTAACCTTCTAACAGATTTGAATGTTTCATTTCGTTTTGTTTTGTTTATTATACTTACAATGATATGCTAAAAGCATTAATTTTATTCATAATATAATTTTTATTTATTTTAGGATATTTTGAACTTTTTAAATCTTTAACAGATTAGCCTTTTATTTCTTCATAAACTTAATAATTTAATATTATATGGATTCAAGTAAATCTAGTAAATTTATATTTATTCCTTTTAAATTTCTAGTATTTAAGAAGTATTAGTATTTAGTAAAAAGATTGAAATACATTTTGCATAAAATTTAAAAACCCATTGTCTGTTTGTTAAATGGGATATGTTAATATTCCTTCATATTTTTAAAAGTAGATTTTAAAAAAATTTAAATAATTGTTTTCCTATTATGTCCAAGATATTTTACATCAATAAAAAGAAGTTTTTAATGTTTTCTTTTCATTTATTTAAAATAACAAATTTTTCATTTTATTCTAGTGCACTTGATCATGCATTGGTAGTGTTCAGAAACAATTTATTCTCGAATAAGAGCCTCTCAGTTTAAAATGCAGTGATCATGAAGTGTCGCTGACCTTTCCTGTCAAAGTTTCTCTCTCTCCGCTATTCCTTCCATGTGACATTATCAGCTTCATGAAACGAATCTCTTTTCGCCGCTGTCATCAATTACCTGCCATTGTACCCTTCTGTGACAGTCGAGTATTTATAATGAAGCTCAGAGCTGTTCAGGTTACGGAGTTCCCCTGCCACTTGCTGACCTCTGGAACAGAAGAGTTGTGTTAATGAAGAGCGATATTAATTAGAACTTTCAAATCTTTTCAGTAGTCCAGTTTTAGAAATGAAGACTTTAACTCTGTCCTGAGTTCATTTGTTGTATATTCATTCATTTTCTCTCACTCAACTCCATGCCGATTTTGATGAATTTTCACGCTGCAGAAAGATTTTAGAGCACCCTCTCTGCATCGGGCTTTGTTTGAAGTAAAAATGAATAACCGATTGAATTATAATAGTTTAAGTAAATCATATTCATAATATATTTTTATTTTAAATGAATGCATACAATTATTTTCTTACGATATTAATTGTGGTATATATTTTTATTGTATTGCACACAGTTCCTTTTACTTTTCTTGTTTCTCCTGAATTCTGATAAAGAGTTCCCAATTTTTTATGAAACCTCTAAAAGTGTGTTATTTTTAAACGTTATTTCTTAATGTTATTTTTTAATTATTTTCTGTTTTTCTTCTTTAATATATAATTGTTAATTTATTACTACAAAAATTGTGAATTTTGTACTCAACTTACATGGGAACGGCATTTCATGTAAATATATCTATTAATCTATACTTATTATAAAGCTCAGTGTGTGTGTGTATTGGTGCTTTACATACTTACAGGTCACACCGTTTGATCTACAATTACCAAATTTGGCATGTGTATACTTTTGTGGCAGGGAATGTGCACTTCGGAGCGACTTTTTTAATTTTTTAATTAGAATTTTAATTAATTAAAAATTAAGCGAAATTTTGGCATTTTCCAGTTTAACTTCCGAAAATATTACAGCACTAAACTGATTTTTACATCATATTGAAATTTCAAGAGTAATCTTTTCAATGATACTAATGTTTTAATATAAATTAAATTTCTAATTGTAATGAATTTTTAAAAAATAATTTAATCATATTCTTCAGTAATTTTTTTCACACAAAATAAAATTTATCCTGCACAAGGGACGTTACGCGTCAATGGGAAACAATTAGCGTTTATCAATATGTTGCCATCATATTGGCAAAAATTAAAATTAAAAAAAAATTATTATTGCAAATGAAATATATAAAAATATAATTTTCAGAACGTGTTTGTATGAAATGAAATAAATAAGAAATGTAATATTATTTAAAAAATAAATGCATGAAAAAGTTTTCTGTGTTCTTTTACATTTCTTATATAATTAATTGAATGAATATGTTGTATTTAAGAAAACATGGTTTAATATATTCAGGATATCCACTGTAAACAGCTCCTAACAATTCATTTAAACTATTGTAAAAGACAACAAAAGTAAACTATTAGTAATAAACATACATCTGTTAACAAATTGGCCTAAGCGAAGTAAATAATTATATTTAACTTCAATCAATAAATGCTCTGAAGAATTACGAATTAATTTTTTACATAGATTTTTACGTGCCTTGTGAACCCCATTTAGCAAAATATTTTTAAGACTAATATTTTAAATAAAAAGAAATGCATTATATTCAATTATATCAATCACAAAAGCTGATTTACGAAAATTTGAATATTACCGTCCAATAAAAATGAGTGATTTTATACCACTTCATTAATTATCTCAAAGAAGATCCGCCAATTTCAAGTTTGATTAGCGGATTACTAGGTTTGATGGACCAGGATTTCTCAAGATTGATTGGCTTGAGAATATAAAAATTTTGGTAGTTCTAAAATTGTTATATTTCAAAAGTTAATGAAACGATTAGATTTGATCGCATAAGATAGAAACGTTTATTTAATGATTTAAAAGTTGGAGTGTCAAGAATATTTAACAAAATAATTCCTTAAGACGAAAGAACTGCATAAAATTTAGACTTCATAATTTTTTGAAGTATATTTATAGACCTAAACAAAATAAAATATTGTTATTCGCATCATTTAAATCCTTTTGAAAGTAAAACGAAAAATTGGATTTTATGATGAATCAGAGAAATTTATGTTGAATAATTCTTTGAGATATTACATAAATTATGATAATTATTCTGTAGTGCACATAATATTTCAATGTCGTATGACTCTGTTTTCAGTATACTCATATTTTTAAAAAAAGCTCGGTTTCAGTATAAAATGTTTTCATTATTATTAAAAGCAGTTTATCATTTCCTCTTTAATTAAAGGTTGAAATTTTAAGAGAGCTGACAGAAAATTAGAGAATGACAGATGCTACAATAAACAAAATGTGGTCTCGATAATAGTATGAGAGAATTATATGTATACTAAATTTGAAGCTTAAAAATATTTTGCAGATGGAGCTACAAAGAAATCAAACTATATAAAATTTTTGATTGAAAATGTTAGCAAACATCAATACTAGCGAATCGACTGATCGCCAAAGGAATTAATTTTTACAATAAAATTCTGGAAATAATATAAAATATTTAATTTTTATAGGAAACGTATAATTGTGGTATAAGTTTTTAGGAGACTAATGAATCAAAAAATATGTTGAAAATTGATAAATGTATTAAAACAATGAAGCAAGTGATGTTTTAATAAGTGTATAGTAAAAACTACAACACACATGAAAAAATATGAATAATAATTGTTTTCATTTTAATGAAGAAATACACAAAATGCGAAGCCATTCAGTAAATTTGTCACAAAATTCTATTTCCAAATATTCAGTAATATGTAAATGTTTTAATGAATTAAATTTCCGTGCTAAACAATTAGTTGATGCTCTTCTAAATTTCTCTTTCTTCACACTGAAAGGTTCTGCATGTCTATTCAGTATTATTAAGGCTTGTGCCAGATACTTCGATATTGCTGCGAAATTTCCATCATTTTAAACTAAGTGTGATTGACTGAATCCCTTTCGCGTTGTGCTTTGTTCGCTTGAGACGTTCGGTTTGGGATTAAGGAGGTTTTATGAGATTTCCCAAGGATATTAAGCATATATTTGTTTAATAACCATAAGATAAGAGGGCCCCCTATTTCTGCATCCCGTCAATCTTAAGAAAATGGGGTGTCTATTGAGGAGTTTGATAGAATAGGGAATTTCTCATATCAGTGAAAGACAAACTTGAGCGTTCTAATATTTTGCGGCATTTGGACTGGAAATGACATATTTAAAAAGAACTCATCATAAGAATTATAAGAACTTAAAAAAATTGTATTTGATTTTACGAGTAAATTTCTTTTTTCTTTTGATATGTAGTATTTATTCCTTTGCAATGATAATTGAATTATATACATTTATTTTGTTTGATGGTTCACATGGATAAAGTTGGAGGAGCAGTTTTAGTTTTTATGACATATAATATTTTAAAACTTCTTAATCGAATGCACATAGAAAAAGATGGTTAATGGCAAAATCAGATAAGAAAGCATAAAAGAAAACCAAATGGCATAGAAAAACAAATCCTAATACAAGCAGCCAACTTATTTAAACCAAATTCCATCGAAATGCCCTAAAATTGAGTCAAGATTCTTAAAAAAAATGGAAAAGACATAAATAAACTAAATGCAAAAATGAAAATTGCATAAAGATATCAAAGCGATGCTATAATTGTAGCTGATAAAACATACTTTTCTCTTAAATAAATAGTTTCTCAGTCAGGACGTCAGAATTCCTGACAAATTGAAATTTCACTCAGATTCTTTTTTCCATTTCCTTCTAATCAAAAGACCATTGCTCATGTCCATTATTTTGAAGCACACACCTTTCGATAATAGTTTTTATGTTGTGTAATAATTTTTATAGGTTAAAAAAAAGCTTCGAATTATAAAAACTAATTATGGAAACTTTAATACATTTTTTATTTAATTTAAATTACAATCTCACATTCTCTTCTTCAAAGTGCTTTGAGAAGCTGTACAAATTTGGAGTCAATTATTTCTATATTCATAACAGTGCTGGATCATTGTTGTTGAACTTGTCTTTAGCTAATTGATTAAGACCATTTTATATGCTTTCCAATGCACCTAAATGTGATACTTTCAAGTGGAGTTTAAAACGTGAGAACAGAAAAAGATTACAAGGATTCAAATCCAATAAAATGACTAGGAAGTCAAAATATTATTAAGCCATAAATTGTTAATTGAAAGCGTAGTGAAACAAACCATATTGCGTACAATATTCTTATTCGGTCTTCATTGCTATTTAGAGATTTTAAGCCTTTTAAGAATTTTTCAGCAATCTATTCACTTCCACTTTGGACCGAAAATTCAACTATTTGTTAACGACTGACTATAAATTTAAAAAAAAAAACTCAGCATACCTTCAATCTACTCCAAATGTCTCCTGGTGCGTTTCAAAAGATTTTGTGACATCGAGCTGAAAGTTAGAGAGAAATTTGAATGTTTACCAATATTCGGAATTAATGTCTCTCGTTTCCAGAAAGCACGAGGATAAAAATTAGATGGCTAAAAATATTATGGGCCGCATAGTATTTCTGATCAGTTCAATTACGTCATGGAGGATCATCATATGTTCATTTATGCTTTCTCCCAATCACAATGTCTTCTGACCGAATACTACGCTTCGAATTTTACTACTTGATTTAGATATTTCGTAAATTAAATGGAGAGAAATTTCCGAAAAGGAAATCAAATAACTCATTTACAAATTTTAGATATATTATTATAAACTCATATATTTATAAAAAGAAACCGAAGTTCTTTTGCATTTTTGTTTTCAATTATTTTTTAATAAATCTGAGGAATTTTATCTCTGTTTTAATAAATAAATATAAGTATAGAAATAATTAAGTATAAACCATAACCGGCTACTCCGACCCGCCAGTAAGGCATATGGATTTATTTGATTGACTCCCCCCCCCTTCCGGCGCTAAAACTGGAACAAAGGTTGACTCCTAAGAATCATCACCGGCCTCGGTACAACCTTTCCCGTGGGAAGCACATAAAGTTATTAATAGGAGGTATGCAACCCTCAATATTTCTGTACCCGCCCCGGTGGCGAGAACCAACTACCATACTGGAAGCTTCTCATTCTCATTTCGGAGGTGCCTCCCGGTGGGAGTAATTATGTATAGATTAAAATCAGTATTTTATAACAAGAAAAGATAAAGAATACTTAAAAGTCTTATTTCTAACAATGCCCAACATATATTTGTGCTGTACAATCTAATTTTACTACTAATTCTAAATACGTAAAAATATTTTTTTTATTTTTTTTACACTTTTTGTACAGAAGATTATTAAAAAATAGTTAGGTTTTCCTAACAATTTGCTTTTGTACAAGAATAAAATTTTCATTTTCCACCTAAAATATTGACTGATAAGAAATGGGAAAAATGAAATCATCACCTTAGATTTTATTCGATATTATTTTCAATGCAAGGCAATTCAAAAAAACATCTATTATGAGTTCTTATTATGCATATTTTCTTGATTTCACGATTCATGTTTTCCTTCATTAACGTCTATTACGCATCATTGAACAACAATCGTGTTTATTTGCTTGAAAATTCGTAGAAAGCAATTTTCTTGCTGTACTTTTTTTTATTTTTTTGGAAGAACGATAAAATGAATAAAGTTAAATGTGTGTAAGAATGCATTTGATCAAAAAGAAATACTTTATGTGTAACTTTCAATATTTGATTACTTTGTTTCCTTGCTTTTTTATCCAGCATTTAAATTTCACCCGAGATTGGAGTAGTATGTAATTTTGAAAAAATTCTTTCACATATTCTTTCTCAGCCAGTCGGGTTGCGTTTTATATCTATTATTCAAGTTTACTTTCAACCAAGATGTCTATAGAATGTTTTTTTGAAAAGTTTCTCTCAGCCGATATTAATATTTTAGAAATACATTTTGTCGAAGATACATTTTGCAGCAGCGCTTCTTTTATTTGATAATCTTGTTCTATATTTGATATAAACGTTCAGATGTACTTAAAATATCACTTACTAAATTTCATTTACATAGGTCAATGTTTTTTAAGACCACAGTTTTTGGAAACCCAATAATATACAAACCAATTGTGTACTAACGAGGAGTTAGTAACAGTAATAACAGGAGTAATTTATTTGATCCAAAATTTAATGCAGGTTTAAGATTCTAGTGATAAAGAAAGGTGATAAATTATAACCATCTTATATTATTTACTTTTGTGATATGAGTTTTCAGATTCACATAGAGAGACTTCTTCTTCCATTGATTTGGTCAAAAAACTCTATCTGTATAAATAGTATAGATGATAAAACTGTGTACGAAATTTTATTATGCAAGCTCGTTTTGTATTTCAGCAAATATGATCTCAGGTAGATTGATTCGATTATTTTTTTTTCAGAAAAGTGTTAATTGATCAAATTCTTGAGGTTGCAATTTTAGACGATTTGTAATACTTATTTTTTGCATATTTTGTTCGCGTTAAAGTAAGAAAAAAAATTGACTTCAAAGGACTCGGAAACGTATTTATTTTTAATATTATCTGCAACACTAAGATTTCATATATTCCTAGTGCCTTTTAATTAAAATACTTTGGACCATAAAACAATTGTACAGAAGATCAGAATTAATAATTCTAAAAATATTTCTGCCCATCTTGATCAAATAAAATCAAAAATGTATTGCTTCAACTTGAAAAATAACATTTTTCTACGTAAAATTGTTGAGTTTTCGTCATCCTCTTTAAACACCATCATGAGGACAAACGATTTTATAATATTTTATTTTTAAAAAAATAAATAAAAATAGAAGATTTCGAATAAAGTGTTTTCATTGCAAATATTGCAAAAATACTTTTTAAACTCTGAAGGACTTTATTTATTTGTTATTGTTCGGATTACGATGCTTTAATGTTTTTATGAACAAATTGAATCTGAAGTGCGTGCTTTATGGATCCAACAAAGTTTGCTTTAAAAGTTTTAGAGAATTAAATTGCTGCAGTGTTAAACTTCCATATTTCATGGGCATATTTTGAATAGAATGAAATGTTAGGCGTTAAGATAAAAGTAAAAATGGTTTAAAGCTGTTTTACATTTGAAAGGATTACAACCTACTTCAAACCTAATGAAAAAAAAACTTGATAAAACTCAAGTTTTTAATCTGTATTAAATTACACTGTAATGCGTATGGGTATACTTGAATTCTTTTACAAAAACTGAAGGAGAATAAAAAAGGAGAGAACACCCATTTGAGAGTTTTTAGAAGTGTTGTCATTAAAAAAATGGAGATGCTAGGTGGCAACAGTTTTTGAATGAGAGGAATTATCTGCTTGCAAATCAATTTATGATTACACTGAAAAAGTGACAGAAAAATTTAAAAAAGTGTAAAAAACGTAATGTATTTTACTCAAGTGTTATTCTCTCAACTTTTATGGAAAAAAAAAGAATAATTAATTTTAATATGTATGGAAAAATTTGGAAGAAGAAAGAAAAAAAAATATTGGAGCGAAAGATGAATATGAAAGAAATTGTTATTTATTTAACACTTATGGTAAAGGAATATTTTGGTAATTAGTAGACAATATAAAGATAGTATCGCAATTTAAAGTTTTAATATTCGCAATGTGTTCTGAATTTTAATTTTTAGTAGGAAGCCTTAATCAATCAATAAATTAGAATCATCAATTCCCAAGGATTAAGATTAATAAAATACTTTAAAAGATGTTCCTAATAATGCAGGATAAAAGCAGTGCTTCATTTCAGAAATAAGTTCAATTCATAAATAGCAAGGGGAAATAAATCCATCAATAGAACATTGAAACTTTTAAATTCAAACTCAATAAAATGGACAATTTATGTGTGAACAGAGCTCTTCTGCAATCATTTAAAGTTAAATAAAAATGAAAAATAAAAAAAAATGATAAAAAATATAATAAAATAAGTTTCTTAAAATACAAATTTATCCTTGCACAGAAAATCAATGTTTTTTTTTTAAATTATAGTTTGTTTCTTAGTTTATATTTATGATTTCTAGTCACGCGTATTATGGAATATTGGGGTTAATTTTTTAAAATCAATTTTAATTAAAAGAAGTTTTTTAAGTTGACCAAGGAAAATTTTGAAAATATTAAAATATTTCATTGCATTCGAAAAAACACGAAATGGCATGAATTTAAAATTTTTGTTAATCAGGAATGAAAATGTGTATAAAACGTTTCAGAGAGATTCTCTATTTGAATAAGCAAATAGTTCCAATTTTAAATTTAAGAATATATTTAATTTAAAAAATATTTCTATTAAGACATTTTGTTATCTACATTAGATATGGATTCAATTGGAAAGTGACATGAGTTCCATATTAATGTGATAAATTTATGAGTTTTTTTTAATCCTAATTTTACGTCCATTGCTGATATCGGGAAGTCTGGCTATTTTAATTTTATAAATTCATTAAATGATATTTCAAATGAATTGGAGTTGCTTATAGTAGTGACATTAAGTCTAAATGCAGAAAGTAAATATATTTAATGACACTCAACACAATAGTAACAATTTGCAGTATTTTTATGTCCTATAGAAAAAATTGTAAATGCGTTAAAAATTCAAACAATTTAAGTGCCTGGAGGTTTATTGTTATTCGTATAGTCTTTAAATGCATGAATTTTTATTTCTAATAAATAAAATTAGGAATCAATCGAGAAATTGGTGTAGTTAATGGGAAAAATACATAACAATACATAATAAGATTTCTTTATTTATTTTCAAAATCAATATATATATATATATATATATATATATATATATATATATATATATATATATATATATATATATATATATATATATATATATATATATATATATATATATATATTGATTATATATATATATATATATATTGATATATATATATATATATATATATATATTGATTATATATATATATATATATATTGATATATATATATATATATTGATTATATATATATATATATTGATATATATATATATATATATATATATATATTGATTATATATATATATATATATATTGATATATATATATATATATATATATATATATATATATATATATTGATTATATATATATATATATATATTGATATATATATATATATATATATATATATATATATATATATATATATATATATATATATATATATATATATAGGCGCCATCAAAGTTTAGGGCCCTAAATTTCAAATGATGATAAAACACGGAAAAGTGGATCGATTCATTTGCGGTTTTCACTAAAATCATTCTTAAAATTAATATTTTCTTTAAAAAAATTTTTAAAGACAAAGTTTAAAAAATGCCGATAGAGGGCACTCTAGACATTGGAGTACCGAACAACTTCTTTTTACCAGTATTTTTCTTTTATTTTGTTAAATGTTTACTAAAGCTTAGACTTTAACCTAAATTTTGAGCGCAAAATTGAAACCATCGGGAGTGGTTAAGTGGCGCAAATTTAACCGCGTTCAGGGGGTTAAATTTTAAACGCTTGTATCTAATGAGCAAAATAGTAAATGATGAAGCAAACTTTAATAGGTGATAGTAAAACACCAAAACAGACAACATTCATCAAAGAAATCATAGTCGTAATTTTAACCCGAAGGTGATAGAGGGCACTGAAAGAGATATATATATATATATACACAGGGTGTTTCATAAATGATGGGAGTAACTTTAAGGGGTGATAGTACACATCAAGACGACTAATAGTAAATAGGAAACCAAGTATCCCAAACGTCTTCCGAAGGAGATAGGCGCCATCAAAGTTTAGGGCCCTAAATTTCAAATGATGATAAAAAACGGAAAAGTGGATCGATTCATTTGCGGTTTTCACTAAAATCATTCTTAAAATTAATATTTTCTTTAAAAAGGGCGCTCTAGACAGTAAAAGAGACAAAAAAGAAAACAAAGAACATTTACGTTATAAAAAAAGGTTTAGTTATAAATGATTACAATAGCTGTTCGAAACACTGACCATTAGAGGCGATGCATGCGGTACAACGGCGAAGGAGGGATTCACGAACCCTCTGAAACACGCCAGGAGTATCGCGCGCCTCCCCTACAGCGGCCGAAAGTCTGGCGATGAGTTCTTCTGCAGATTCGATAGGAGTCTCATACATAAGACTCTTCAGGTGCCCCCACAAAAAGAAATCCAGGTATGAAAGATCGGGTGATCGCTCTGGCCAAGGGCCAGGACCACCTCGCCCAATCCATTGGTTTAGAAAGGTTGCCTTTAGATAATTTCGCACCTCTGGCGCATAATGAGCTGGTGCTCCATCCTGCTGGAACCACATTACTCGCCGGATACGAGGGGGAACATCTGCCATCATTTCTGGCAGCAACTATTGCAGAAAGTTAAGATAATTTTTTTCCATCCAGGCGTTCTGGCAGAAGATAAGGTCCAAGTAAATGGTCATTAGATACAAGCGTTTAAAATTTAACCCCCTGAACGAAGTTAAATTTGCGCCTCTTAACCGCTTCCGATGGTTTCAATTTTGCGCTCAAAATTTAAGTTAAAGTCTAAGCTTTAGTAAACATTTAACAAAATAAAAAAAATACTGGTAAAAAGAAGTTGTTCGGTACTCCAATGTCTAGAGCGCCCTCTATCGGCATTTTTTAAACTTTGTCTAAACCCGTCAAAATGAAGTTGTACTCAGGTAGCGCGCCAACAATAAAAATTGTCACATATATAAAGAAATAAACTGTGTAATAATAGTTGCGTTCGGAAACGATAAAATAGTTTTGGTAAAATTAAATTTTAGAAAAAACACTTTGCAAAGATTACTGCGTAAAATGATATTAAATTTTAAACATACGTTGCAGATATGCATCGCTGTGCATTTAAGGGTTAATAAAGTTTCACGTATTCTTTTAAATTCAAAGTTGAGTTAATTTAATCGAGTTACGTCCGAATAATTTTAACATCATTCCCTTTTTATTTTCATCAGAAGTGTTTTTACAATTCTGCAATGCCTTTCGTTAAATACAAATGCCGAAAGACCTCAGACGAAATAGAAAGATTTAATTATGGCTCTGTTTTGCTTTTCAAACCTTCCTTGGAATTCTTTGAACAGGGAGAGATTTCTTTTTATTTATGCTCGTATTTTTTCTTTATCTGCATCTTCAACTTGACCTATTTTTAATTCATTCAGTGGCTAAGTACAACAATAAAGTAAAATAATGTTCTTCAATGCTTTTTATTTAGTTATAGCATGATGCGTCTGTTATCTATATATAGAAAAAATCTGGGAAAGGAACGTGTAAAAATGTGTAGAAAGAAAATATTTCCATAAGATTATACCATATTGTAGATCAATTATATTGCAAAACAATGTAGATAAGTATAAATAATGAGTTCTTGATATATTTTCATTTAAAAAGTTGGAAAAACGGACTTTGTCTCAGTTTTGATGAAGCGAAAAGTAGCTTTGTAATTTTTTTTTTTTTTGGAATACACTGATTATGAAATTATTTTAATTATTCATGATCAAGAAATCGCATTCAAAAGCATTGTTCACAATACTTTAGCGATCATTGTCAATTTTAACTGTCTTTTAATAATATTAGTTTTCTTCAATAATTACAAGATTAAAAGAATTTTGTAACTGCAACTAAACATCCCAGTTCTCTATAAAAGGAGAAGCAAAAAATTAATAAACATTAAAGTTTTTCTAACTATGCAATCTTTCTAATCTTACAGAAAGTAAATCTTTCAAATATCTAATGTAAAATAAATCGTTGTCATATGGAACCATAGATTCAGTAATTGTTTATCTATTTTTTTCTACCTAAACTAAAATGAGAATACTAAAATCAACTTTCGTCTTTCTGAATAAACTCTTTGTATTTCAGACATTTGTATAACTTTCTGATTTTGAACATTCAGACCGATTCAGATAGTAATTTTTTGAAGTGTAAAAAAACAGGATTCAGTCATTAGTGTCAAGCACAGGAATTTAGGGTAGGTATTTAAGTATCATCCATTTGAAAATCTTTCAGTTTAGTTTAGTAACAGCTACGACCCGTTTTAAAGCAACACTAGGGCTATTTTGAAACTCTTTAAGAAGATATACATTGTTATTTTGACGATGTATAGACAAAGAATCATGAACCCGCACATCTACGCAAAATCTCATTCTAAATTACTACAATTTGGTACAATATCATCTTTAATCAGGAACTCAATTAGCAGGATGCTCTTTCTGCTGAGAACATCGTACTCATTATTTGGCATGTCAACAAAGTATACTTGAATGCCATGACATATCTTTGGTTTCAGCAATAAAGCATTCACATAGCGAATGCAATTTGTGATTAGAGTATTTTTTATTCTGTAACTCAAATTATCGTCAATTCTTTAGAAACTCTGACGAACATCTGGTGTCTGATAATGTATTTTTCGCCTTTAATCAGTTTGGGTTTGAAAAATGTATCATGATGTACTTAAATTCTGTCTTCATGATTATATCTAAAATTAGCACCTAGGTAAAAAATAAATAAATAAATGTATTCATATGTATATAACATATCAATACGTCTTTTAACCTCTCCCTCATTGTTAGCATATTGCACTACAGTGACATTTAACTTGCCATCACTGAAAACTCATCATTATTTTGATTCAGTTTATCACCATCTTTACAGATAATTCAATCTAATCCTGAGTTTATTTTGTGTTTGAGAGACAATTTGACCTCGTCCCTTCTCTCTATTTGTTAACTTTAAAATTTTTCCTTGCATTAAAAAAGCTCTGCCTTTTTTCTTATGATTCTTGTGTCTTACTCTTGATACAGATGATAATCATATTTAACATAAACAACGTGATATATCGGTCTGTCATTGCAGTTGGTAAGGAAAAGAATAATTGTTGATATCTTCAGATTTTTCTTAGAGAATTAAGCGAGTAATAAGGAAATGCGCATTGATAGACAAGTTCTGAATTTTACATGATTGCTCATTCAGCTTTTTCTTATTGCATGGTCTTCCGTCTCTTAGTGGTTTGACCCTTGATGATATCTCTCTCTCTCTCTCTGTGTGTGTGTGTGTGTCTCTCTCTTCTTTCATTGTTTCACGTTTTCCTTCATTGTGCTATGTTTAATTGGTGATTCAGAGGTAGAACTAAAATGGTTCTAAAAAAACGTATATCAGTTTGTTTTTGGTTTAGTGTCATAAGATACAGTCTTCGGGAGACTGCGCCAGAATAAATACCATATTTGAGTGTTTTTAAATTAAAAATAATTAAGTTATGTCATGTTCTAAAGCTATAAAAAATCATAAAGTTCTTAAAAATAATTTTAAATTAAGAGCAGGACTAAAAATGAAGAATTATCCTAAATCACAGTACGGAATCCAATAAATTTAAAAAATGGGTATGATTACATGATGATAATGAGTGTACTCTGCATTACAAAGCAGTGTAAATAATGTATTTGAAATTGCTTGAATGAAATTCTTATTACTGTGCTTTTTATAGGAATAAAAAAAAAATACTGTACAGTTTATATACAAAAAAAGATATAATAATATAGAAATAATAATAATAAAAGACAGAACTTAAGCAAATTACGAAATAAAATATGAATTTATAACAGGTGTATTATTTTATAATATATTTATTTCACAGAAAAATCCCGTGGTTTTTTTTTTGTATCGTGTAAGTGCAATAAATGTTCAGATTTAGCAGACACTAAACTGTTATTTTAAATTTCAAATATCACATCTAAATATTTGAATTAATAATTGATTTCTGCAATGTAATAAGCATTGATAAATTCTTCCAGATTCGTTTAAATTAATAAATGTTGTTGCAATATAACATAGAACACAGAGATTGGCGGATTTTATATTTGCAATATCAAGATATTTCTACCGTCTATGCTTTCTAATTTCCTGACTATAAGAAATATCTAATATGCTCTATTACTCAACATCTGGCATCAATGATTGCGAAATTATTCCCCGGTTGCTATTTGCAATTTTACAAATAACAAATTATTTTGCCATTTTTCACCTAAGTAGTTACGATTATATAGTATTGGAATTCTACTATTACTATTACTAAACGAATAAAAATGTTAAGAATTCTGCGTATATGAATTTTACTATTTAATATGAAAACAACTTTGATAAAATTATTGGATTACAAGTTTGAATCAGCTTTCAAGTTTTATCGTGCATATTTAGTTGGTCATTAAAAAGAGCAGGTAAATTACGAGTGCAGAGATATGTCATTTTGCATACAATTCTAGCAATTATTTCAAATTAGCAAATTATAGCTCTTTTTGTGTGAAAACAAGCTCGAATCTTCTAGCATTCTTCAGCGGTCATTATGGTATAGAATAAATATCACCACGAATCATTTTAAAGATTTCTGAAAATTGATCTATAAAAAGCATCAATCAATCAAATACTGAACCATAAATTGATGGTATAAACTGGAAACTATTTTAGCTATAAATTACAGAATATGTTAGCGATGAATTCCGATTTCGTGGCAATAAGAAATCTCATTTGATTGCCATCAGATGTAATCATAAAGTAATTTTCTAACCTCAAGTGTTCGAATGTCTTTTTTTTTATTATTATTTTTAAATTTCCACTAAATTCCTGCACCATATTGTATATCACTAAATTAATATGAACTCTGTAAATTAAAAAAGTGACAGGGAATATTAAAATTAAAAGATCAGCTCTTTTTTTAGGGTCCCTCTCAAAAATGCCTTTGTGTTGCTTGCTTGTAACTTCGATGACATTAGTTCAATTAAACATACTATATAAATTAGATTACGCCAAATAAATGTGTGTTTTATTTCTGACAAATCAAACCAATAAGTGTAGGTTAAAATTGCTAATTATTTAAAAAGATTTATTTAAATATATATTTTTCTCTACTAATCACTTCTATAGAAATGTTTGCAATTATTGATTGATACTGTATGAAAAAAGGGAACATTTCTGCAATTTTTGTCCGTACGTCACATTATTTATGTTTAAAACATTTCTACATTTTTAAAATAATTTAATTATAAAATATTGATCAAACTACATTCAGTTTCCTTTATTTCGAAGCTACTGAAATTTTTCCAAGTTAAAATTTACTTAAAGTGCACAATTAAAGCATAATAGGAAAAAAGCATAATAGCATAATAGGATGTTCATGCATCACTTTTATATATTTTTATTTTTATATGATTTATTTCATATATATGTAATATTATTTGTTGCGAAGCATGATGCAGTTTGAAGACAATGAAGATACTTTTAATTTCGTGACGTCGTTTTATTTCATTTTGAAGAAGCAAGCATATGTACAAGCGACGAGCACACAGAACGACACAGAAAGGAATGAGGGAAGAGCTCTCGGACATTTTATCCCTGGTCTTATATAACCTATGATTTTGATAGGGAAAATACTTCTTCACAGTGCTAATGTATTATGAGATTTCGATAGGGATTTTCATTACAGGCGCGGAGGAGGTAGGGGAAACACAGGGAGATTTTAAAAAAGAATTTGCATGATCAGCGGTATCTTATCTCTTCACGCGTAGTGTGGGAAAGTTAGATTTTAGCTGATTCAACAATTTAACAAAGCTTCTCTTGAATTAATTAAGTAGAGACAGTGGAATTGGATCACGAAATAAGAGAATATTTTAGAATGAAGTTACTATGGGCTAAATTAAGATGAAGTAACTATGAAAATTAATTAAATTGAAATTAGAGTTAAAATATCATTACAATTTTCCCCCCCACTGCAAGACGCGGAAGTACGTCTGGGCCCTCGACATACAGCCTTACCTTACAGTGGTGGTCAAGTAAGAAACTAAAATTTAAAAGTCAAAATCAAAAATTGGTCAAGAAACTAAAATTTAAAAGCATATTAAAAGTGATACCCGAGTTTCCCTTACCTTTACAATAATATAAAAATGATTTTTAACAAGATTATATAAAGCACAAAAAAGATAATATGAATCTGTGAATATATTGGATAAATATTCAACACCAAAAAATAATATTAAAATATGCAATATACAAATGATTTTCTGCAGAAACTCAGTGTATTGTCTCTCAATCTGTAAGATTGTCTCTATTTGATGATGAATGTCTCTAAAGAATGTTTGTACACAGTGTCCTTTAAATAGTAGAAGGCTCACCAAAATTATCAAATTGAATGTAAAATAATGCAATAACAAATTGAATTTATATAATAGTAATATATCAACACAGTTCTAATTTTTGTATATAACACTTGAATTTGAAAATAATATGAGATTCAAAATACTCTTATAATATAAATATTTAAAACAAATGACATAAAAATGTGTATTTGTGAAAGAAAAACTTTAACCCACTAGTTAGCCAATTAGTGGTGAATAGTAAAACTTTGTCCACCAATTTCTAGTAGTGGGTGAAACTTAATGACCCAAAAGTAGGACATCAAGAAAAGGGGACGTAATTCTTATTCTCTCTCTACTCTCATCCAGGAATATTTATTTCCAAAGTGGAGAACAACATATCCAGGATAAAAATAGAAAGAGATAGAAATTAATTGTAAGGTTGACCCTATACTCACATCTCAATAAGACTGAGGTAGTTGAATTTATGTTGTGATGGCGCCTATCACATCATCATCATGAAGAAAAGAAAAACTAACTCTTACGAGTGGAGACAACGGGCCAACCTAAGTGGGGTTATGTGGAAGAAACATGAGAAATAAAAGGATTTTTTTTTAATTTTAAATTATTATTCATGATTTAATTTTAATTTTTCTGGTGGATAATATATTCTTAATTTTGATACATGGACAATATCAGTAGCTTTGTTTGTTAATGCGTTTGGTTTAGTTATTTCATAATTTACATCTGAAATTTTAGTTACTATTTCATATGGACCTGAAAATACTGGAGATAATTTTCTACGATTTGGATAATTAAATTCCTCATACATTACAATGTCACCAGGTTTGAATGGAGAATCTATAAATCTAGCATCATATCTTATTTTATTTTTATCATGATATTTTATTGTATTATCTTTAGCTAATTTTCTTGCTTCTTCTACTGGAGGATAGAATTGATTTTGAGTTAAGGGAGGAGGATAAGGTAAAGTGCCAAATAACAAATATGCAGGAGGAAATTTTGTGACTGAATGCGGTGTTAAATTATATTCATTGATTACTTGTTCTAAAAGTTTAGTCCAAGGAATTTTAGTAGGAGAAGAATTGACTTTGCACTTTAATTTAGTTACTATTGACTGGTTAACTCTTTCACATTTCCCATTAGTTTGTGGATGATGTGAAGATGTTAACAGATGCTTGACACTGTAATTTCTAAGGAAATGTTTGAATTTAGATGAGGTAAAAGCACCATTTCTATCAGTTAATAATTTGGAAGGAACCTGAATTTGGAAAACTTGTTTTAATATATTAATATAAGTTTCAGAATTTTCATTTTTGGAAGGAAAAGCCCAAACATATCTAGTCGCATGATCAATTACTATATGAAGAAATTTTTTAGTTGAATTGTAATAGTTAAATCCACCAACAGTATTGACAGAAAGACATTCAAAAGGACGATCTGTGGGGGGCACAGCCTGTAAAAAGCCAAATCTTTTTTGCTTTTTCTTTTTATTTAATTGACAAATATCACAATGTTTAACAAAAAGTGCAATATCTTTAGTAATATGGGGCCAATAATACTGAGGAGTAATTAAATTTATCATTTTTTGAGTGCCTGGATGCCCAAATTGTTCATGAGCTGTTTGCAAAACTTTTCTCCTAAGAGAAAAAGGTACAACTATTTTAAATAAATTTTTCTTTTTAACTACAAGTACATCATTAATATTCTTATATTTAGTATCATCTAAATTGTCTAAATTTTGATAGTGTTTTATCTCATCTAATTCCAATAAATGCACAGAATGTTGGAGATATTGAGCAGTAGGATGCCTTGATAACATATCAGCTTCAACATTAGCAGTTCCCTTTAAATATTTAACTTCATAATCAAACATGCCTAATTTTAAAGACCAACGAA
Organism: Argiope bruennichi; assembly: GCF_947563725.1. Classification (NCBI taxonomy): domain Eukaryota; kingdom Metazoa; phylum Arthropoda; class Arachnida; order Araneae; family Araneidae; genus Argiope; species Argiope bruennichi. The sequence continues at coordinate 27,232,299 of NC_079153.1, forward strand.
ATAATCTTCCCCTTAAATTTTTTACATTTTTAAGCCAAACAAGAGCAGCATGATCAGTATGAATTATGAATTTTTTCCCATGTAAATAGTAATAAAATTTATCAAGGGCATCTACTATTGCTAAACATTCCAACTCAGTTATACAATAATTTTTTTTCATAAGATCGTAAAGTTCTTGAATGATAAGATACAGGATGTAATTTACCAGAACAGTCAGGCTGTTTTAGAACAGCTCCAATGGCTACCTGAGATGCATCACAAAAAACATGAAGAGGTAAATTAGGGTTATATAGTTGCAACACTGGTTTAGTTATCAATTTATTTTTTAACATTTCAAAAGCTTTTTGACAGTCTTCTGTCCATTGTCATGATGTATCTTTTTTAAGAAGATTATTTAAGGGTTCTCTTATTTTAGCATAAGAATCAATAAACTTATTATAAACATTTACAGAGCCAAGAAAACCTTGAAGTTGCTTGACATTTTTTGGAGGTTGTAATTTTTTAATACTTTCAATATTATGATTATCAGGAGAAATGCATCCTTCTTTGACTTCATACCCCAAGAAATTAATTTTATCTTGAGCAAACACACATTTAGAAAATTTTAATTTAATGTTTTCTTTTTCACACATTTGAAAAATCTGTTTTAAATGATCATAGTGTTCCTCTAATGAGTTAGAGAAAACTACTATGTCATCAAAATAGTGACATGCAAAATTTGAAAATTTATGTTTATTTAAAATTCTACGAATAGTTCTATTGAATATTGCAGGTGCATTTTTAAAGCCAAAAGGTAGGACTTGAAATTCATATAAACCTTCAGTAGTTACAAATGCCAATTTATGTTTATCTTGTTCATGCAAGGGTATGTGCCAATATCCAGATGCAAGATCCAAAGTTGAAAAAACTTTAGCAGTACTTAATTTATCTAACAAGGTATCTATTCTAGGGAGAGGCTCTGCCTCAGATTTACAAAGTCAATTAATTTTACGATAATCAATACAAAGTCTACTTTTTCTATTTTCATCTCTTTTATATGTTAATGTTACAGGGGAGGAATAATTACTAGTAGATTCTTTTATTAAACCTGCATCTAACAAATTTTTAATTTGCTTGTTTATTTCAATTTCATCAGTAGCAGAGGTTCTATAAGCCCTTTGTGAAACTGGTAAATCAGATGTTAAATTTATTCTAGAGGGTTCCATTCTTATTTTACCAACATCATATTTATTTTTTGCAAACACATGAGAATATTCTGACACCAGAGATAATACAGGTTCAGATACTTTATTTACAGTCAGAGGTGGGAAAATTTCCTCTGAGGTATTCACTACCCTGACCTTATTATCACTAGTGTTATCATTTTCAACAATATGTAAAGACAGATAATTATTATTGGTATGCAAATTGGTAATAATTTGTCCATTTTGAAATATTTTATTTTTGTCACAATCTATAATTAATTTATATAAACTACAATCTGGTAGTCCTAAAATAATATATGGTAAAGGATTGTCCATAATATATAATTTGATTTTCTTATTTATTTGGCCAATTTTTAAATATATGTCACAAATTTGGGTTAATTGGAACGTTCCATGAGCTTGTTTGACTCTAATAGGGTATACATTTTTTCTTGTCAAGTTAAGTTTTTTTACAATATCTGCAGATATAATTGAAAGAGTGGATCCTGTGTCAATAACAATATTTATATTACTATGATGGTTATAAACATTGTCCAAGTTAGCTAGACTTGGTAAAGTTGAGATGTGTCCGGACACTAATAATTGTAACTGTGCTGGGCTAGGGGCCTCATTAGAAGAATTTGGTCTCCTTTGAGGATTTTGAAAACAACCAAGAGGGACCTCTGTGCACGGGGAAGTCACATTGGCTGTTATTGGAGTATTGGTCATAAAGTGAGGTTGATAAAAAGGACATGTTTGTGTCCAATGATAAACATTTGGAATACCTATTTCAGTGCAAATTCTACAGGGAGAAGGTGGTAATCTTTGTTGAAAATGCAAATTATGATTATAGTTATTGTAATTATTGGGATGTGGCCTTATTGAATTATGAAAATTTTGTCTAAAATTATTGGGAGCTCGAGGAGTAAAAGAATTTTGAAATTTATAATTAAAGTTATGCCTAGGTGTAAAAGGTTCTGGTTGTCTTATTCTGATTTTAGTTTCATTACACCTGCCTGGGTTTGGTTCTGAAGATTCTTCCATTTTTAATAATTTAGCTGTTATTGCAAGCCATTCTATAGGGGTATTAGGAGCTTTTATGCTAACTAATTGTTTTAGTTGAGTTGGCAGCCCATCAGTAAGACCTTCTAAAATCAATTGTGGATTAAGGCCTAACTGTCTGCCATAATTTAATTTTTGATGGAAATAATCAACTAAGTTACCATTTTTTGAATTAAATTTCAATTGTGAAAAATCAGAAAAATTAACAATATTGGGTTGAATAAATTGTTCAATTAATATACAATATAAATCATCAAAATTATCAATATTTAAACAACTATTTATATAATGTGTTAAAGCTGACCCTTTTAGAGATTTAGCAATATTTTTAATTTTCCACAAATCATTTTTGTTATTTTCTTGACAAATTTTGTTAAAATATCCCAACCATAAATCCACTTTCATCCCATTTTCAGTATCAAAAGGGATTATGGAGGGTTCTTGGGCTATTTGATCATTTTCTTTATCAATTTTATTTTCTTTACTTTGAGGGCTAGACACATTTATTTTATCTGGGTCAGTCATTTTTCTAGCTCTTAACACATTAAAGTATTTCAAATAAAAAACATTATAAATTTATGCATAAAATTTTAAAAAATAGACTTGATAAAAGACTAAAATTCAATATTTTAAATAATATTATAAAAATATAACTTGTAATAATTCTAAAATTCAAAAATGAAAATCAAAAGAAAAGAAAAACACACAATATAAATCTTGATTTTTCACTGTTGAGTCGGGAAACACTAAAAATTTTTGAAGAATAATCATTTTTTTTTAATTAATCACAAAATGCAATTTTGAGCACTGGAACTGGAGACTGAAGACTACGGCAGGTGACTATTATTTTGGTGATGACGTAAAACACAAGTGATATTTTGAAAATCTGGTTGATTCAATTTAGCACTGGAGACCACTGGCGAGTATTATATTGTGGTGATGATATAAAATGGAAATGACGTCGAGATCGGGATTATTCAGCACAGGTAAGGAGCAAGAAAATTTTTATGATGACAAGGAGCCCCAACTCTTTGAAGATATAAGGAGCACACACATGACAACAGTGTTCGGATGAAGTCACAGGTTGTGGAAGGCATAGGATTCAACGGCAAGTGGACCGGATCCCGGGCTAAGGTTTGCGTGAAACGATGTGGCCGGAGGCAGCCGAAGCAGACGGCGGTGAAAACATCGCAGCTGGGCGAACCTGGACCGAAGTCATCTTTGGAGCACGGCGAGCGCATTGCAACGTTGAAATCTGGCCAGCGGATTTAATTTTAATTCTTTTAGTTCATTTCATAATTTTTCACAGGAAACTATCCTGTCGACTTTTTAATATATAACACTTTTCGAATCCTGTCGACTTTTTAATATGCAATATTATTTGTTGCGAAGCATGATGCAGTTTGAAGACAATGAAGATACTTTTAATTTCGTGACGTCGTTTTATTTCATTTTGAAGAAGCAAGCATATGTACAAGCGACGAGCACACAGAACGACACAGAAAGGAATGAGGGATGAGCTCTCGGACATTTTATCCCTGGTCTTATATAACCTATGATTTTGATAGGGAAAACATTTCTTCACAGTGCTAATGTATTATGAGATTTCGATAGGGATTTTCATTACATGCGCCGAGAAGGTAGGGGAAACAAAGGGAGATTTAAAAAAAGAATTTGCTTGATCAGCGGTATGTTATCTCTTCACGCGTAGTGTGGGAAAGTTAGATTTTAGCTGATTCAACAATTTAACAAAGCTTCTCTTGAATTAATTAAGTAGAGACAGTGGAATTGGATCACGAAATAAGAGAATATTTTAGAATGAAGTTACTATGGGCTAAATTAAGATGAAGTTACTATGAAAATTAATTAAATTGAAATTAGAGTTAAAATATCATTACATATATATATATATATATATATATATATATATATATATATATATATATATATATATATATATATATATATATATATATACATATCATTGGAATTCAACACTGAATATGAATTTAATTTTAAAGTTTTATACATAAAGGTTTTCTTGCTGATAATAAAGAATAATTAAAATAAATTGGGGACACTTAAAGAAAAGTAACTCCAATTCTAACGAAAGGATCAGAATAAAACTACAGCTATGTATTATGTAAATCGTGCGGCTGATATTTATGCCAGAATAAAACTACTAATATGAAAAAAAAAAAACTTATTTTGAATTTTAAAATAGATGGCGCTATGATATGAAAATGAGTAGCTCATGCAATTCTTCATTAAAAACGGCACTTATGTAGATATAATAATATATGCTTTAAAATTAACCTGTATAAAGCATCAGGAATTTGTGGAATTATAAAGAAATTGCTGAAAAATCTTCCATTCTTGGTGCTATTATTATTAATGCAATAATAATTCACATTTTAAAATAAAAAATATATCCATTGTGTTTAGAAACCAACAATTATTATCCCGATTTTGAAACCAGGCAAAGCCCTTACTAAGCCTACGAAATATAGACCACTTTCATTCTTAGTAAAAATATTGAAAATATTATTTTGTTATAATGAAATGATTACTTAGACAACCTCACATATTCTTATTCTCTGTCAACTCGGTTTCAAACCCAAAATGTCTACACCTTATTAATTATTAAGAGCATTTCATTTCCATAACAGATTAAACACAGGAACTGTTTTGCTTGATATCTAAAATGCCATTGACTGTGACAATGTACATATTTGATCCTGAATTTATTTGTTAAAAGTTCTTGAATTTTAGATATTGATATTTGGAAGAACATTTAGTAAAAAAATAGTAATCTTCAATCACATATAAATAAAAAAAGGATTTATCATTTAAGTATGCATGAATTTAGAAATATTTTAAGACATTCTAATTAATTTTCAATGATATTGCAAGTGCTTTTATATAAAAAGCTTTCGAAATTCTTGAGATAAACTTAAAAAGAAAGCGTTTAAAAATAATTTAAATCCATCGCACTTCAAATATTTAATTTAAAAATAAATAAAAATAATCCTTAAAATCCAATCATTCTTTATCCAAATTCTAATAAAAACTGTTCTTTTTTTGTTGTGCTTAAAAATTTCATAAACTCACTAAAAATTTTTAATGAATTAGAAAAAGACACAATTTGTAAGCTATTTAATTCTTATATGTTATGACTTGACCATATGGTGAAAGCTTATAAGCCAGTTAACAACCACGCTAAACTAGCAATTGCTTTTGTATCGTGGTCATGTTACGAGGCTGCGAACCACAAGGTTCCAGGTTCTATCCTCGCTCAATCTAATTCACTACAACCATATCAGTAACACCAAAAAATGTTACAACCTAGGCCTCCTCAAAAGCCGAATAAATAATAATTAATTTTCAATTAGACAGATTTCGAAAAATAATTAATGATATTTTATTATTTAAAACGCTGAAATGATAAAAAATCGAATATCTCTCTTCCATTCTTTATAAGTATAACGCTTATAAGCTTTTCTCGTTATTTTTAATTCATTGAATTGAAGAATCTTCTGAATATTTTTTATGAATTTGTTCAAATTATTCTCACACTTTAAAATTATTTTTTGTTCGAGTGTGATATATTGATCTAATAATTAGAATTATTATTTAATTTCTAAGTTACTCATTAATTTCAAAATAAATTATGAATGGAATTTAAATTTGTGTATTTTAATCTCAGCCAAACAGCACATTTTTTATAGTTCAAGAGATCGTAAAATGAATCTAATTGGAAAATTATTGTAAAGAATAAATTTTTTCACATTTCTTTATTCAACAATTGGTGAAAAAATTGGGAATTTTAAATTTTATGTTACTCTATCTTTAACTCTATTAGTTACATTTAATAAAATTTTCTTGACGCATTATCATTTTAAATGAAAACATTTCACTTTTCTACGCGACTGGTAGGATAATGGATATTTAAATTTCATTATTAGGCAACTCGAAGACTGCGTGGAAGAAATGGTGCCCCAGGCTGATGGGTTTTATTAGATTCAGCATTTCAATGAATTATGATTTCTAAAAATAATAAAATTAGAAGCTTCATTCACAGAAGAATTGAACTTTTTTTTGTTTTAGATAGTTTTATGTGAAATTCTTTTTATAAATTGGTCGGGAATAGGGGGGAGGAAATTTAGATTTCAAATTTTTTCATTAAGTTATTTGTTGACTCAGAGTAAAAAATTAATTTTTACTTTATTTAAAGTAGATTTTTCTTTTAGATTGAAAAAAATATCTTTATCTCTAATGGCCTAGAAATTAGTTATTGGTCCATGAATAGAGTGGGTGTTATGGTTATTCCGTTTGAGTTGACAGAAATCTCCACTTTAAACGTAATAACCATTGTCAAAGGGATGATTTTTCAAATGAAAATAGTTATTTGTCTGTGAAGAAGTGCTGAACAAAGATCAATGTATAAACTCTGTGGATATTTCAAACAGATTAAATGAGGTTAAATGCATTTGTGACTGTATTATTAAAAACAAAAAAAAATCTAAGAAATGGGGTTATAAGCTATATAAAGCTGTCTAATTACTGAACTGAATAATTACTAATTATGTATCTGTAAATGAAAAAATGAGTAAAATAAATAGATGATCAAGCAGCGCAAACAATGTATTAAACACAAAAATAAAAGTAATTTCTTTTAACAAACACTATATTTGATTTCATTAAACAAAATCACTCGGTTGCATTTATATCCATTTTTTCTCTACTTTTTTGACGCACGAATAACATATGATTCAACTTCTAGAAAACTAGGAATCACCTCAGGGAACGTGAAATATTTCAAAATTTTTCATCCCTAAATAGCCTTTTCTTATAATGGACTGAATCGAATTAGTTACGCTGATGATAGCTGAAAAAGACGCATCTCTGAAAATGAGATACTTGAAGATACATTGCCAAATATAAACGCTGGAAAAAAAGTGCTTTTTTTTATCAGGAATTATTTTACCAAAGTGAATAGAAATTCCAAGATTAAATTGAATGGATATTTTTTATTAAAAAATAGAAGCATTTTTTTTCTACAGTGAAAAACAAGTATAATTTTTGCTAATCGCCATGTAAACGTAATCCATATAAACATGAAAATTCTTGAATGATCGATTTACCATAAAAATCCAAACAACAAAATGGATATGTAACTTATAATATGCACTATAAAGAACGGTTTAGTGGGGTTTATTGAATATTAACTAAATAATTTATTTTCTTATTGATTTAAATATATGCTGTAGAGAAAAAAATTATGTTCAGCATCATCTCTCCTTAAAACAAATACTATAGTAAATATTTCAAATATTTTAATTTGTTTTCTTCTTAGTTGTGTCTAGAAATATTTGATTAAATGTTGCAGTATTTTTTTTAAATATTGGTAATTTAATAGAAAAAAAACTAACCACCGGCTTTCTTAAAAATCATTCTGTTTTCCTCAGTATTGTTTAGAGAAATATGAGATTCTAAAATTGTTTGTTAATTATTTGAATTCAAAATAATGTTGGAGATGACAAAATATTCGATATAATAATAAAAATGAACTTAAAAATATTATTTATATAAATTTTTAAGAATATGCATTTTCTTAGATTTATATAGAGATGCAATCGAGTGAAAATATTGAATACTGTTTCCTCCGTCATATGACGTTTACATACTTGAATGTCGAAAAATACTTTAATCTTTATCTTTATTTAAAATAAAAATGAATTTGCGAGTGCTGCCTCTCTACAGATAAGATCATTTTACCAAGATCAAACGTGGAACTTACATAAGTTAAAGAGTGAAAATGTTTTAATAATTTTAATAAAAATTTTAATAAATTAAAAGTTAAGCTAAATTGCGAAGTTTTTTTACGGTAACTTCCCAAATAATTATTGCATAAAAATGAAATTTACATCGTTTGAAAATTAAAAAAATATGTATTTTTTAATGATATCAATACGATAGTGGTTCAATTTTTTATCCAATTTTTAAAATATTTTTTGCAAATTTCTTACAATGTTACTGTTCTAAAATTCAAGTCATTTCATTGTTTTACCAAATTTTTATTTCATTTCAGAGTAACAAAGATAAAAAAAAAGAATTAAGGGTTGTTCAAACTTCTTGTTCAAAATAGACAATGGGCATAAACTCGATTCGTCTACCTCATCTTAATCCTGCTTGAATGCACATACGTTGCGTTCTGTGAGCAGCGATAATGGTCTGTATTATAAAGCTTTTTGAACAACTTTTGCATCACGCTAAAAAGAGAAAATATATAATCTCAAAAGTACTTTTATATCATAAAAGTTTAAATTCTGCATTAACTTTTATTGTCCCAATAAAGTTGTTTTTAAACATAACTTTAACACTTGTCAAAGCACGCGAGTGAAAGATTTGATGAAACAATAAAAATGCTTTAAATTTGTTTTTTAACAGGAAAAATCATTGTTACTAACTGTTCTTTAAATTTTAAAATGGGGAAAATATTTTTAGTGCTATAATATAATTCAATGTAATTTTCGAAAAATGTTATATTTTTTTTTAATCATTAATTAATTATGTTTTTTAGGATTTTAGTTATGATTATGACTTCGAAATATTCCATCTTATAGATATTATGGTTAAATTAAGAAGATGTAGATCGAACATTCTCTCTACAGAGAGCTTTGAAAATATATCAACATATAAAGATTATCATTCGTTTTAATATGTTTAATAAAACTATATGCATTCTTTAAAGTTGCATATGCTGTATACGCATAGGTTAAGCATCTTTTTTCTAATTCTACTTTCTCTTAAACAACGAGTTATTTTCTTTATACTTTTTTTTTCTTTCTTAAAGGCGAAATTCATTCTGCAAATCCCTACGTTCTTTTGCAGTGGAAATAATGCACCTTAATTGGCAATTTGATTAAACCAGACTCGCGATACACATTTGTCAGAATGGGCAGATATATTTATTTTTCAAATAAGCATTTTCTGTAAAGCAGATTCAATCAATTCATTAGTTAAATTCTGAGCTCTCTAAGAAAGAAAACAATTAAAATCCACGATTGGACTTTGGTTCCATTAAATAAATGAGAAAGTTATAGAAAACGCAAATGCCTAATCTCATTAATTTCCGGAATTGTTTTTAGAGCAAATGGGACTAAAGATTTTGAATGATAAAATATATATATATATATATTCATCAGAGCTGATTTTCAATAGACAGATACAAAATTCATTGGGTTAATTTTTTCGTTTATATAATTCTGAAATGATTAATTAAAATTTAATAAATTGCATTTATTAAAAATTTTCCATTATTTTTATTTTTCATTCTTATCCAGAATTTTTATTGCTTCGTCAACTCTGCCTACTTTTAATATCTGATATCAATCATTGCGATCCATCGCATTACTTGATATATTTTTATCGATATTTTCTTAACCACAGATGCAAGTGAGTCAAATGAAAACAAGATAGACAAATGAATCCTGAAATATTATAAATTACTATATTTAGGACTAGCACTTTGAATGTATTTTGTACTTATCTACAATCTTTAATTTTAACAATAAGCTAAGAGAAATACATGCATTTCTGTGTGTATTATATTATTTCAGTAGTATCAATTCTATTATATTTATTACATTTATCAACTCAATTATAAATTACACTAATCGTATAAAATTAAATTTTCACAGGTCTTCGTGGAAATAATAAAGTATTTCTAAGTATTAGTATTGTCGATTTTAGAGAAAAGTTCACCTTTCGAAAGGAAATTAATACAGCACATTCTGCTTTGAACTAAGCAAGAGCATGCATCATAAAATAACATAAATGAAAAAAGGTGAAAGGGTGAAGGTAAAAAAAACTTGTGATATTGGCCATTGCGATCTTCAAACCTCGAAGATATTGAATATATAAGCTATCTAAATGTATGTGACAAGATAGATCGTTTGTTCGGGTCTTTATCCAAGCTGCGCTTATTGACAGAGTAAATGGTTGAACCCTTGGAAACCACTCTCCTCCCAAAGTTTTCTGTTAATCACAAATGATTTGTAATCCCCTCCTACGTCCCTAGAAGGGCAAGGAGGATGAATGTTGACGGTTATTAAAAGATCCAAACGGAGCTTTAAAAATGTATGTGAAAATATGCGTTATTATGCAACATCTTAATTTTTTTCTTCTTGTAATAATTTAACGAAAATATATTCCTTTATTTAATTTTTAATATGTAAATCAAGGATAAAACAGATAATGTAATAAAATTCTTGAAAAGCTATTTATTATTATTTGATGATTTTTTTTTTTTTTTTTTTTTTTTGCTTGTGTTATACACTTTTTTTTTCTTTGCTTATTTATAGAAACGTATATATTCAACGAAATATATGCGTTTAATTGTGATGAAATAAAGATATAATAAATTTCAAACAAACATAGATTTTAAAATTATTATATTATAGTATCCGTCAGATGAAATCTAACGTAGCCAGTTAATGAATAAATAATATTCCAATGTTATATAAAAAAATATAATTTTACTTCAGACAATGATTTTAATAAATCAATATATAAACACATTGTAGTCTTGATATTTAATAATTGAAAAAAAAAATATTCCCTGCAAATTCGTTTCAACAATTTTGAGGGCATCAGTCTTAGATTCATTTTTTGGAAAGAAACTAATTGCAAAATTCATAATAAAAAAGTCATAAAATCCAAGCTAGAATTCTTTTTAATTTCAAATTTTTCTTTTACTGTTTAAATCTAACGAAGAAAGATTTTGTTAATTTTAACTACAATTACGTTAGGAGCTAAGACATATTACAGTATCACGCCCAATTAAAAAATATATTAACTGAACAGCTAAGATTGCAATGGTATTTCAATGTCATTCGACCATTTAAAGAAGTTTCGAGTGCACAATTACCAGAAAAGGTGTGATGACATTAAATCAGGTCAAAATCAGATATTTAAAACTATTTTATTGAGGTAATCAGGAATATAATTATATATACAGAGAACCTTCGATTGAAATTAAAAACACAAAAGAATTTTCTTCTGACCCGCTGACCAAAGTTGATTAATTAAAATATTTATATCGAGTGAACCACAAAAAATATCGAAGTATTACTAACAATTTCCGGGTCATAAACATTGAAAAAAATTTTTTTACTAAAATTTCAGTATTTTAAACTGTACTTAACATCCTTAATGCACATGATATTTGGGTTAAAAACTTATATCTGGCAACAAATTTAACATTTTGACACAAAGCTTGACTTGTGTCTAGCTCAAATTTTTGCGGCAATGGTTACTATTGTTACTTTTGCGGCAATGCTGATTCTTTCTTTTATACAAAAATAACTTCTAAGCTTCTCGAAGCGAGCAGCCTTCATTTTTTCCGCTGGAAGGAAACAGCTCTTCACTTAAAAGTAATTAAGAGCATTAGAACGGCAGCGAGGATGTTAAAATTATGCCAGTTCATAATTCAGCCGAACTTACTTTCATATTAGCATGTTTTATATTTAAGTAATTAAAAGTTTCTCAGAAACTTCTAGTGCCTAATTTTAATGACATTCTAAACATTCCACAAAAGATTTTCCGCAAGCCACATTAAAAGCAGATGAACTTGGAAAAAATTTTTCTCGTCAAAGTTCTTCCAAGATTATTTGATGTCCTAAATATTTATACTTTACTAAATTTAAAGTAATTATTGCTAAAGATGTATATATTTATATTTTACTAAATTTAAAGTATTTATTGCTAAAGCTGTGTCGAAAAATAAGATTCACCAAACGTTTACTGTATGAAATGGCCAACGAAGAACATTCTCATAAAAGGAATGTGAATTCAACGTTTTTAATTTTCTTGTAGTATATATATATATATATATATATATATATATATATATATATATATATATATATATATATATATATATATATATATATATATATATATATATATATATATATACTGATGATTAAGCTATGTAGCTTAATACTAAAATATTATATACTAATCTAAAGCTCGAAATTTGAAAACATCTAACATTTGAAATGAGAGATCGTTTAAAAATTCTATTATTATAAACATGAAAATAGTTAGACAAGATGAATATGCGTAAAAAAGGCAGCATGCTCAATCAGAATTTGTACATTTTGAACCATTCTATCATTTCGTTTATCTAATATGTAATAAAAAATAATTTTGCACTAAATGTCTAGAAGTAAAATCGTTTTCAGGAACTGTACATGAAAAACTAATACACAAACTCTTGCCCTTTTTCCTAATAGATTTTAGATTAGACTCCTTTGTATGGACAAAGATGTCATAAGATGACTGGGAATACGTGTTTTCAAAACCATTTGTTTGGGGTTTTTTTTTTGGTATTTTCATAATAATCATAGTGGATTATAATGATATATATCGCAACCCATACTGATTTATTATTATATTCTTCACGGTGCTTTACGAATATTTTGGGGGTTTTAAAATGCAAGGGAAGTATTTCAACCACATTTTACCACCATTCTCTTCCTTAATTTAAGGCCCCACTCAAGAAAACGATGACAAAAACTTCCGAAATTCTAATTATAGATTTCCGAGTAGAAATTCCGAAATATCATTTGACAGATATGAAGCGCAATCATACCAATTGACATTGAATGCTCATTTCAATCTACGATACTACAAAAGTGAAGATAAAGAAATGAACAGTTTTTATATTCAGGAACCTTTGTTTCCCACTTCCATATTAAAAAGTTGTCTTACTTGTGAATAATGTTCCACTAAATACAATTAATATACACCTAATACACGCTCGGCTAAGATACATACCACGCCTTTGTCGCTCGGATAGCATGATTTTAATGTGATTAAGTTTATAAGCTGTAAATTGTGTCAAGCTATATAATCAATACAGACCTTCGGATCTAAAGTTGATTTATATCGCTATTTGTTGGATAATAGCTGTTCATAAAAAAATAAACGTTTTCAAAATTGTTTAATATCCTGCGTAAAAATTTCAATTGCTGAATAAAATTTGGAATTTTATTTATGATGCTTTTTGCATGAAACACCTTCACAGAACGTTAAAATTTTAAATTAGGCTTTACTACGAAACCATTTCCACGTTCACACAAATATTTACCAAGTTTCAATAAAAATTTCAAAATATTCTTAAAAGTCATATTACTGAAATAAACAGTCCTATTACATTTTATGACTATTCATTATTTTCGTTATCATTTCAAGAGTTCTAATAGTTAAGTTCTGATATTATTTTCTTAAATAAATAGTCCTATTACATTTTATGACTATTCATTATTTTCGTTATCATTTCAAGAGTTCTAATAGTTAAGTTCTGATATTATTTTCTTAAATGTAATAGGACTATTCATTTCAGTAATATGAATTTTAAGGATATTTTGAAATTTTTATTCAAATTTGCTAAATATTTGTGTGAACGTGGAAATGGTTTCGCAAAAAAGCCTAATTTAAAATTTTAACGTTCTGTGAAGGTGTTTCATGCAAAAAGCATTATAAATAAATGACTATTCATTATTTTCGTTATCATTTCATGATAGTTAAGTTCTGATATTTTTTTCTTAAAAATATTTATTGCTTTAATAATTCTTCATAAATATTTTAAATGTATTTTGTAAGAATATCTTTCATTGCTTTGATAGCTGGAACTTCACGTACATGCATGTGTCTTAAGTCAAATGTAAAAGAATGTATAAAATTGTAAATAAATCTTTATTTAATCATTAAATTGATTATCTGTTATAGGTAAAATATCCCTCTTCTTCAAGTTGTCGATCACTTCCCATTTTGTATTCTTGTATTGTAGATCATTTTTTTCTGCTTTTTTTCAGTTAGATATTTTTCAGATATGAAAGTAATAAAATATTCTTAGGCGATAAAGAAATTATTTGTTTATCTGTATTCAATTTTATAACTGTGATTTGCTAGAATAAGAATTTTTTCCATAAGAATCCCCAAAGAAGAAGAAGTAAATAATAGCGTGTAATCATGTCTTCTTTTCTTTTTCTTCACCGCTAGATCTGCTCCACATGAGAAAGTAGTTACCAACGCACCAGCAGACCCGCACCACTTCGTTGAAAGAATCTCCATCTTTCGTTTTCGTATCTTTAGACAGAAAAAGAAATTCCCCAGGGAAAAGCTTATGACAAGAAATAAGTTTGGGGAAAGAAAGAAAATAGCCCATTCATCAAGAAATATATGGACATTCTATTCATCTGCATCGTTAATCAAATTTTATTTTTTTATTCTATAAGTAATGCATTTATGGCGTTCTGGAGCGAAAAGTATTTAAGTATCGGATGTATCACCTACTGGAGAAAAATTACCATATCAATTACAATTACTTATAGAATATTCTATTCTTAACTGAACTCTATATTTTCTTATTATTTTTCAACTCAAAATTTATTTCCCTGTCTGGGCAGGGCAACTTATGAAATGCCTCTACCTTTATATAAAAGCGATAGTTCAAAAACGCAACGCAAAAGGATGGATTTTGGTAGTAGGTTGTTTTTATATCAATATTGTAATTTTATATCATATTTTGGAAAAAATGAATAAATGAGAAGTCATTTCTGTCCATCCATAAATTTGTTTGTAAATAAAATCCATGTTCGGAAACAAGATGGATGAAAGAATTTTACTCTTCTTATTCTCCCTACAGAATTATAAATGTAAATTTAAATCAATTTAGTGATAGGTTTAAATATATGCTTGCCTTCTATTTGATAAATAATGATAGAAAGGTTTTGAAAAAAAAAAAAAAACAAATAACGAATGCAACAGAGAAATAACTGTAACAACTAAACGAATATGGCAAAATAATAAATGCAAAAAATAAGGAAAATTAATAAGGTAAAACCAATAACTGTAAGAAATTAGATACTATGGTTGCAAGATTATTGACAAAATAAATAATCACTAAAAAAAGTAAGAGAAGGGAGAAACGTCAACAAGCTCGATAAATTTTATTTTCTATGAATTCTTGGCATTTCGGATGTAAGTTGTTTTCAGATTCTGAAAACAATTGGCTAATGGTTATAGAAACAAAAACTTTCTCATTCATCTTCACAGTAATGAGAACTTTACGAAAACCATGACCATATTATATTCGTATTCGAGAAATTTGAGAGGAGAATATATCCGATTTAAATGATTTGAGCCGGCGTCCTGGCATAGGGGTAGCGCGTCTTCCCCGTGTTCTGGGCGTCCCGGGTTCGAGTCCCCGTTTGGGCATGGTTGTTCTTCTGTTGTTCTATCTGTGAGATGCGTGAATGTGCCCTCCTGTAAAAAGGGGTTGTGCAAGCGAATGAATGATGCGTGAGTGGCAAAGTCGTACTCTTGGCCCTAGTTGGCGCTGCTATAAAAATTAAGAGACGTTCCCCTCAGGCTTAAATCGCTGCCTTCGTAACAGTGGGCTTGTCAGTGGCAAGTGCCATAAGAAACAAACAAACAAATGATTTGATTTGATTTTTGATTTAACCCTGATTTAAATCCAACACAGATGAAGAATCAATGTTTTCTTTCTAATTTATTAAGTTCTTTTTACTTAAGTACAGCAACAAGACATGATAAAAAAATAATAAAATTTTTAAAAAAAGTTATCTACAAGATAATGCTTTCTGTTAAAAACGCACAAATGGATGAACAACGGAAACGCAATCAAAGCCTTCTTAGATTTATTTTTCCCTCCTTTCTACAGAGACCATTCATAGAGAGTTAATTGGCACCAGAGATAATCGAATGGAAAAAGACAAGATAGTTTTGATAACACAGGGTGTTGTTCTCCAAACATTGTTGTGTTATATAAACCTATTACACGTCCTTGGCCTTCAATGAACTTATTTCTGGAGACTAAGTATGTGAGCTCAAAGGCTCTTAGATCCATTAGAACCGAGCATTTGTTGATGTATTTATTTCTCTCTCTCCCTTGCATATATATATATAAGAAGATTATAAAAAAACTATCCCGATATCTGAGACCATAGATATCACGTCTTTCACAAGAAAGGAATCAAATTTCTATTTCGAGGTATGCGCTGAAGAATCATATGAAAAACAACAGTTAAGCTCTAACAGTTACGGTTACAATGGAATATTTCAGAATTCTCAAATTGCAATTGTTCTTAATAGCAGAAAACAATAAAAAGCGTTTGAATGGTATCAGCAGTACGAAAATGACCAACGATAGTTAAAATGGAATGAGACAATAGAGCGTGTGCTGGACTGTTCGGGTTGAACGGCTGTGAACCGTGGTAGCACGTGGTAGCCCACACTGTAATACGTACCAAATCTGTAAATATGTACAATAGAACCTATATTTTACCCTAGACACCGTTTCGTAGTGAGTTCTTTCAGAGGATGGACACCTTCGCTCACACACACACACACACACACACATATATATATATATATATATATATATATATGGCCAATCTAGATGTCTCCTCTGAATGATCGTAGCACAATAATGTTTCCGGATACTTTTCTGTATCTTTACTACTTTCTTGTATATGAAGAAAAAATTGAACTAAATATATTAACAAGTTTCCATGTTACAGACGTCCCTGAGTCCAAAATGCGCATTTTTAGAATTATGTCTGTCTGTCGCTTTGTTTCTGTCAGGACGTAATTATTCAAAAATACTTTGAGACATACGGTTGAAATTTTTATTGTTCTTTTTTATTACATTTTTAATCCAATCCTTTCAATTTAAACTTGTCTGTCTATCCGTCCGAGTGCTATGGACAGAATAACTATAAAATGTACAGAACCAGACAGAGAAAATTTTAGTATTCAGTTTTAGCATCGAAGATCCGTAGTAAATTTTGAATGAAATTCGTGCTGACGGCCTATCGATCCGCATATTCTCGTACATGTAAATGCATCAAATAAAAACGCAACGACGACATTGATAAATGAAATTTGGTATGTAATTTCATTAAAATTGTATTTCGATAACAACATCAATTAGAGAGCAAAATGTTATTGAAATTGCATACTTAATTTTCTTCACAGTGCTGTGAAGGACGAAACTCGCATGTGTGGAAGATGCATTAAGTTTATAAAAATTATATATCTGTACGCTATTATTCCTTTAAATTCATGAAAAATTTTATTAAAATCTTTATTTTATTCTATCGAAAATTCAATTTATGTTATTTTCAACTTTTTATGCGCTTAAATGACTCATTTTGAAAAGTTTTTGATTTTTCTTATTTAATTTATATTGGAAGAATTATTTAAAATTGATATAAATAAGTTAACATTTATAACAATATTGAAGTGAATGGTATTTTTATGTTCAATTAAAAATGATTAACTGAGAGACATAAGAAAATGAGTGTAATGCCTTCAATGACCATATTGCCTTCAAAAAGATATTCTGAGATATTTTAAATCTGAAAATGAAAACCAACATTGAAAACAAGCGACAGAACGCAGTTGTTACTAATAAGCACAACCATCTCATTATTATTTTAATGAATATATTTCAGGACCATATTTTCCTTTCCAGATGAAAAGTTAGGCCCTTTCTCATCTGACACTTCAATAACCATTTTCAGAAGATGAATACACTTAATATTTTATAATTCTTTAACAACTTTGAAACTAAATCGTATATTTTGATTAATTAGATTTTTTGGGATAAAAGTGATGTAATAAATATTTTTTCTTCACCAAAAAAACAACACCAGGGAAATTAAATTTTTGGCCGAATAACATTATAAAATTCTGGACACAGGGGTAGGAGTGAAGTATTTGTACAGCATTTCACTTTCTTTTTCTTGTTTGAAGCATACATCATCGAAGTATATTTGAAATTCATTTTTAAAGGAAAAGTTTCATTCATTTAATTGAATTTGAAACTCTTGCTTTCTATATTGCCTTTTGCATGCGAAATATTTCTCATCATTTTTTTGACATAGCTCCCAATTATAACTATGCTAGACAAGGTATCTGACTCCATTTGTGTCTATTTGTTCTAAAAAAAGCAAAAGAAGTCATATTTTACGTCTGAAAGTTTTGGAATTCTTATATTCAATTACCATAAACTTTTTTAGGATACTTAACTCTAATTAATAATTATTGATTCCTTATTATTCTAAAACTTTATGATAAATGACAATTTCTGTTTTTCCATTTGACACATGTTAATGCGATAAAATCTAACAAACTTCTCAAGTAACTAAAATCACAATAGGGCGAAAAACTGAAATAAAAAAAGACAGACGATATGCCAACTCGACGTATTAAAATATTTGTTAGTATTTAAATATGAGACAAAATCAGATGAAATATTGAAAGAAATTACAACAATTTGGAAAGATAGTGCTTAATTATTGCAAGTGCACTTTAAAATTTTTGCTTTTTCTCTACATATTAAAAATAAAATAAAAGTGTCTAAAAGAAGGAACATAACACAGGTATTAGCAGAAGCATACCAATGATGCACGTGGTTAAACAGTGAAATAGTTTTAATAAAATGGAACATATAAAATATGGACAAATAAAATCGAAAATATAAAAGAGTTATTTTAAAATTAACTTTGATATTGGTTAAAAATAGCAAAACAACAAAATGAATGTCAATAGAAAGTTTTATGTTTTGAATTTGATGATGGAGTAAAAATATTTTTGTGTAATGATTTTTAGAAGTTATGGCAGATAAACATAATAATTTCTTTTCACCCTGTTTAGAGGATTGTAGAAGCATTTTAAGAGCACCGATATTTTTTCTATATGCTAAGAAACAAGTTCTTTAAAATATGTTAATGAGTGCGGAATTGTATATAATAATTCTTTGTATATATATATTAAAACTCAGTAGAAATTATCTCTTCTTTTGCTATCTCGTACTCAATTAGTTGTAGACTGCATGTCCTTAGGCCAGGATAGCCTGGTTGGTAGGGCGCCGGATTCGCGTCAATTTGGTTGCGAATTCGAACCCCGCCGGCCGAAGATTCCCCTCGGGCGTGCTGGCTGACTCGCGTATAAATCTGTCGTGATCACAAAATCCTCCATGTCGAAAGTAATACCACTGGAGGTACTGGATCAGATTTGATTGTTCTGTGATTCAGGTCTAAATTACGATCAGTGGATGAGTTTAGGAAATGCGTGAATGAAATTCGTCCGTAAAAAGGGTTTTGATGTGTGTGTAGCTAAGTCGTTCTCTTGGCCCTAGATGGCGCTGCTGTAAAAAAACAGAGACGTGCCCTTGGTTTAAACCACAAATGATTTCTTAAAGTCAGTGGGCTTGTCTAGGCAAAAGCCATTAGAAACAATAACAATATGCAAGTTAGCTCATTTTGTACTTTTTTTTTTTCTAAAATAATAGTTATCAGTTACTTTCCTATATAATACCTTCACTTATCTAAGAAAAACCATTTGCTAAATAATTTTAATATCATGTTATTACTCTAATCACCTGTTATATCCGGAGGTTAAGACCTTCAATTCAAGAACTCAGTGACACGCCCTTCAAATCGCCAATCGTATTTAGTGCCGTAGTGGAATGAAGAAAACTTAGTATCCATTTGGATTTCTACCTTCGCCCATTAGGGTCCTAAATGATAATTTCGACTGAAGATCATATATAAAATTTCTTTAATCTTATAATATTTATTGATTCCATAAATTTTATTTGTATTACTAAAGAATTTTTATACATTCTATATTATTGAATTATTTTATTATGGAATATGTTAAAACATTCTATATTACTAAAGAATGTTTAAATAACTTTAGTTTTCGTATTGACAGTAAAATAAATAGTAGAGGCAACAGATGTTTCTTCACGCTGTAAACTATTATGTTTGATATTAAGAAAAAAATTATCTATTATATAAAATGTTTGAAGTATATGAAAATGCATATTGCCAAATGGCTATTTTTTTTCTCCTTCGGGCATTAAATTTGAAATGTATTCGCAATTGTGTGATTAGCAGGATTCTTTTTAATTGAATACTGTGTTTCCAATTGAAACAAAAAATGACAGAAATCTTAATCTCGTTCATTCCTCCAGTAATGCTCATCAGAAACGAATGTTCATAAAAAATTTCATTCATTTTTTATAATAGGAGAAAAATCTTTTCCACCACTGGCAATATTCATTTTTCTAAGAATTTATTCGCTCTATTGTCTTATAATGTGATGTCTGATGTGAATATTTTTTAATAAGTGTACGATTGACCAACTTATTTTATACAAAATTAAGGAGTTTTTAAAACTCATATCCCGATGTCGACACCCTTAATAAAATGGAATTAATTGCAGAATTATTAAAAATACAGGATATGGTTTTTAAAAACTGGCGGTACTGAGAGACCTCTGTAGCTCGAACTATCAGCCGCGAAACCACAAAATTTTGTACGGGAACTATTGACAACATGGGAAAAAAGAATCGGCGAAAAAAATAATAGTTCAAAGAGTTGCCGATAGGCTGAATGTGGCGCTTTTGATCTAAATTTTAAATTTAAAATAACAATAAAATTTTCGATTTACACGATAAAATTTTAAAAAGCTACAGTAAACAGATAAATGAATAGCAAATAATTAATTTTTCCACAAATGTGCTTTATTCGAAAAAATAACTTCTGTAATTAGTTATAAATTTAAAAAAAAGAGGTGATTCTATTAAACTTCCTTTTTGCTCTTTGTTCTTTTGTTTTCATTCAGTAAAATCGCATTTCTGGAGAAGACATCAGCTATTTTCAATATGACCTCCATTTTCTTGGACTAAACATTGCATTCTGTATACCATACTCTCTACGGCTGAATGGACATTTCAGGAGGCATGTTCATAACAGTCCTTGTTATGTTTTCCTTTAAAACTAATAGTTTTGAGACTCCATCAAGATAAAACGATTTGAAATATATGGGGAGCGAAGTGGCCATGCAACACAAAAACAGCGACTAATGACTCTTTCTTCTGTAAATTGATGGCGCAATAGTTGCTGCACGGATGTGCCAATATATGGTGGTACCCCATCCTTCATAAAGACAATTTCATCTACGCATTGCCTTTGCTAAAGTTGTGGGATAAAAAACAACTCAGTGTATCATGTTATCTTTGAGTGTTTACGGAGCAGGTCTGCGGCCCTTCTTGGGTAATAGTATCAAAAAAGTATGGTCTCATGATAAAATCTGATGTAAAACCACACAAAACAGTTACTTTTTGAGAATGGTGTGGGATTTCTTGAAATGCGTGGGGTTTTTCAGATGCCGAAATTCTAGAATTCTGAGTGTTAGTAGTCCCATTCAAATAAAAATGGGCCTCATAATTCCAGAGAATTGCCCAAAGCCAAGCCTCGTCGACCTCCATCCTAGCAAGAAATGTCAAAACAAAGATTTATCGAAGATCATAATCTGTAGGTTTTAATTCATGCAAAAGGCTAATTTTATGGATAAAATTGAAGAATTGGAATTGAAGAATTGGATAAAATTGAAGAATTTTTCTTAAAACCTTCCATATTGTTGAAGCACTAACATCCAGTTGTCGTGCAACTCCATGTCTGCTGCTATTACCAGCAGTGTTCGTCTGATTGCTTTCAACGATTGTACTCGCAACATTTGTGACTGTATCCTCCGATGCCGGTTTCCGTTCTCTACTAGGCCGAGTTGCGAGAAAACCTGTTTTTTTTTTTTTTTTTAAATTTTAATCATTTCTTTCACTGCATTAATTGATAGAAGTCCTTTACGTAAATAGTTTCGATTTCTAAATTCGCGAAGAGCGGCCGGTGCATTGGATTGATTAAGATAAAAGAGCGTCAGTAATGCACGCTGTGCTAAAATGAGACGCATTTAATAAATCAACTGATACTTGAAATGATTTTCAATGCCCGCTTCATTTTTATAACTAAATACTGGCGCTGGTGTCGACTACGTAACCAAGATTTTGCATTTTGCAATCTTTCCCTGTACTTTATGCAGAATTTAGTTGTCTTAAAGTGTAAAGCGCGCATTTCCCCTGTCAGCAACTTCTGGAACTATTTTTATTTTTCGTTGAATCATTTTTTCCCAGGTCGTCAATAGTCCCTGTACAAGATTTTTTGGCTTTGCGGCTGATATTCAAGATACAGATGTCTCTGAGTTCCCTTTTCGTATATTATCACTTTTTTTTGTATATTATCACCTTTTTTTATCACGTTGGACTCTTTTATTCAGGACATGATTCTATTTTATATCTGTACATTCATTTTAAGTTTTATGAAATGTCAGAGATTTTCCTTTTTTAAAAATTAATCAGAATGCATTTTTGCTGATTGATTTTTATTGCAACTTAATTTTTTAGATTTTATTTGAACGCACTTTTTCAATATTATTTCATAAAATAATGGCAGCTTTCAGAATTTGATTTTAGGAAATTTAGATTTTATCCAGATGTTTGGCAGTCTGGGATTAACTTCCGAGCATTTAAAGTTTCATTTTAATTACTTCTCTTTTTCTCTGTTTCTTTTCATTCTTTTCTTACTGGAAAAACATCAGTGTGTGAGTGGATTTTAACATTTATAATATCTTTGTTATCTATTATGATGGATGATTGTCTAATATTTTTACATCAATTTATTTTTCTCTTCTCTCTCTTCTTTTTCTTCACTTTCTTTATTACTTTCTATCTTATTTACCATCCATCATTTTAATTTTCTGTTTCAAATGATTCCTGTGTCTTATCAATTTCAATTTATATATATTAACATTATTTTATCACATTAGTCGTAATATTATTCAATGTTTACTGTCGCTTAGAATTTACCTTATTTTATCATTTCTAAACTTTTCAACATTCTGAGCAAATCTAACTTTCGAACTTTTCTAATCGGCTTAAATGTCTCATTTATTTTTCTTTGGGAATTTCTGTTTATAACTTTTACAATGGTATATTAAAATAATTTTATTTAAAACTGAATCTTTATTTCTTTTACGATATTTAAAGATTTTAAAATTTTAATAGATTTTAACTGTCAGTAATTTGTATTTACTCATTTTAAATTTTCTAGTATTTAAGAAGTATTACTATTTAGAAAAATATTTAAATATATTTTGCATGAAATTTGAAAACTCATGGTCATATAAATGTTTCTAAATGTGAGATCTTAACATTCCTCCATGTTTTTAAAATCAGACTGAAGACATTTTAAAATAATTGTTTCACTTATTATGTCCAAGCAATCTCAAGATATGATACATCACTAAAAAGAAGTTTTAAAATTTTTATTTTCTTATCTAAAATAATTAGTTCATGTTATTCTAGGGCACTTAATCCTGCATTGGTAGTGTTCAGAAATAATTTATTCTCAAATGTGGGCCTCTCAGTTTAAAAGAAAGTGTCGCTGACCTTTCCTGTCAAAGTTTCTCTCTCTCCGCAATTCCTTCCTTGTGACATTATGATATGCATTAAAAGAATCTCTTTTCGCCGCTGCCATTAGTTACCTGCCATTATATCCTTCTGTGACAGTCGAGTATTTATAATGAAGCTCCTCGCTGTTCAGGTTACGGAGTTCCCCTGCCACTTGTTGACCTCTGGGACAGAAGTGCTCTGTTAATGAAGAGTGATATTAATTAGAACTTTCGAATCTTTTCAGTAGCTTTGTTTTAAAATTGAAGACTTTAACTCTGTTCTGAGTTAATTTGTTGCATGTTCATTCATCTTCTGTCACTCATCTCGATTGTGATGAATTCACCTTTTAAATTGATTTTAAATTTGAATAACTGATTAAACTGTAATATTTTATGAAAATCATATTAAAAATATCTTTTAATTTTAAATGAATGCATAGAATTATTTCCGTACGATATTCTTTGTGATGTACTTTTTTATTGCATTGCATACAACTTGTTCTTTTTTGTTTCTCCAGAATTTCGACAAAGACTGCTTTTAATGGAACATATAAAATTGTGTTATTTTTTAATGATATTTTTAAAAAAAATTAGTATCAGTTTAATATTATTTTACGTATTTTTTACATTTTATTCTTGAATATATAATTGTTAATTCACTATTATGAAAATTGTGGAATGTCTTTCTCAAATTCCGTGAAAAATAACTTATATGGAATAGGCATTTAGGTGAAATTTATCATTCAATTTTATTAATAAAATTCTAAAAATAATGAAATATAACATTTTTACACATAACACTTAATTGTGGTATAAGTTCTTAAAAGTTTAATGAATCAAAATAATATGTGAAAAACTAATAAACATAATTCCAAGCTTTCAAAATATAAAGTAAGTGATGTTGAAATAAGTGCGTAGTAAAAATACATCAGACACACACGCACGCACACGCACACACACACACACACACACACACACACACACACACACACACACACACACACACACACACACACACACACACACACACACACACACACACACACACACACAAATGATTATTATTATTTACTTAATGAAGAAATCTACAAAATCCGAATTCACTTAGTAACATTTATGACAAAAATGTATTTCAAAATATTCTGTAAGTTTTAAGGAATTAAATTCTGTGTTAAATAATTAGTCGGTGCTTTTTTAATTTTCACTGTCTCGATGCTTTTTAAGTCTGTTGGTCGAATAATTCACAAAGTTTTGCTAATAATACTAACAATATTAGAATGTCCCCCGCGTCCCTCCAATGGAATTACGATGTGTGCGAAGACATCTTAATATGAACACGAAATTTTCTTTCTATTTAATTAAGTGTAATTCACTGAATTTCCATTAGGTTGTGCTTTGTTCGTTTGAGACGTTCGGTTTGGGAGAAGGAAGGTTTTCTGAGACTCTCAAAGGATATTAAGCATATATTTGTTTATTAGCCTTCAGCTAAGTGGGGGGCCCGCTTCCCTGTATGCCTACTCCTTAAGAACACAGTTTGTCTGTGCGGTATGTAATAGAATATGGAATTTTTCATATCTTTGAAAGAGAAATTTGGAAATTTTAGCATTCTGAGGTATTTGAACTCGAATGATCCTAGAAATGAAAAGATTAATAAGAACTTTAGATACTTCATTCGATTTTACTAATGAATTTCTTTCTATTTAGAATTCCCTGCGTTGCAATTACAATTAAATTAGATATATTTATTTTGTTTGATGATTCACATTGAGGAACCGACCCGCCCAAAGACACAGGGAAAAATCCAAATGACTGAACATCACAATAAAAACATTGATGGGACGGTTGACTTCTACGGGTCATCACCGGATTCGGTACAAACCTTTCCGTGTTAGGTACGTCCCGTCATCGGTGGGAAGTAGCCGATCCCCCTCCCATTTTTTGTATTTACCCGGGTGGCGAGAATTAAGCATCATAACAGAAGCTCCTCACCCTCATTTCTGTCCCACCCCGGAGTGGAAGTAATTAAGTATAAAGTGAAATCATTTTTAACAACAAAAAATAAAAAAGAACAAAAATACTTTAAAATTTTATTTTTAACAGTATCCAATAAAAAGTTATGCTTTAAAATCCGATTTTACCAAAAATATTGAAAAAAAAAATTTTTTTTTAATCCTTTTACACAAAAGTTTATAAAAAAAGTAATGTTTTCATAAAAATTGCCTTTCGTAGAAAAAAATTTTTTAAAAAGAATTCTTTTCCGCAAAAATATTGACTAATAATATATGAAAAAACAAATGAAATTTGTTCCTTTGAATTTTATCTGAATGAAATTCTTTCCAATAAAATGCAATTCAAGAAAATTTCTATTATGACTCTTTATTATGCCTATTTTCTTGTTTTTCACTAACGCCATTAATATCTATTACGCATCATTGAAAAATAATCATGTTCATATGAATAGCTGCTTGCTTGAAGAGTATCAAAAAATAGATTTTTTTTTTTTTTTTTTTTTTTTTTTTTTTTTGGAAGAGGGAGGGTAAAATGAATCAAGTTAAATATGCATAAGAATGTATTTGGTTACAACAAAATATGTTTTGTGTAACTTTCACTATTTCATTACTTCGTTACTTTAATTTTTTTTATTCATCATTGTTAGACGGAGTTTCAAGTATATCATTTAGTTCCATCCAAGACTGGAGTAGTATGCAATTTTGAAAAATTGCATACATCTCTTTCTTTTCACTGAGTCCGGTTGAGTTTTTTTAATCTATTATTCATGTTTACTATCAACCCAAAATGTGTGTAGAATGTTTTGAAAATTTTCTTCCAGCCCATATCAATATTTAAAAAATACATTTTGTCATTTAACATTACATTTTTTATTTGATCAACTTGATTCTATGCTTGATACAAATGTTCAAATGTACTTACAAGATCACTTAGTAAATTTTATTTATTCAGGTCAATGTGTTTTAACCCTTTAAAGGGCCATTTTTTTCTAGTCATATTATGTTAAAATATTTTTAGGCTTGAAATTAGAATAAGAAAAAAGGATTCATTTAGCTTATTAGATAAATTTAATTTGATTAATTAATAATTAAGTAACAAATCAAGACACATCGTTTTGTCTGAGATAAAGAACTGAAGCCTCTAAGTTTCTGACTTACTAAAAAAATTTGTCAGAACTTATACCAGCCCACATAATTTCATACAAATAATTTGGTGGGAAGCAAACTTCCCACTGCCCTAGAAAGGGTTAAGATAATAGTGTTTGGGAACCCAACAATAGATAAACCGGCAGGATACCGACCAGTTAGCATATTTGATCCAAAATTTGATACAGATTTACCATTTAGGTGATAAAAGCATATGATAAATTAACATCCATATAATACTAATTAATTAATCAAATAGCATCTAATAAATACACATCTATCTAACACTAATTAACTAATAACATTTAATAAATTAACATCCATCTAATACTATTTACTTTTTGTTATGAGTTTTATAAATTCACATAGATAGTCTTCTACTTAGATTGATTTTGTGAAATATTTTTTTGACAACACTAGTGTGGGTGATAAGACCACATACGAAATTTTATTAATCTAGATTGTCTCGTTATTCAACAGTTGTGATTTCTGATAGACTGATTCTATTAAATTTTTTCGGGAACATGGAAATTGATCAAAATATCTAAGCTGATTTTATATGAAGATTATAATACTTATTTCCTAAA
Organism: Argiope bruennichi; assembly: GCF_947563725.1. Lineage (NCBI taxonomy): Eukaryota > Metazoa > Arthropoda > Arachnida > Araneae > Araneidae > Argiope > Argiope bruennichi. The sequence continues at coordinate 27,259,680 of NC_079153.1, forward strand.
TATTTTGTTCACGTTAAAGTAATAAAATGACTTTAGAAGAATCAGAAAAACGTCTATGTTTAATATTATCAAGTGACTTTAAATAAAAAATCTTTGGAACCATAAGACTATTGTAAGAAGCTCTTAGTTAATAGCTGTAAAAAAATATTTATGCGGAAAATAATTTGCTGACTAGCCTCAGAGGGAAAAGTGACATTTTTCTTCTGTAAAAAGACAGAATTTTCATCATCCTCTTAAAACACCAACATGAAGATAATATATTTTATGACATTTATATTATTTTTAAAGAAATAAAAAAAGATAGAACATATCGAATAAAAATTTTTTTACTGTAAATATTGCAAAAAAAGAAAAATCCCTTTTAAGCACCGAAGGACTTGTTTGTTATTGTTCCGATTAGGATCCTTTGAGTTTTTGGAGTTAAATTGAGTCTGAAATTCTTCAAGGATTCAACAAAGTTTGCTTTAAAAGTTTAAGAAAATTAAATTGCTCTTGTGGTTAAGTGTTAAACTTACATAGTGCATTGTTATATTTTGAATGGAATAAAAGTTTAGGCTTTAAGATAAAAGCAAAATGGATTTAAAGCTTCCATAAGCTGCTTTACGTCTAACAAAAATGCATAATAAGACTCAAGTTTTAATCTGTATTAAATTATTCTGAAATGCATTTGTGTGTATATGCATTTTTCTACAAAGAATAAAAGAGAAAATAATGCATGAAAAACCATCGAGAGTTTCTAGAAGCGATATTAAATGGCAGCAGTTTTCGGAGAGAGATATTGTATGCGTGCAAATCCTATTACGATTATGTGGATGAAGTGATAAACAGTGTTAAAAATGGATAGAAAAAAATGTGATGCATTTTACTCAAGTGTTATTCCCTTAAATTTCGTGAAAAAAAGATGAATCAATCTGAACATGTGTGAAAAGAATAAGGGAGGAGAAAAAAAAATAATAGGATGAAAGACAGATATGAAATTTTATTTTATTTTATTTAACATTCTATGTAAAGGAATGTTTTTGCAATTAATAGACATAGAAAATAGTAATGATTATAAATCTGTTAATATCAGCAAAGAATTTTGAATTTGATTTTTTTGGTAATCCTTAATCAATTTATTTATTAATATCCTCAATACTCAAGGATTTCGTTTTATAAAATGATTTAAAAGATGTTTCTAATAACAGAGGACAGTAGCGGTGTTTAATTTCGGAAATCCGGTCAATTGAAAAATAGCAAGAAGCAGTATACATGTTTAGAAATAAATACAACAATAGAGAATTGGAACTTTTATATTCAGACACAATAAAATTTTACTATTTATGTGCAAAACAGAATTTTTTTACAATCATTTAAAGTTAAATAACAGTAATTTTTTTAAAAAAACCTTAGCAAAAAATGTAATTAAATCAGATTTTATAAATTTCTGCATTCTGCATTACATATTTCTGCATAGAAATTGAATGCTTTTAATTTTCTTTCCTTTCCCTTGTCACTAATTGTTATGCGTATTATGGAATCTTGGGATAAATTTTTTTAAAACTTACAATCAAGGGGTAATACTGATATACAATCAAATTTTAATTAAACGCATTTTCTAAGTTGACATTCATATTCTGGAAACGTTAAAATATTGTATCATATTCGAAAAAACGTAAGTGTCCTGAATTCCCCTCCCCCTCTCCTAATTTAGAATTAAATATGTGTATTTCAAAGTGGTGTCTGCATGTATTTTAAATTTAAGAATATACTTAATTTTTTTTTAAAAATTATTCTTGAAAGACATTTTGTAATATACATTAGTCATGGATTCAATTGTAAAGTGACATGAATCCCATATTAATCTTAAAATTTTAAGAGAAGTTGTATAGCAATTTTACCTCCATTGCTGATATCGGGAAATCTGGCTATTCTAATTTTATAATTGTATTAAATGATATGTCAAATGAATTGGAGTTGATTAAAGTAGTGGCATTAAGTCTAAATGCAGAAAGCAAATATGTCTAATGACTCTCAACACAATAATAACAATTTGCAGTATTTTGACTTCCTACTTAAAAAATTAAATGTACTAAAAGAAACCAAGCAACTTTAAATGCCTGAGTGCTTATGGTTATTTGTTTATCCTTGAATTTTTATTAATGAATGAGTTTTTATTTTTAATAAATAAAATTAGAAATCAATTGAGAAATTGGTGTAGTTAATGGGAAAAATACAGAATTTTTTTTTTTTTTTTCATTTTCAAAAAGAAAAAAAAAGTAAAACATACTGATGTATTTCTACATCATCATGAACAATCGCTTCATGATTTCTATCTACAAATCACCTAAATATTATTCCTTACTCTTACTTTGTTTCTATACAGAAACAATGTATGTTTTTATTACTTTTTATATGAATAATTGTAATTCGTAACACTCAACGAAATGAAATTGTACTCAGATAGCGTGCCAACAATGAAAATTGCCACAGATAACGAAATGAAATGTCAAAGATTCTAGTTGCGTTCGGAAACGATAAAGTTTTGGTAAAATTAAATTTTAGAATACAAAACACTAACAACAAAGATTGCGGCATATATTAAAATAAATTAAATTGTATATATACATTGCAGATATACATCCCTATACATTTAAGGGTTAATAAAGTTTCACATATTCTTTTAAATTCAAAGATGAGTTAATTTAATCGAACTAAGTCGGAACAATTTTAACATCATTTCCTTTTTATTTTAATCAGAAGATTTTTTACAATTCTGCAATGCCTTTCGTTAAATGCAAATACCAAAAGACCTCAAACGAAATACAGATATTTAATTATGGTTCTGTTTTGCTTTTTCAAACCTTCCTTGGAGTTCTTTGAACAGGTAGAGATCCCCTTTTACTTATGCTTGTATTTTTTCTTTATCTGTGTCTTAAACTTGATCCATTTTTAATTCATTCAGTGGCTAAGTATATATATATATATATATATATATATATATATATATATATATATATTCTTCAATTCTTTTTATCTAGTTACAGCACGATGCGTCTGTTATCTATGTATAGAAAAAAATCTGGCAATCCACTGACAATCTTATATAAATTGCTCTGAAAACAATTCCTGAATTTAGATAAGAGATTAAGAATTTGCGATTTCTATAACTTTCTAATTTATTTATTAGAATCAAAAGCCTAATCGTGGATTTTAATTGCTTCCTTTCTTCGAGAGCTCAGAATTTAATTAATGAATTGATTGAATTTGTTTTACAGATTTGCTGAAAAATAAATATAGTTCCGCATTTTGACAATTGTGTGTTCGCGAGTCTTGTTTAAACAAATTGCCAATTAAGGTGCATTATTTCGATTGTAAAAGAGAGGTGAGATTTCCAGAATTAAATTGCGCCTTAAATTAGGAACAAAAAGATCCTTTTAGATAATTCGTCATTTAAGAGAAAATAGAATTAGATCGAAGATGCTTAACATGTGTAGATACCATCTTTTATTTACAGGATGCATATATTTAAACATATAAAAACAAGTAATAATCTTTACAATTTGATTTATTTATTTGAGAGAATAAAGATTCAAAGCACTCTATAGGAATCCCATTGGACCTCCAATTATCAAATTTAGTAATAATAATATCTAAGAAAAAATTTAGTCAAAAGTATAATCATATGATCATCAAAATATAATCAATAATCAAAAAATAATCTTCCGTTCAACATCATAATTTAATCATAACTTAAATTTATAAAAACATAATGAATTTATAATTAAAAAATATATGACGATTTTCTTCAATTGAATTAAATCATATTATAGCGCTAAAATATTTCTACATTATTTTAAAATATTAAAAATATCTGATTTACAGTTGTGCCAATTTTATATCCACAAAAAAAATGTTTTTTAATAACAGTAATATTTCAAAATTAACTTTTAAGCAAATCAACACAGTGATTCTTCTCCCTGTTATAAAGTAAATTTAAACCACTTTTATTGTTTCGTTAAATCTTTCACTCGCATGATTTTGAAAGTTTTAATGTTTAAAAAGCACTTTCGTTGGACATAAAAGTTAAAGCAGATTTTAAACTTTTATAATATAAAAGTATTTTTAACTTTTATTTTTTCAGTATTTTGCGTGATGTAAAAGTTGTCCAAAACGCTTTACAGCGCAGTCCATTATCGCTCCTCATAGAATGCAACGTACATGCATTTAAGCAGGATTGTGATAAAATAAACGAATCGAGTTTATGTCCTTTATCTATTTCGAATTAGAAGTTTGGATCTCCTTTTTCTTTAGCTTTGTTGTTCAGAAATCAAATAAACATTTGATAAAACGATGAAAATTGTTTGAATTTCAGGGCATCAATGCAATATATTGTAGGAGATTTGGCAAAAAAATATTTTAATAAAAGTTTTAAAAATTCGGGAAAAATTAGCACCACTATTGTAAAGATATCTTTGAAAAAGACATATTTTTTAAATTTTCAAACGACGTAAAATTAATTTTTGTGCAATAATATTTTAAAAAATTATAATAGAAAAACTTCAAATATTAAGCTTACTTTTTAATTTATTAAAATTTTAATTAAAATTTATAAAGCATTCTCACCCTTCATATTATATACGTGTCAAGCTGTGTCCTTATCAAACTCTCTAGCTTGTAGAGCGCCAGCACGCATAAATACAAATTATTTTCTATCTATACTTATATAAAGCTCAATGTGTGTGTGTGGGTGTGTTGGCGCACTACAGACCAGACCGTTCGACCTACAGCTACCAAATTTGGCACATGCATACCTTGTAGGTCGCGAATGTGCACCTGGGTTCCCTTTTTTTGAATTTTTAATTAGAATTTTAATTATTAATTAAAAACTAACTTTCCCGCCAAAAAAATCTTCATTTCCCCACCGCTAAATCAGCAAAGCTTCAGTTTTTTTCCCACGCTAAAGAGGATAGGCTTAAGAAATTTTCGGCAGATTATTTCAAAGGATTCTGTTTATTTTCTTAATGTTTGATGCAGTTAAAATTAAACATTGTTACTGAATCGATCTTTCAGATTCATTCTGAAGTACTTTTGAATTAAAATAAAACTGAATAAAGGAAATTAAAAATTTCTAATCTGCATAGCGTTACCCTAAGTGGAGTAGAAAATTCACGCATCTGCGTTACCATAATTGGCGTTGAAATTTCACACATGCGCATTGTGTTCTGATCGTTGACAACTATTTTCAATGGACGCGGACTTGGTTTTGAAGGTTTAATATGTTTTCGACAGATTATTTCAAACGATTCTGTTTATTTTTTTATTGTTTGATGCATTTAAAACAAAACATTGTTAATTAATCGATCTCTTCATGATGAATCTGAGAAAATGTTGTTGAAAACTTCTTGAGATATAATATAAATTAAGAAAAATATTCTTTAGTGCCCATAAGGTTTAAATATACAGCGGCTCGGTTTCCAGTACTCATATTTTTAAAAAAAATGCTTCGTTTCAGTAAAAAAAAAAAAAAAAAAAAAAAAAACATATTATATTTATTGCAGTTTAATCATTTCCACTTTAATTTAAAGCATAAATTCTACGGGAGCTAACAGAAAATTAGAGAGATACATATTACGTTATGGCTGGAGGCCTTTATAATATTATGAGTGAATTATATGACTATTAAAATTTGAAGTTTTAAATATTTTAATGACGAAGTAATTAAAATGGGAGTTCCATAAAATATTTAATTATTGAAATTTTAACGTGCACTATGATTGGCGAATCGGCTGGTCGCCAAAGGCGGCTAGTTTCAAATAAAATCAAATATGAAAGCATTTTTTAACTTTCACGTGTGTGTAAAAGTGTGAGAAAGGAAGCAGTATTCACTCGATAGCATCTCTATGTAAATCTAAGAAAATATATGTACTTAAAGATATATGGAAGTAATATATTTAATGTAAAGTCATTTTTTAAATTTAACATTATTATACTGATAATCTGAAACATTACTTATAATTCAAGTAATTTCATATAATAATTTTAGTATCGCGTATTACTCTAAACAATATTGACGAAAACACAGTGATTTTTCAAAGATGCCGGGGGCTATTATTTTTATTATGTTAGCAGTAAATTTTAAAGAATAATGTAGCATTTATTCAAATATTCTTCGAAATAGTTAGGAAGAAATAAAATTAAATTATTTAAAATATTTATAAGTGATTTTTATAGGAACTGTTACACGAAACATAAAATAATTATTATTATATGGTAGCATAAGTTTAAATCAACAAGAAAATGAATAATTTAATTAATTGTGAAACAATCTCATTAAACTGATTTTGTTACTTCATATTATAAGTGAGCTTCATGTTATATATTTTTAGCATGTCCATTTAGTTGTTCAGATTTCTATGGTCAAATGATCACTTGTGAATTTCCATATTTATATCGATTACGTTTACTTGATGATTAGTAAAAAATATATTTGTTTCTCACTGTAGGAAGAACCATTTGATTCTATTCTTTTTAATAAAAATGTGCATTCAATTTAACCTCAGAATTTCTATTCATTTTGGAGAAAGAAATTCCTGGCAAAAAAAAAAAAAAAAACGCCTTTTTTTAAGCACTTACTCTGGAAAAGTATCATCAAATATCTCATTTTCTGAGATTCATTCGACTTCTTGAGCTATCATCAGAGTAACTGATTCTTGGTGGTCCATAATAAGAAACGGCTATTTAGGGATGAAAAATTTTGAAATATTTCGCGTTCCCTAAGAGAATTCCTAGTTTTCCGGGAGATGAAATCTTATGTAACTCGTGCGTCAGAAAAGTAGAACAATAATCCATTTTCTTAGAAATCGATATGAATATAACAGAGATGTTTTATTCAATGAAGTCAATTATAGTACTTATAAAAAAATGTAATTTTATTTTTGACTTTAATACAATATTTGCGCTGCTCGGTTATCTATTTATTTCTCTCAGTGGTTCAAATACAGATGCGCAATTAGTATGTATTCAATGCAGTAAGTAGATAGCTATATATAACTATATATAAACTCATAAAAATTCTAGTCATTAAATCTTCTATTAGGGACATTTTGTTAAATCTTTTGTATTTTGCTCTCTCCTAATGTAAAAAGTTCACCCTCATTTAATGCATTTTATGCATTTTTAATGTTTCACAACTTCATATATAATGCAAAATGTAATGCTTTTTTTCTATTCTTTTTGTATTAATAAGCGTTTACTCTATATGGTTCTTTATTGTTTGCAAGATTCCAATGTCATCAAGTGTAGTTTGCTCCTACGTGCTAAGTGGGGTTGCTCTTCGCCGGCCCCATCAAGTTTCCCGCATGGTCTCTGGTAGGTCGGGATATCGCACAGTATATACAGTTAGGAGTTATCGCACAATTAGGAGTTTCACGGATTCTAATTGCCCTACATTCCTGTAAATCTTATATATAACTATATAACCCTTTTTCTTTGATTTTTATATTCGCTTGTAAAGTAATTCAAAAATGAATTTAACCGTATTTAATTTATTTAAAATTTATACAGATTGTATATTTTGGTCATGGTTCAGTAGCTTTTAGAGACAAATATATGTTTTCATTTGAGGAATGACCCCTTTAATTATGATTATTCCGTTTAGAGTGAAACTTTCCCTCAACTAGAGAAATGACCACTCTATCCGTGGACCAGTAACTAATTTCTAAACCAGTAGACACAGATTTGTTTTTCCAAATGAAAAAAACTGCTTCATATAAAGTAAAAAAATGCACTTTTTTACGAGTAGAGTCAACAATAATACTGACGAAAATCTTGAAGTCTAGTTTTTTCTGCTTTCCATTCTCGTCAAATAAATAAATAAATAAAATAAAATTAAAATAAAAAAAGCTTCGATTTCTCTGCGAATGAAGCTTCTAATCTTATTATTTTTAGAAATTTTAATCCATTCAAACGGTAGAACCTAATAACGTCAGCTGATGATGCCGGTTCTTTGAGGCAGTCTCTGATTGGTTTATTATAATGAAATTTAAATCGTCATTACGCTGTCAGTGGGCGTAGAAAAGTAAAACCTCGTTTATTTAAAATAATAATGCGTCCAGAAAATTTTATTAAATATTACTAACAGGATTAAAGATAGAGCAGCACAAATTTATAATTCCTACTTTTATTAACTATATATTTGTTGACTAATACAATACAAAAAATTTATTCTTTACATCGCTTATATTATTTTTCCACCATCACTCATTTTGTTATAAAAATGAATTGTTTGGCTATTAGAAAATAAAAATTTAAATTCCATTCATTTTTTTTATAATTAGCAGATATTTAGGAAATGAAATAATGATTATAAATTGATACCTTATCAATCTTTCGCACAGACAAAAAATAAGTCTAAAATAAGTGAGATTACTTTAAACTATTTCATAAAAGTATCTGGAACATTCCTCAATTTTCTAAAGTAAAAACATCGAGAAATACTTATGAGACTTATAAATAATGGAATAAACATATTCAAATTTTTCATTTTTAGCTTTTTTATAGTAAAAATCTTTAATTATTTTCTGAAATCTTTCTAATTGAAATTACTATTAATATTTATTTGATACTTGGAATTAAAGACGTATACATTTTTTGGTGTTTCTGATATGGACGAGTCATTACACAATAAAATAGCTAACATTTTTATTTATTTTCTAATTCATTAAAATATATGGTGGAGTTCTATTAAAATATTTTCAAGTAAAAAAGGAATAATACTTAGTACTATTTGTATAAAGAAATATTTGCTTGGAATAATTATTTTTATTAGTTTATGAATGGATTCATTGAAGAGAGATGGATTAAGATTATTTTTATAAGCTTTCTTTTTCAGTTTATCTCAATAATTATTTTGATGTCGAATGTTTCTCATACGAGAAAGAAACTTGCATTATCATCACAAATTAATGAAAAGGCCTTAAACTATTTTCAAATTCATACATTTCCAAATAAAAAAAATCTTTTTTTTTTTTTTTTTTTTTTTTTGTAGTGTAAGAGAACAATTTTTTTGAGTAAATGTTCTTTTGTAAATCTATCTCTAAGATTCAATGAACTTTTACAAAACAAATTCAACATCAAAAAAGCATATTTATCATTTATTGATTCTGCAGAAGGCAGATAAAAATCGTCATTTATGTAACATTATCGGCAACTAGGGCACAGCTCTTGAATTTGTGAATCAATTGCTTTTAGTTTTCATTGAGTGTTATTGTTAATTTGAGAAGTTTATTTTTATAATTTTTTTTAAAAATGTCATGTAAAATTCTGTTAACTTGTATTTTAAAATCAAATCTTGTACATTGGAAATTATTGAAAAAAATTCACGACACAGTAAAAATTAAAATACTTATCAGGAAGAAATAATTTATCAAAAGCTCAGACAAACACAAACTGTTACATCTGAATTTATATTATGCGGAATTATCTAAATAAGAACATACTTGTTTTCTTTAACAATTCCACGTGCGATACAAAATCAAGTTATTAGCGTTCATTCTTTTCTTGTTTAACAAAATGAATCATCGTTCTTTAAAATGATCGAGTACTTCTTTTAGTTTGCCTTTTACTCTTGCTTTTGAAACACTAATTTCGCATTACTATTAGCATTCTCTATTATATTCAATATGTTAATCTTTTTTCGGTGGATGAATTACAATTGGCGGGATGTGTGATGTTTTATCAGTGATACTCTATCAGTGATGACTTAGTTTTTCTCAGATATGAGAATGAGAAGCTTCGGTATGGTGGTTAGCTCTTACTACCCGGGTGGGTACAGAAAAGTCTACCTTCTATCAAAGACGAAACGTTCCTCCTACGGCAGAGGTTGTACCATGACCGGTGATGGCCCTTAGGACTCAATCTCAGATCTCGCCTATGCTGTCGCGGCGGTCCACTCTTTCAGATTTATCCGTGTACCTCAGGGCGGATCGGAATTACAAACTTGTTATTATATGTTTACCTTTTACTAGCAGGCTTTTGTATCTAGTGTGTCATTACAGGAACTGAATAAGTGTGAACACTAGAACTGACAAAAATTTATGTTTGTACAATTAAAAAATCTCGAGGAAATAGGCAAAATTCTAAAAATAGCAGTATCCACACGGGACGGAGGCAGATTTATAATGAATCTATTAAGGAAGAAAGTATACATAAAAGTACTATATGTAATACGAAAAAAAATTCTTTAACTGCAAAATATCAGATGCAAAGTTGTTTTAAGTAATGCTGAAGAGAGAGATAACGAAGTATGAAAGTTGAATGTTGTATGTATACACGTTATTGTAAAGTTTGCCATTCGAAAAAATTATCTACAAATTTATCTAGTAAGATGTAAAAAAAATTATAAAACTATCTATTAATTATAAATCTATCTAGTATATTGTAAAGTCGTCGTAATTCGTTATAAATTAGTATTTTCTAAATTAATAACTTGTAGTCATATAATATAAAACTTTTTAATCGTATACTTATTATATAATTGTTAATGTTGCATTATAAATCTTAATATTGTTGCAAAAATTGAATGATATTTTTAAAATATAATTAATTTATATACTCTTATAAAATATTTATAAAAATATTAGATTTAAATATTTTCTAAGATAAGAGTATAAAAATTAATTTTACTTTTTATTGACTTTCTTTTTATTTCGGGTAATAGTTTTTTCCTTCATAAGTGAGAGAACTCTCTGGATTTTTATATTGCTTAATTCACAATGTATCGCTCATAAATAATCTAGTTTAGACGAGTATCTAGCAAATATTTTCATATGACTCATTTCAGCAAGCACTCGAAATCAAAAATCTTCTATCACATGTTAGTGACACGATAGAAAATGATTCAATGAAAAAAATCGTAATCTAAATCTTTCGGTACTGAAAAGTATGATTAGTGATGCAAAAGGTGCACTATGGGAGCGTTTTGAATCCTTCTCTAATTAGATTTGCAATTTGTGATTCTTTAGAAAATGTTCAGAGGATACTTGTGATGAAAAGTTCCGCTTTTCAACCTTTGTGGACTTGCCTCCGGAATACTAATTAAGGGAAGTAAACATAGTATAACTTTTCGCTTCCTTTCCGTGCTAAAAATCAGGCCATAATTTGAAGGGTGTTGATAGAACATTATATTTTTCTTACCTTCATTGGTATTTCATTTGGACATTTATAATTTTTAAAGCTCTTGTTTCTATTGACGGAGATGTTGATAAAATAAAAAAAAAATCAATCAGTTAACGTAGACAACATCAACAAAAACTTTTTTATTATACAGAATACTTAACAATAATCCAATCATAATGCTCACTTAAAGTTTACGCAGTCTGAAGTAGCCATTTATTTGTGAAAAAATAGTTCAAATATATGCTCTAGGGCTGGTAACAAATTAAATTTTTCAGAATTTTTAAAATTAATTATTTTTTAGTTTAATTATTATTATTCCAATTTTAAAAAAGAGCTTCAACTTCTGAGTTGTCCACATCATCTTCCTATATTTCCCATGCTTTACTTTCTGTAACTTTTTCTATCCATAAATTACAATATCACGTAAAAATAACTAGCCTGATTCTAATAAAATTATATTTCTTTAAATTTCTTTCTCAACTCCAATTTTATTGTTTTTGCATTGGTATTGAGAAGAAGCTATATTAGTTAGCAGAAGGATTTTAAAAGCTGTTAAAAGATAAACATTTAAATCATAGTAAAAAAAATAAATAATAAATAAATCCTTAACGTGAACACATTCCTTTTCTTGATTGTTTTCATAAAATATTTCATACATGTATTTATAAAAATTAATCCTAATATTATTTAAAACTAAAGAAAACAGCTTCATGTGTGTGCATGTGTATTAACTGTCTACAGACTAGACCGTTTGAACCAAAGTTACCAATATACATACATACATATATATATATATATATATATATATATATATATATATATATATATATATATATATATATATATATATATATATATATATATATATATATATATATATATATATATATATATATATATATATATATATATATATATATATATATATATATATATATATATATATATATGAGGTGACACACGAATGTATCATTCTGTACACCAATTCGGCCACCTGAGGTGGGGTGTAGCCATGTGCCATAATGCATATTTCAAGCTCCTGAGGGCAATCCGAAGCTAAGAGAAAATAATTCGCAATTTGTAAGAAAAAATTGTTTTGAAACAAAGAAAAAATTGCTTCTTTAACAAACAATTGAAAAAATTCTTTGTTAAATTTTTTGAGATAATCTTTTAGATTATCTTATAATTTTGTTAATTATTTTAGATAATCTTTTAGATTATCTTATAATTTTGTTAATTATTTTAGATAATCTTTTAGATTATCTTATAATTTTGTTAATTATTTTAGATAATCTTTTAGATTATCTTATAATTTTGTTAATTATTTTAGATTATCTTATAATTTTGTTAATTATTTTAGATAATCTTATAGATTATCTTATAATTTTGTTAATTATTTTAGATAATCTTATAGATTATCTTATAATTTTGTTAATTATTTTAGATAATCTTTTAGATTATCTTATAATTTTGTTAAATTTTTTTAGATAATCTTTTAGATTATCTTATAATTTTGTTAATTTTTTTAGATAATCTTGTAGATTATCTTATAATTTTGTTAAATTATTTTAGATAATCTTTTAGATTATCTTATAATTTTGTTAAATTATTTTAAAAAATCTTTTAGATTATCTTATAATTTTGTAAAATTATTTTAGATAATCTTACATAGACTAATCTAATGAAATTTTTAAAAATGAAAATTTTACACTCTTATTCTAAATGATAAAATTTCACGCTAAACTTTCTTTTATTCTTCTTCTCATCTTTTATGTCCCAGCATGGAACCAAATTTCAAAATTAGCTTATTCTAGTATTAGCAATCAGGGACACATTTTCATAACACTGAAAGTAAGCCACGACTGAGTAGGCCTGAAAGCAGGATTTCGATCCAATTCTGTTGCGCCATCGACCGAACAATATTAAAATTCATCAAGAACCACGGAAGAGAACTTGAAAATACGTTTGCCTAGCAGGATGATATCACACTTCTCACTCTAGTGTGAGAACTTACTCGCAACGCAGGATATTATCGAATGTGATGTCGTTGCCTGAACGAATATAAATTGGATAAAATGCAAATGACGCAGGCCAGTAGTTCACGAGGTATGAAAAATTCGGGGATTTGTTTCCAGCTGAAAAGGACAGAAGCAACAAAATGTGGAAAATATTTTTCATGGAAAAAGGATACTTCTAAAAAATGAATCCACTGAAAAATGATTTTCTTTCGAATCTCAAATGACCGCCATCTCAAGAACGACGAATTCTTCCATAATGTTTTGAGGCAATATTTTCGCTGTATATATGCCGAAAAGAAATATTTTGTAATGGATGAATTTTTAAGAATTTTATTCTACTCGAGGAAAGATTCCTCCTTCATTCCTTGACTATACATGTGCGGAAAGAGAAATATTTTGAGGAAAATTTCGACATATGATGAAAACATCTTTAGAATTTAGAAAGGTTACTGCCTCAAAAAATGAAATATGTCAATAAATTTATTCAAAATAGTATACAAAAACACTCTTTCCTTTGTACCAAAAAATTATTTAAAAAATATTTTCTTCAACTTTGAATCACTATTTTCTAATGTATTATTATATTGGAATATTGTTTGGATCAATATTCCAATTAATTATTTTTTTTTCAAAATCACTATCATCTGATAACATTTTAATTTTAATTCCAATGAATTGATTGAAAATCAGATACTTTGCTCTAAATGTATTGAAATACAGGGCGGTTACAATTAAACTGATGATAATTAAATTATGGGAACTGTGGTTCTCCTTAAGAAACCCAGATAAAATTTTAAATATATATTAAATAAATCACACGACCGACGCTTTTATATTAACGATTTGGTTTAGACCAACACAAGGGGTTTTTGTAAATTTTTCGTAATTTTGAACTGCGGTCAGATGACGAGGATGACACTTGAGCTCGCACACTCCTTTCCAAACTTCCTCACCACATCAGTGGGAGGGCAGTTGGCACCGACGGATTTCACGACCACCAGACCAGCTTATACAACGGTTCTTAGATGGAATCGGGTCTTGGACTTGGAACCCTCTAGTTCCGAAGACCAGTCCTTACCATCAGGCCATTACGGTCGCCCTCTCATACGACGGTTATGTCTAGAAAAAAAATGAAATTTTTCCAAAGATGGCATTAAATGAAAAAAAAGAATATTAACACTTTAAAAATCAATGGATAACAATTATTTTATTTATTTATGTATCTACATATTCCACATGTATATCTTGTCGATCAATTATAATCTTACCGCATACTATTGCGTTATCGACAGGCGCAAGCAATATATTATTTGAAATAAGAAAGGTACGGCGGATGGCTGTCACCTCCACTACATTAGTTACGTGTCCTTAATGAACCCGATTTTTAAGAAATCACAAGGATCCAGATCCTTTGACTTTTCTGTCCAGAACTAGTGATAAAGTACAAGAGAAAACAGGTTCATGAAAATTAGTTTGTATCACATTTATTACATTCCATGTTGCCATGAGCAGTTGTTCTGTCTTGCATAAAAGCCTTGGTGGCAAAATAAGTTCCTTGTTTAACCTTGTTGTTCAGAAGCTTGTTGTATCATTCACTTGCGACTGTACTCCTAAGAAACCTGTTTATTCTGAAATCTCAAAAAATGTGGTCAAAGAATGAAATTTATAACGAGTCCTACCATGTTCTGATATGAGGGGAATGCCACGACTGTTGCCTCGTAGCATGAATACTGGCACACATCCATATGCGGCATTCTAAATGTTTTCAACAGCGTCTAAATGGGAACAGTCTCATCTGAGAGAAAAATATGAGTTGATAAGTGATCATCCTTTTGCATCATGCCTGGAAAGTGCAAAGCAAAATCACGACGTTCAGAATCTTGATGTTTCTTGTAATCTTGTTGTTTCTTTTGTAATACGATGTAAGAGTAGAATAACTTATAAGAATAGGAATTCAATATTTTGCGTAAAATGTTGAAGTGATGATGATGCGCACATTCACTTCGGAATGTCCAGTATCCTTGCTACTGATAAAGCCATTACAGTAGCATCTGAAAAATTTGCAGATGCTTTAGTTATTGCATTTTGAACTTCATCTGCAATATCTGATATGGTCCTCTTCCTGGTGCAACATCTAGAAAAACAGCTTCTTCAAACTTTGAATCATGTTGTCGGCTACATTTATTAGCATGAGTATTTTTCCTTTACATCCACCGTACTCTCATTCAAATAAAAAGGTTTTTGCTATCAATGTTTGTTTCGCGTAGTTCAGTGCATCTTCTTGGCGGTAGATGGATTTTTTTTCTCGCCAAATTGATTTGTTCTAGTGTCGAAACGAAATGCACGGTGCGGTCTGCGAGGCGAAACAGCGATTTACTTAAAAGGGATGGAGAGTTTGTGATAGAGGATAATATTGACTATACAGAGGTGATGGTAATGCTGTTGTAGAAAGAAGCTGTTTCAATTGATGATGGATTTATCCACTAATTAGCTTTGGGTTAAAGTGAAATGGTATGTCTTAGACGAAGAGCGAGGGTCTGTACTGAGAGTTTGTGATGAAGCGGAGAAGCTATCTTTCTAGCCATTCAAATGGAGTATGTAAAATGGTTTAGTATTTAGTTCGCAGGCACATGGACTGTGTTTGTCATTAGCATAAAGTATTAAAAAATTAGGAAATAATTAAGACGTTGGTTTTGGGAGAGGGGAGTACTTGGGAAATGTCTGTGGTATTAGAATTCAGAGCAGGATAAGTATTGTACATTTGATATCAATATTTGACCCGAAAATTTCAAGTTCTTGTGTTATTTCAATATCAATTTCAATAGGCTGTTATGAAATTTTCTGCTAATCTTTTTTAAAAATTATTTTTCTTTCGTGATTTTGAAAACTTTTCTGATGTCTTTGTTCCTCATAAGCCCTTCAACTCTTGTCTATTTTGGCACCTGTCAATTTGGAAATTCTTCTTGGCGACGCAAGACCAAATTGGCATATGTAAGAATAGGTCCCAAAATAGAAGTATAAATAAGCACTTTATTGCTCCGACTAAATTTAGAGTTTTGGGCTATTGGGTGGAAACATTTTCTAGGATTACTCCTGATGATTTTAAAGTAATTTTTTGTAATATGTGCTTTCTAAGCATATGTCGCATCTAGACTAACTCAAAACTTTAATTCCTTAGTTTTTCGTAAAATAATAAGATAACTGTATTTTCAGGAATAAATTTAGATTACTGGGTTTTCTGTGTTTAGAAAGCAGTACATGTTTTCAGATTTAATAGTAGTGATAGCAATTATCTACTTTTTGACCCATCCTTTAGTTGCACATTATGGTTATTTATCTCTTCTGCGCTATTTTAAATTTTTTATTTTGGTTTTTTGTTGCCCATGTCTTCTGCATAAATGCTTAATTTTTTGCTGTATCTTTGTGTAATGTTGTTAAAATAACTGAACGAAAACTCGAGCTTAATTTGGGGAACTGGAGCTGTCAGTTTAAAATGCACTCATAAACATCCACTGAGTGCAAAATAATTACAATATAATTATTATCATCGTTTTCTTTCCATGCCTGAATTTTGTACTTTGGTTAAATTTTATCTTGAAAAATTTCAGAAGCTTCGGAAATAAGTAAAGAAAGTAATTCGGAAAAATATTTTATCACAAAATTACTTAAAAATTAGACGTAGAATTTTTTAAAAAATATAAATGCTGTGACTGACAGTGTCACACATTTGAAGAAATTTTCTCTTTTATTCAAAGGATAGCAACCAACCATTGCAAACATTTCTTCACATGTAATCATTTGAGATAGATTGTAAAATTAAATACATATTTTAAAATAAGTAGCAATTTTAATATGCACTATTTGATTTGCTTTGTCAAAAATAGAATAAAACCACAGTTATTCACCATAATATTTTTCTTACAGTATAGTTAGAGATGGACCTAAAATAAGTACTAAATATTTCCATTTAATATTAATCTAGAGAGTTCATTTAAAATTAATGTTATATAGCATGTTTCAGGAATTTGATGCAAATTTAAAGAAACACTCGAACAATCGAAGCTAGAATGTTATAGCAGGATCATTTGGAATGGAAATGAAATGGGATTTTATACTGTCAGGAAATCAGAATTTATGTTAACATATTTTCTAATTAATAGCTAACATAGTTTCGAGTTTAACCATCAGTTCAGCATTGAGATTTATTGGTTTTATAGATTAAAATTCAGAAAATATTAAAAAAAATGTCTTGTTAATATTTGTTTAATAGGATATTGTACGTTGAAAAAGGATATAATTATATTTTTTCAATTCGAATCATGAGAAGAGGAACACTCGCGCTCTTTTTTCACTCAAAAAGAGTTATAATGAGCAAATTTTAATTAATTGCTAGAACTGCATAATAAATGTCATGTAATAGCATAAATGCACTCGTAATTTACCTGCTATTTTTAATGATTCTAACTAAATTTGAAATTCGATTCAAACTTGTAATTAAATAATTCTATCAAAAATGCTTTCGTGTTAAATAGTGAAATTCATACATACAGAATTCTTTTAAAAAAATTGTACACATTCCGTTATGTTATCAATGGTAGAATTTCAATACTAAGTAATTACCAAAACTTGATGGAAAACTGATTGTAAAAGAAATTTTTACATGTATAGCTTGTAAATAGCTTCTTCTTATGTACAGCCGACCAAACCGCCATCAATGAATGAAACAGCATCGCCATGAATTGCTGTGGCCTACTTTTATCTTTAGCATTTTGCCTAGCCGATTCACAGAACTGTCGTCATGTTCGAGACGGTTGGCCCACAACCACAAAATAATCAATCACTGAACTTCCTCCTCATCTTCACGTACACCTATCATCCTATTCAACGAGGAGCAGGCAGCAACTTAAAAGAAAATCTCCACAAAACAAGTATCATGTCCTTCAGTGTTTTAAGATTATCTAGTGCCATCAATACTGCACTTAAGTCATCATTTTCAACTTTCAGATTCTTAGATCCGAGATTAATATGCATTCCATTAAATAAAGATAAACAGTTCTAATTCCTCCACAGATGCATTTATTATCTCACATTCTTCCAAATCTCACACCAATGCTTAGAGAACAGCAAGCTCTCTTATCAAAACTATATAGTCTTCTTTCATTCGATTATCCCCAGAGCCAATTAACTTCCTACCCATAGCCTCAGTCGTCGTCTGAGAGAAAAAAAAAGAAAATACAAGATGGCGTTGATTGTATTTCCGTTGTTCATCTATTTGTGCGTTGGTAAGAGAAAGCATTATCACGTAGAGTTTTGTTTTTCCATCATTTTTTTTAATTTCATGTTGCTGTACCTCGGTAAACCGAATTTCTGGAATTAAAAGAAAAACATTAATTTTGTACGATATTTTTAATTACAAATAACGAGATTTAAATCAGTGGAAAAACGTTTTCATTTGGCATTTCTCATTTTCATATATAATATGACCTTTTTTCTTATAGTTCTTTTTTCTGTGAAGTTGAATGAGTAAGTTTTTGCTCCTTTAATCACTGTCCATTTTGTTTCAGAATTTGATATAAATTTATTAGCGATGCCACGAATACGTATCAAATAAAGTTTACCTGGCATGTTGCCATAATTATTTTCTTTCGCTTGTTGCAGTGATTATTATTTTATCAATCATCTTACTATTACAGTTCTAAATTTCTACAGTAAATGGCTTTTTTCCTTTCTTGCAGTATTTATTCCTCTCCTTTTTTATATTTATTATTTTGCCTTATACGTTTATTTGTTACAGCTATTGCCTTTTTACGTTAATTATTTTTATTGTTAAAGATTTTACTGTTATAATTTTTTTAATAGAAAGCTAACAGATAGGAAAGTGTATCACTAATTTGATTTACTATAAAATTTACCCAAATTTAAATTTATTGTTATTACCCCAAATTTATACAGTTAAATTATTACAATATAATTATTATCCCAATTACTCCAAATTTACATTTATAATTATGTAGAGGAAAAAAAAGGGCCAAATTTTGTTCATGTATGTTGTTAGCATTTGGAAATATAAATTTCACTGGCAAACGAATTGACAGAAGATAGAAATGGTTTCTCATTTATTCATTTCTTCCAAAATATAATATAAAATGGCAATATTCGTATAAGAAGAAAAAAATACTAATAAAATCCTTTATTCACTCTTATTCTAGTTTAAACTATCACTTTCATAAGAAGGTAGACGTAATTCATAAGTTATGCTTATAAGACAAGGAAAGAAATATTGAATTGAGAAACCAATAAGAAATACAGAGTTGAATTAAGAATATTGTATTTTATAGGTAATTGTAATTATTAAGCCATTTTTTCCCGAGTAACAGATATGTTCAGAAGAACTTTTCGTTCAAAAACGCCATCAATGCATTATTTATGGAAACAAAAAATAAAATTTGATTAATGATGCCAGTGAATAGAATATCCAGTTTTTTCTTGATGAATGGACTATTTTGTTGCTTTCGTGAACCTTATTTCTTGTCATTGGTGGAGTGGTTTTCCCTTGAGGAATTTCTTTTTCTGTCCAAAGATACGAACAAGAAAGAAGAAAATTCTCTCAACAGAGTGTAACAGGTCTGCTAGTTTGCTGATAATTTTCTTATGTGGAGCAGATCTAGTTGTAAAGGGGGAGAAAAAAAGAGAAGCATGATTCCGCACTATTATCTATTTGTTTTTCTTTTGGGATCTATATGTGAAAGCAGCATATTCTTATTCTAGAAGCCACAGTTGTAAAAATTGAATTAATATAATGACATAATTTCTTTAACCTTAAAAAATATTTGATAATTTTAATATCTGAAAAAAAATGTAATTGTGAAAAATAGAAAAAAAAAATATCGACAACACAAAAGAATACAAAATAGAAAAATATCAACAGTGTAAAGAGACAAACGGTTTTTTTTGTTTTTTTTTGCGCTATAACAGACAATAATTTTGAGAATGAAATTAAGATTAATTTAAAATTTTAGATATTTTTTTGTTATTTAGTTTAAGACTTCGTCTAAAAGATGAAATTACATCAAAAATCTACATAATAATTTTTTACTATCTCATGCAGAAACACAAGATCAGAATTTGGGTGAAAAGAGAAATATAAATATATGAAAGTTTTTAACCCATTGTTCATGACTATATTTAAAATACTCTCATTTCATTAAGTATTTATTACATTCTACCAAAACACTTATTTTATTTTCTTCCTTCAATCATTATTTCTGTAGAAAATCAGTGAATACTTTACTCCAGTTTAAGAAAAACCCATTATATTTCAATATAAAAGAAAGTAAACGAAACAATTATTCCGCATATTATTATTTTCCCTGTTTTACTTTCATTCTTGATGTTCTTATTTCTACATTAGATGAAACTCTAAGTTTAATTATTATTTCCAAATAATTTGAAACTATTTTATAACACTTCTGAATGTCTTTAATAATTGTGATTATAATCTGGCGTGTTGCGAAATATTAAATACAGCTGTTCTGTGAAGTTATTATTCTTGAAATTAAATATTAGAAACAGTGTAGCAAATTGATGTTTTACGCTCAATTCGTTTACCTTTATTTTTAATAAACTTTCATTTAAAAAATGCACACAAATAATATATTTATTATTATCGTAACATTTGTGAATATAAATATGGTATCTAAAACCATGAAAAATATTATTATTAATTGTATTTAAATTATTTTTAAAATTTATTAAAAATTATTAAAATTATTTAATTTTTATTCCGATACATTGTGGCTTGATAATACTGTAGGCTTAGTTGATATTTCTTTATTTTATTTTTAAAATGTATTCTTAATTTTATAGACGACGATTACATTCTCATACAAAATGTATTTAATACTATTGTAATGCATGTGCCTACAGTTCCTATAAACAAAACTACGAAAGCTATTGTTCTAAAATATACATGAAATACTTATCAAGAATAATTAAAATAACAAATATATTTTTTATACTATCAGAAATGAAGGAAGGAAAAATAATATTTAAAAAAATTATAACTAAATATGTTATAACTCTAGACATGATAACGAAAAGAATCAATGGTCCTAAAATGTATTTAAAAATATTTTGAAAGATTCTCTGAAATTACAGAAAAAAGTAAGCGAAAGTGAAATTGGTTTAGCAAAAAAGCGTTATTTAAAATTTTGATGTTTTATGAAATGTTTCTTTATGCAAAACTCATAATGAAATTTATGCAGAAATTGAGACTTTTAGGTAAACCACTAAAGCGATTTGAAAACAGTTTTTTTAGTAAACACAACAAATATCTACATAAACTAGCTTTAAAATCAATGGATTGCCCAAACAGAATATCTTATATTATTTTTTTCATGGTGCACGTCGAATCAATTAGATCGCTTGACACAATTTACCTCTAATAAACTTTATTGTTTTAAAACATGCTATTCAAGTGGCAAATACGTAGTATGTATATATTAACTATGCCTAATATTAAGCGCATATTAATCGCATTTAGCGAAACATAATTCCCAAGTAAGGCAATCTCTTTAAGTGGAAGTGGGAAATAAATATTACTGAAAAAAAAACTTGTTTATTTATTTCTCTTCATTTATAGTATTGTATTTTTGAAGAGCTTTCAACGTAAAAGGCTATGATTATACTTCATGTCCGTGAAATGGTGTTTTGAATCCTGCCCTCAGAAATCTATAATAAAAATTTCGATTGATTTGTATGGTCGTTTTTCTTGTGTAGAAGCATAAAACGAGGAGTAGATTGGTAATACAATGCACATGGAAGGCTTTAAATACGTTATAAAATCCAACAGAACTCGTAAAGCACCGTCATAATATATAAATAAAGCAGCGTCACAAATATAATAATAAAGCAGTATAGGTTGCGTCATATATTGGTTTTGTCAACAAAGATTATTATGAAAACACCGCTAAAAGACAAATAAATGGTTCTGAAAACCAGTGTTCCTATTCGTCCTTTGACACTATATTCATACGTTGAAAGGAGACCAATATAAAATCACTTAGGAAAGGGGGACTCTTTTGAAAAATAGTTTTTCATAGATAGTTCCTGAAAGAGGTTGTAATTCTCTCCATTTCATGCAAAACTATTTTTATTTCATATTATATAAAAGCAATAATACAAAATAAACAAAGTAGTTTTGTTCAGAAGGCACAATTTGTAATGGATTGATCGAACTTATTTTTTTACGCACATTCTTCTATCCTGACTTTTTTTTATAATAATAGACTTATTTGTTTATTATAATATAATTTTTAAATGGTGTTTCATTTCAGATGCGCAAGAGTTTTGCAAATGTTTCGTATTAGGTTACAGTATAATATTTTAATATTCAACTACATAGCTTAATCATTAATTGATTGATTAATTTCATAAAATTTTGACTGCGTAAACTTCGTGCCACCCAGTGGTAATTTAAGAAAATGTATTTACAAGATTATATCATGAATATTATAATAATAAATAAATAATAATGTACGAATATATAATAATAGTATAATAATAGTATCCCAAACAATGTTTGAATGGTACGTGTATTACACAAAAGTTGAGTATGTATGAGTTATGTATGCACAAAAAGCAGCTCTATCCCTCTCGTCTCTTAAAAAACATGATCTGGTTCTGAAGATATATCTGATATACAGTGTATATGATCAATCCATATACTTTGCTGGATTTGAATGGAAATACTTTGTCAAACGTGAGATTGTAAACATCTCTTCTGTTATGTTACATTCGGCTTTACTGTCTGCTGTCTCCCGTATGCTATACGTAATCGTCAATGATGGAAGCCATGAGAAATAAATAAATCAAATAAAAGTTTCCTTTTCTCGATTTGTGCTGCCATCAGTGAGTGGTGTCTTATCTCTTTCATTTAAAATTTTGCTCCGTGTGCATTCGAATGTTTTTTTTTTTTTTTTTGCTCACAGAGGTGTTTATGCGCAACATCCATACGTACCATCCCTGTGTGTGTGGGGGGGGGGGGCGTGTGTGATACATGCACCATTCCAACACTGTTTAGGTTTTTCGGATAAATTTTGAAGGAAATTTTGAGTAATGAAAAAGTGGGCATAGCCATTCGATTATCATGTAGTGTTTGTACATATAATCGTAACCGTAAAGGCCATTCAGTCGCCCTTCTCAAAATCCCGAGCTCATTTTTCTAAATATTAACATTTGGAATTCCATCTGGACCAGTAGAATAAACAGCTATTGCTTAGTGTTCAAGATACATTTAGTAAAGGAAAGTTAGAAATGCTGAATTCAGTTTCAGTTTATCAGAACGTTTTTCTTGTGTGGGAATTCTTGCCCATTTATTCTGTGATAGTTGGGAGAATCTTATTTTACCACACAACCTTAGCAATAAATTTTTTGAATTTTATGTAACATAAATATTTAGAATATCAAATAATCTATTAAGCACTTTGAAGACAAAAAATGTTGCAAATTTCGGCTGCTTTTAATGTAGCTTATGAAAAAAAAAAATTTTTGTTAAAGCTTCCTTATGTTGTTAAAATTAGACACTCGAAGTTCACTGAGGAACTTTTAATTACTTTAATATAAAACATGCTAATGTGGAAACAAGTCCAGCAGAATTATAAACTGGCATAATTTTAGCATCCTCTTAATGAAACGTCGCTGTTCTAATGCTCGTAATTACTTTAGGTGAAGGGCTGTTTCCTTCTTTAGGAAGAAATGAAGTCTGCTGGCTTCGACAAGCTTAGAAGTAATTTTTGAATGAAAGAAAGAATCAGAATGTTATGGTAACAACTGTCGGAAAAATTTGTGTTATAAGTCAGGCCAAACTTTGTGACAATATATTAAACTTGTTGCCATGCAAATAAGTTTTTAAGTTAAATATTATGTGCATTAAGAATGAAATTAGAATTCAAAATATTTAAAAAAAATTAATAAAGTTATGATCATTCTTAAATGTGTAGGACACTACAGATTATTAGTAATAATTCGATACCTAACCTGTTTCGCTCGATATAAATACTTCTAAGAGTCACCTTTGGCCAGCGGTTTGTTAGAAATTATTTTACGTTTTTAATTTTGATCAAATTTTCAATACACATATTGATATTCCTGATTACATCATCAAAATATTTTTAAGTATCAAATTGTGACAGAATTTAATGTCCTCAAACCTGTTCTGGTTATTGTGTACACGAACCTTCCATAAATGGTCGGATTACTTTGAAATGCCATTAAAAACTTAATTTTTCAATTAATTTTTTTAAAATTTAATATTATCTTTCGTGGAATTGTAAAACCTTCTTTTTTCTATCTTAAATTTTAGAGGTATTAAACAAAATCGTTCTTTGTTAGCTCTCAACAGTGAAAGACAAATTTAAAGTTTTACAGTGATTCTATGTCTTTAATTAGTCTTTTACCAAAAAAAAAAAAAAAAAAAAAATCTAAAATTGATGTTTTCAAAAATGAGGAAATAAATTTGTAAGAAACAGAAGTTTACTTTTTAATTATGAAATATCAGCACTATAATGTTTTACACATTGATTTATTAAAATCAAGAACGCATATACAATTACAGTTATTTTTATATAATATTGGAATATAATTTATTCATTAACTGATTACGTAAAATTCTACCTGAGAGATACAGTAAAATAATAATTTTAATGGTTATGTTTGTTTGAAATTTATTATTCCTTCATTTCATCACAATTAAATGTACATACTTGAAAGGAAAAAAAAGCATATAAAAGTAGATAACTTTTCAAGAATTTATTACATAAGTTACTTTTTCCTCAATTTAAATATATAAAATGTAATGAAGATAAATCATTAAAATTTGGTTTTGATTTAAAATGTGCTAAAGAATTTATTTCAAATTTATTGTAATTAGGTCTTCGATGATAATTGTGTAATAGTGCATCTTTTCATATACGTCTTTAAAACTCCGTTTTTATCTTTTAATAACCATACACATGCATTCTACTTGCCATTCTAGGAAAGGAGGAAAAAGTCAGTTAACAGGGTTCAGAGAAAACTTTGGAAAGGCATTGGTTCCCACTGGCTAAACCATTTGCTCTGTTAATAAGCATAACTTGGGCAAAGAACAGCTCATTCGATTTATTTAGTTGCATACACTTTGATAGCCCCCACTCAATTTGTGAGGATCGTAGGGGTCAATATCACAAGTATATATTTTAAGTCACATGTGTCAATATCACAAGTACAAGTATATATTCATCCTTTCACATTTTACTTTCTCGTATACAGTGTTTCGATTTCTAGTCCAAAATATACAATTAGATAATATGGCAGTATTAATTTGTAAATCTGATTTTGATCTGGTTTACTTGCATTTTAAGATATTATCGTTAAAAATATATCATGAGATATGATAAAAAGTCATTATTAATATTAGATAAAAAATTGGTATAGTAGGCGAAGAGCTAAAAATTCTTCCCAAGAATTAAAAATAAAAATGATGGCAAATTTTTAACAAATGAGATTTGTTAAATTTAGTTCCGATTTCTAGTCCAAAATATACAAATAGATAATATGGCAGTATTAATTTGTCTATCTGATTTTTATCTGGTTTACTTGCAACAGTGGTTAAGATATTATCGATAAAAATATATCACGAGATATGATAAAAAGTCATTATTAATATTATATAAAAAAATAGGTATAGTAGACGAAGAGTTAAAATTCTTCTCAAGAATTAAAAATAAAAATGATGGCTAATTTTTAACAAATGAGATTCATTAAATTTAGTTTTTCCTAATCATTTTAGAGATATATCAGTGAAAAAATCAACTCAAATGAATTTAGGATCTGTCCATTGAAAATCAGCTGTGGTGAGTACTTTTTTTTCCATTCAATATCTTATCCAATTTGCTCCGAAAACAATTCCGGAAATTAATGAGATTAAGCTTTTGCGTTTTCTATGACTTTCTAATTTATTTAACGAAAACAAAAGCCCAGTCGGGGAATTTAAATTTTTCCTTTCTTCGAGAGCTCAGAATTTAATTAATGAATTGATTGAATCTGCTTTGCAGATTTTCTGAAAAATAAATATAATTCCGCAATCTGACAGTTGTGTGTCGCGAGTCTGGTTTAATCAAATTGCCAATTATGGTACCTTATTTCCCCTGGTGGAATTTCCAGGATGAAATTTCGCCATAAAGTAGGAACAAAAATATTCTTTTAGATAATGCATCGTTTGAGAGAAAATAGAATTAGAACGAAGATATTTAACCTGTATACAATCTTTAACTTAAAGGATACATATAGTTTTATTAAACATATTAAAACAAATGATAATCTTTATAAGTTTGCATATTTTTAAAGTACTCTGTAGGGGAACTGTTGGACCTATTACTACCAAATTTAGTACTAGTATTCTCTTAGAATGTGTATTTCGAAATCATAGCTTAATCATAAATCATAAAAAGCTAATTCATTAATAATTAAAAATAAAATTTTTAATTTATTGCATTGAATCATATTAATGCACTAAAATTATTTTTACACCATTTCAAAATTAAAAAAAAAAAATTGCGCCAATTTTAGCTCCACAAAAATTTTGTCTTAATAATAGTAATATTTCTAAAATAAATTTTAAAGCTCAGAATGCAAGCAACCAAATTGAAACCAATTTTACTGTTTCATAAAATCTTTCTTTTGTGTGTTTTGGTAAGTGTTAAAGTTATGTTTAAAAATGTTTCTTGGATATTAAATTTATACAGAATTAGAGCTTGCATAACATAAAATACTTTTTAAGCTTACATTCTTTTTTGTATTTTGCATGATGCGAAAGTTATTTAACTTTTAACGCGAAAACTCTTTATAGTGCAGATCCTTATCCCTGCTGACAAAACAGGATAAACGGGGAACGGGACGGATCGGGCATTCAAGCAGAGTTAAGACAAGGCGGAAGAATAAAGTTTGTGCCTATTATCTAGTTCGAATAATATGTTCGGATCGCCCTTAATTCTTTTTTCATTAAAACTTTGCTTCTCAAAACTCTAAGGAACTTTTGACGAAACAAAAAAGATGGTTTGAATTTCAGGGTAATATATTGTAGAAATTGTCATGTACCAGATAATATATTATACAAAATTAGCACAATAACATTTTTAAATAATTTCAAAACTTACTACTATTGTATCATATCATTAAAAATGTCATATTTTTTAAAATTTTCAAACGGTGTAAAATTTCTTTTTGTGCTATAATATTTTGGGACGTAAATTCAGCTTAATTTTTAATACCTTAAATCTTTCATTAATTTCACTAAAACATTCTCACCCTCCAAATTATAAAGATGTCATGTTTCGTCTAGGTCAAGCCGTATAGCGCCAATACACACAAACGCAAATACATTTTTATTTAAAATAAAGATGAAAGCAATTTTTGACATTCACGTATTAAACATCATATGAGGAAACGGTATTCACTATTTTTACTCTATAGCATCTCTATATAAATTTAAGAAAATGAATGACATTGAAAAATTATATAAATAATATTTTAACGTAAAGTTATTTTTAAATTCAATTATTATATTGAATATTTTATCATCTATATCATTATTTTTAATTCAATAATTGTATAAATAATACTTTTAAAATTTCCATATATAATATTTTAATGTAAAGTTATTTTTAAATTCAATTATTATATTGAAAATTTTATCATCTATATCATTATTTTTAATTCAATTCATTTCATCAACCAGCGTTGGAATGTCGTTTTAATCGTATTAACAGTTTTAGAATCTCATATTAAAAATCAGTGTAGCTAATTTTTTTAAATTTATCAGTAATTTTTAAAGAATACTTCAGCATTGAAATAAATATTCATAGTCACATCTACTAAAAAATAAATTAAAGTATTTAAAATACTTATAATTGTTTTTTATAGGAAAGCTTATATCTAACATAAAATATTTGTTACTCTATATCATGGCATGGCTTAAATCAATAAGAAAATGAATAATTTCTCTGTATGATAGCATAAATTTAAATAAAAAAATGAATAATTTAATTAATTGTCAAGAAATCTCACTAAACTATTCTATACACTTCATATTAAAAGTAGGCTTCATATTGTAAGCTTTTAACATGCCCATTTAGTTGTTTGAATTTCTATGTCAACTGATTATTTATGAATTTTCGTATTTTTA
This sequence comes from Argiope bruennichi, assembly GCF_947563725.1. Taxonomy (NCBI): domain Eukaryota; kingdom Metazoa; phylum Arthropoda; class Arachnida; order Araneae; family Araneidae; genus Argiope; species Argiope bruennichi. The sequence goes on from NC_079153.1 coordinate 27,288,075, forward strand.
CAGATTACGCTTACATAACGATTAGCAAAATATATTTGTTTCTCACTATAGAAAAAAACCCCTCTTTTTTGTATAAAAAATGCATTTAATTTAACCTTGGAATTTCAATTCACTTTGGTAAAAAAATGCCTGATGAAGAAAAGCGCTTTTTCTCCAGTGCTTACATCTGACAAAGTATCTTCAAGTATCTCATTTCCAAAGAGGCGACTCTTTGGGCTATCATCAGCGTAACTGATTCGCTGAGGTTCATTATATGAAATGATTATCTAGGGACTAGAAATAATTAAATATTTCATGTTCCTTGAGAGATTTCCTAGTTTTCCAAGTGATGATTCATATATATTTAGTAAGTGATTTGTGTTAGTCAAAAAAGTAGAGAAATAATCCATTTTTTGAGAAATCGATAGAAATACAACATAGAGATTTTCTTTAATGAAGTCAATTGTATTATCTGTCTAACGATATCGGTTTTATTTTTGACTTTCATACATACTTTGCGCTGATGGATTATTTATTTATTTCATGCAGTCATTCAGTCACAGATGCGTAATTAATATTTTTCAGAAATTAAATAGGTATATACAGCTATAGGTATAGGGAAGTAATTAAATAGGTATATACAGCTTATAGCGCTATTTCTTAGATTTTTTGTTTGTAAAGAAGAGTCATAACCGCATTAAATATTAATTTGTTTCAGCTATGAGAAGAATGTCTACTTTGTATATGGCTCAACAATTTTTAGAGACAAATATATATATCCATTTGATAGATGCCTTCGCTAACTGTGATTATTCGGTTCAGAGCGGATATTTCTAAGAACGCTAACAGAGTAAAAATAACGCCCACTCTTTTCGTAAACCAATAACTAATCTCTAAATCATTAGAGACAAAGATATTTTTCAAAAATGCCTTAAATAATTTTTTTTTAAATGTTTTTTACTCCGAGTTAACAAATCAATTGATAAAAAAATTTCAAATCTAAATTTTCATCCTCCCCATTCTTGTCGAATCACTAAAACATTTTCTTACAAAAACACAAAAAAGTGAAATTTTTCTGCGAATTAGACACAGAATTTTATTATTTTTAGAACTTTTACCCCATTCAAACGGCAGAATCTAATAAGAACCATCAGCTGATGACGCCGTTTCTTTGAGGCAGCCTCTGATTGGTTTAACATAATGAAATTTAAATCGTCGTTACCTGTCAGTGGGTGTAGAAAAGTCAAAAACTTATATTCAAAATGATAATCCGTCAAGAAAATTTTATTAAATATAACTAATAGGATTAAAGATGGAGCAGCATAATATTTGTAATTCCTAATTTTTTTCAGCAATTGTTAACTAAAGGAAAATGAAAAAATTTATTCTTTACATCCTTTATAATAATTTTCCTAATAGACAGATTTTGCGATCTCTTGAGCTATAAAAATGAAGTATTTAGCTGAGATTAAAAAACACAAACTCCATTCATAATTAATTTTGTAATTAGTGATTAACATTAGAAATAATAATTCAAACAATTGGAACAATATTTCACACTCAGAAAAAAATAAATTTAAATTTTAAGATTAATTTGAACACATTTATAAAAATATTCTGAATATTCCTCGATTCCATGGATTAAAAATAACGAGAAAAGCTTCAAAACGTTAGAGTTATAAATAATGGGAAATAGGTATTTGGATTTTTCATTTCAACATTTTAAATAGTAAAACCTATTAATTATTTTTCGAAATCTGCCTAATTGAAATTACTATTAATATTTATTTGGTTTTAAAGATGCCAAGGGTGTAATTTTTTTGTCGTTGGCCGAGTCAAAACATATAAAAATTATATAGCTTAAATATTGATTTTTTTTCTAAATCATTAAAAATATTTTGTGAGTTTGTACTATAAATTTTCAAAAAAAAAACCCAAAAATATTTAATTACTATTTGGATAAGAATGATTAGATTTGAAGGATTATTTTTTATTTGTTTATAAATTGAACGTTTGAAGTGCGATGGATTTAGATTATTTTTATTTTTTTCGATTTATCTCAAGAATTATTTTAATTTCGAATGATTTTTATATATATAAAAAACTTGCTGTATCATTAAATTAATTAGAATGTCTTGAAATATTTCCAAATTCATGCCTTTCGAAATAAGAAATCCTTTTTTATATGTCGAAAATTTTTATATATATGTAGTACAAGAGAACTGTTTTCTGAATAAATGTTCTTTTGTAAATCAATCTCTAAGATTCAATGAATTTTTTCCCAAACATATTCAGGATTAAAAATACATATTTATCATTTTCTAAAACTGAAAAAAAATAGATAAAATTATTACTTATGTAATGTTTGCCGACCACTTGGGGCAGCTCATGAATTTTTGAGTCAGTAGCTTTTCGATTCGATTGAATGCAATTATTAATTTCAGAATTTTTTTTATCAATTTTTTAAAGAATTACATACAAAATACTATTAACAAGAATTTTAAGATCAAAACTTGTGCATTGAATACATAATAATTTATACAATTCATGATACAGTAAAAATGAAACTATTTATCAGAAAAAAAAAATAATTCTTTAAAAACTCTAACATATTTAAAAATAACCACACTTGAATTTATTTTATGTTGGACTATCAAAATAAATTCATACCTGTTTCATTTTAAAATTTCATGGATGTTGCAAGACCAAGTTATTAGTTTTCATTCTTTCTTTTTTAAACAATAAATACACCTCTGTTTTCCAGAAAGCCCGAAGGCTTTTTCAATTTACTATTTATCATTTACCCTTGCTTTTGAAAACTTACCTCGTATTTCTTTAAACATTTTTATTGAATTCAGTATGCTAAAATTTATGGATAATTACAATTGGCGGATGAAGGATGCTTTATCAGTGATGTTCTTTAATATCCTTAGCTCTTCTCACAAATTCTTTTCATTTGACTCATTTCAGAAAGCTCTCGAAATCAAAAATCTTCTATCATGTGTTAGAGATACAATATAAATTGGTTTAATCAGAAAGAAAATCTTCATCTTCATCTTTAGCCGTTGAAAAGAATGATCATTGAAGCAAATATACACTAGTGAAGAGTTTTGACTGTTTCTCTTCTACGATCCTTTAATAAGATTTGCAATCTATGATTCTTTAGGGAATTTTTTAGGGATTCTTCAGAAAATATTTCTTAGAAAAAGTTTCGCTTTTAAACATTTCTGCACTTGTCTTCGGAATACTGATTAAGGGAAGAAAACATAGTATAACTTTTCGCTTCCTTTGCGTGCTGACAAATCAGGCGATGGTTTGAAGGGTGTTTATAGAACATTATTTTTTTTATTCCATCATTGGTATTTCATATGGAAATTTATAATTTTTAAAGCTCTTTCTTTTATTTAATGAGATGTTGATAAAATAAAAAGAAAATCAATCAGTTAATGTAGATAGCATCAACATTTTTTTTTTATTAATCAGAATACTTAATAATAATCCAATCATAATGCTCACTCAAAAGTTGAAACACTACACCGCCTAAGGTAGGTGTTTATTTGTGAAAAAAATAGTTCAAATATATGACCTAGGGCTGGTAACAAATTCAATTTATCTCAATTTTTAAAATTAATTATTTTCCAGTTTAATTATTATTATTCAAATTTTAAAAAGAGCTTGAACTTCTGAGTTGTCTAAATTTTCTTTCCATATTTCCCACTCTTTAATTTCTGTAACTTTGGATATCCATAAACTACAATATTACGAGTAAATCACGCACCTGAATCTAATGGAATTATATTTCTGTAAATTTCTTTCTTGACATATTTAAGCTCTGGACGCTCTCCCATACCCACGTTTCTGCTTTAGCATCAGTGATGAGAGGAAGTTACGTTGATAAAAGAAATATTTTTTTTTTTAAGTTTTTGAAAGATGAGCATATATGTTCTTTAAAGTTTGCTTAAATTATATCATGACCTTCCCTACAGAAGAAAAGTTTTAGTAAGTAATGTGTTTGATGTTTTTCACCACAATATTTGTTGCGATATTCAAACATTTATTTGCACAAATGTATTTTTGAACCTTTATATTAGTCTGTGATGATTCTTTATTCATACATTTGAATCATAAAAACTGCTATTAAATATTAGTGATACTAAGATTTTCATTAGTAGATCAATGTCAGAAATAATAATGCATCTCTACGTAAAATAAGGATAAATGTGAGTGTGCGTGTCTCTTTCTCTGTGTTAACGCTCTACAAACTAGACCGTTTTATCTAAAGTTATCAAACGTAATAGATATGTATTCTGGAGGATGAAAATATGTATATAGGCTCAATTTGTTTTTAAACCGATTTGGCCACAGGAGAAGCATGTAGCAATGTCCAAAGTGTATATAGTCCCTCACTACATATCGAAACTACGTAGAAAATAATTCTTATTTTGTAACAATTCAAGAAAGTCAAAGAAAATAGTCACACTACTGTATTAAAATTAGATTTAAGGTACATTATCTTACACTGACTATTCTAAAGAATTTTAAGTTGTATGTACACACTTGAAACTTCGAAAATCGTTCAAAATATGGAATATTTTTTTATGCTTAATAATGTTCTCTGATGCTTTAGCTTTCAAACGATACCAAGATGTTGTCATTATTCGAAATATTTCTCGAGTTATAATTATTTTTCTTGAGGTGCTTTTATTAAAAACTCTAGTTACGGTTTTTTTTAAACTCATTTTATGAAGAATGATATTTGTCCACTATGTTGCTTCATTCAAACAATCATATCTCAATAAGAAATGAACCAAATACAATTATTTATATATCAAAATAATCTGTATGAAATAGCGGACGTTTTGTGCTTCAATCAAAGTTATATTTATAGAAATAAACTTTTAATAGCTATTTAAAAATTAAAATTACAGAAAAAATCTCGCTTTTTCTATTCATCGTTGATGAAAAAACTGTTAAAAAACAACTATATACTTTTATAACTTGATTGAGGCAGACAACATGAAGACTAATATGAGGCATAAATTCCAACTAGAATTGTGTGTTTGTACAAATTAGAATTTAAAATATCATGTTTAAAAAAATAGGCTAATTAGATCATTAAATATTATTTAATTAATTAATAATTAGTGTAATACAGTTTTTTCTCACTGAAATGAGTTTAAACAGATATTAATGACCTACTGTGAAAAAGCTGGATTTTTAAAGTTAAAATTTAAAAAAAATCTTCTAGTGTGTACGTACACCTTAAATACGAATGAAAATTGTTGGCTCTTCTATTAAATGTTAAAATTGTGTTTTACTATATTGCTTTCTTTTTCTTCATCTTTTTATTTTTGAGCATGGAGTAAAACTTCAAAACAAGTATTAGCAATCAGTTACTCATTTTCATGACACTGAAAGCAAGGCACTACTGAGTAGGCATGGAAACAGGATTTCGATCCAATTCTGTTGCGCCATCGACCGAACAATATTAAAATTCATCTAGAACCACCGAAGAGAGCTTGAACATACGTTTGCATAGTAGAATGATATCGTCCTTCTCACTCCAGTGTGAGAACTTACTCGCAACGCAGGGCATTATCGAATGTGATGTCGTTGCTTCAACGAATATAAATTGGATAAAATGCAAATGACGCAGGCCAGTAGTTCCTGGGAATGAAAAATTGGGGGATTTGTTTCCAGCTGGAAAGGAGAGACGCAACAAAATGTGGAGAAATATTTTGCATGGAAAAAAGATCCTTCTGAAAAAAAGGGTCCACTTAAAAAGGATTTTCCCTTCGAATTTCAAAAGATCGCCATCTCAAGAAAGACAGATTCTAAAGTTTTGTAGCAATATTTTCATCTTCTGTGCGTCGAAAAGAAATATTTTGTAATGGATGAATTTTTTTAAGAGTTTGATTTTACACGAGGAGAGCTTCTTACTTCATCCCTTATCCTTGCATATAAAAAAGCAGAAATATTTTGTGAAAAGTTTCAAAATATGATAGAAATATTTTTAGAATTCAATAAGATCACTACCTCTAGGAAGTAAATATGTGAATAAATTTATTCACACCAGTATATGAAAATACTCCTTCAATTCCATTAAAAATAATTTTTAAATTACTTTCAACTTATAACTATTATTTTCTAATTTATATATATATTGGATATTATTTCGTTAAATATTTTAAAATAGTGAAATTATTATTTTTTAAAAATCTTTTTTGCCTGAAAACATTTGTATGGAATTTGAATTTTAAAGAATTTATTATTTCGATTTTATATTGATATCGTTTGTTTAAATGCATAATTTGGTGTAGTATCTTTGTGGGATGTGTTTAATCGAAATTGAATGAAGCTATTGGCTTAATTTGTTGAGCTGGGGAAGCCAGCTTGTTTATTGTGAAGTATTGAAAGTGAATTATTGATTTCAACTTTAAATTATATGTTGTGTAGGAATGTTACAATTGATTTGATCAATGAATTAAGGATTTTAATTGCAATTAATTAGTGAATAAGTCCATTTATCCATACACGGTCAATGGCATTTTAGATATCAAGGAAAACAAGTACTGATTTAAATGTCTTATGGAAATCAACTGCTCTTAGAAATTAATGAGTTGTTGATAGTCTGGGTTTGAAATTGATAGTTGATAAGAGTGCTTTAGCTATATAAATAATCATTGAAATAAAATAAAATTTTCTACAATTTTACTGAGAATGGGAAGGAATAAAATTATTCTATAACTTGTAGGATTAGTAAAGTATTTGTCTAGTTTCAAAATGGCAATAATAATTGCTGATTTCTAAACCCATGGGATATATTTTTATTTTAAAATGTTAATTATTATATGCATTAATATTAATAGTGCCAAGAATTGAAAACTTTTAAGTTGTTTGTAATTCCATCAATTCCTGATGCTTTGTATATATTAAATTTTATAGTATACCAGCTGACCCGGCAAACATTGTTCTGCCTTATAAATTATTTCTATTGAATATTTTGATTGTTAACGAATGTATTGTAAATGTGTAGGGATGGGATCTATGACAGAAAGAGGAATGGAGCACTGTAGATGATGATCGCCGATAAAAACTAAAAAACACCAACCATTCATTTTCTCAATACAATGTATTTCATTAACGTAACGAACATATACATTGTTTGATCTCTTAAAAGTTAAATGTAAAGTGAAAAAAGTAATATATTCTTTGTCCTAAAGTATAAAAATGAAATAAAGAAATTCAATATTCATTTCGAAGAGCAATTGAGTGTACGATATTTTTTCTCCGTCCGTCTTTAGCCAACACAAATAAGCTCGATGGTTTGCCCACGCGAAAACATGTCATGTGTGAAAAACATGGTGTGCCCAAATCTAAGCCGCAAACAGACATCGTTTGGCCTTGCGACTTATTGATTGTCACTGTGAATGCGAATCTAATAGGAAATTGAACGCGTTTGAATTCGATTGGCACGTCTGTGAGAATCATTGGAATTCGTGGCAGCAAAACCTTTTCGGCTCGGAATTTACCATTCAAAATTGTGGCTTCGATAACGTTTTTCATCAGTTTTTTAATGACAAATCGTGTGTCATTGCACAGCCATGGTGGGTTCAAATTCCGAAGTAAAGTAACCGGAGATCCAACTTTCAGTCGTAGAAGGTGTGGTGACATGCCTGGCAAATCCAGTTCAGAGCTTTATATTATCGAACAGAGTTTAAAAACACTGTTCGATAATATAAAGCTTCGTTAGCATCGCAAACTGTATCGATCAATTTCTATGATACCAAGTCGCCTGGCAACAACTGCTGCATCTTGAAGTTTAAATCATCGACGTCTACATTTTTTGCTACCAAAATGGCTCTTTCTGCCAGCCACGCATAATTTATGTGCGTACATCGGGAAATGTGCTGTCAATGAGTGCATTTTGCAAATCAACGATAGTGCAGAAATGAGTGGGCAATTTTATGCATCCAGTATTTTTATAGACCGCAACTTTTCCATCACTGATATCTAACAATTGGTCCGAGAATGTGTCAGCAGATGGATCTAGTAGCATTTGGACGCGCGGGTTTATTTTTAGCTGGACTTTTTCAACATTACGTCACAGTGGCGATGATTTCAAGCAAGCGTTGATCTCCTCAGCGTACGGTGAACGTGGATAGGAACACCCTCATTGCCTAGCGTTGTGAAATATACTTTACAAACCTATTCTCATACCTGCCAAATACACATAAAAATTTCATGAAAATCGGTGGAGCTGTTTCGGAGAAGTACGAACACAAACATCGTGACATGAGAAATTTATATATATAAGATTTTATTACGTCTACACAAGTAGTTCTTTTAATATGGAATTACATGAGCTACTCATGTGCATATGGTTTAAGTACTACAGCGCCATCTTTTAGCGGAATTTTAGTTTTTCGCCGAGATAAATTTCAGTTGGACGATTTACATAATTCTTATTGGTAGTTTATTTTGATCCCTTCATTCGAATTCGAGTTATCTTTCACTAAGTGCAGTACATTTAATTTTAACTTCTCTTTATTAACACCAACAAAACATTTATGTATAAAATTTCAAAAATCAATAAAGATAAGCAAACGAATGAAGTATTGATTACAAAATTCCATCTATATAAACGCGAAATAAATCAAGTAAAAATAAAATTGTACAAAATGCACATATAAACATCCTTTAATCAATCATCTTATTTTATACTTGAATTTTGTACTGAGTTCAAATTTCACCAGCTTTGAAAATAAAGAATAAGAAAATAATTTGAAAAATACCTTTAAAATTAAATTATTGAAATATTTTTACAGAAGTAATCAATAGAAATGAATTATATAATTAAATAAATCTTTTAAAATAATTATCAATTTTTATCTACCCAAATTGCTGAAATGAGCCCTAAATCAAGTATATTTAATAGATTCACTTCATTTCAATATTTAATAGATTTTCTAGTTTATAGATTATTTTTCTGTAAATCTTTAAAAAGATTCGAGTTGATATTTATTCAATACGATATTGTACGTTGAAAAATGCTATAATTTTTTTCAATTACAATAATGAGAAGACGATCATTTGTGCTGTTTTTCACACAGAAAGAGCCATAATTAGCTAATTTGAAATAATTGCTAGAATACTATGCAGAACGGCATATCAATGCACTCGTAATTTACTTGATCTTTTTAATAATCCAATTAAACATGTACGATGAAATTTAATTCAAACTTGTAATCAAATAATTTTATCAAAGTTGTTTTTAAATTAAATAGTAAAATTCATATATGCATAATTCTTAACATCTTTTTTATATATTTAGCAATATTAATAGTAGAATTCCAATACTATATAATCATAAATACTTTATGTGAAAAAGATGACTAAGTAATTGTTTTTTATAAAACTTGTAAATAAGCTACCGGGGAATAATTTCACAATCATTGATGCCAGATGTTGAGTAATAATTAGAGTAATAGAGATAATAATTATGAGTAATAGAGATTTCTTATAGTCATGAAATTAGAATGTTCTTACTGCTTAGATAGACGTAATTTACGCAAGAAACCTCTTCATAATCCAACTATAAAATCAGCCAATTTCTGTGTTCTTCGTAATCATATTGCGCAAACATGAATTAATTTAAAGGAAGAAATCTCCGAAAGAATTTAGGTTAGTGATGCATATTACATTGTTGAAAATCAATTATTACTTCAAATATTTAGAAGTGATATTTGAAATTGAAAGCGAAAGTTTAGTGTATGAATATTTACTGCAAAAAAATTGAATATTTACTGCACTTACTTGACACAAAATAAATGGTATTTTCTATAAAATTAATAAATTATAAAATAACACACTTTTTTCAGATTCATATTTCATTTCGTAATTTGCTTAAGTCCTGTCTTTTGCTATTATTATTTTGATTTTATTATGTATTTTTTTGGTATATAAATTGTGCAGTATCGATTGTCTTTATTTCTTTAAAAAACGAATGTTACACAGTTATAAATATTTCATCTTCATCATCATATCTGGTCAGACAGTCCAGGGTGGCCAATGCATTTCTCTGACTTCTGTTCCACCACATTCTATTTTTGACACTTGTGCGCCAGTTTCTTTCCTGAAAGTCTGTCTCCACTGTCTCCATCCATTTCATTCAGGGTCTACCACTTTTTCTACTTGTTAGAGGTTTATGTAAAATATTTTTTTTAATATGGAATCATCATCCATTCTAAATATATGAGCCGCCTAGTTCATCCGATTTATTTTTATGAACTTTATAATATCTGGCTCTCTATAGATTTTATATAGCTGAAAGTTATATCTTCTTCTTCAAACTGAGTTGATTTCTATCCCACCAAAAATGGCTCTCAGAATTTTACTTTCGAAAATGGTTATTTTATTTTCTCCAGCTTTGGTCAGGGTCCAGGTCTCCGAGCCATAGGTAAGTATTGGTCTAATTAAGGCTTTATATAGTAAAAAATTTGGATTTCTTGATATTAGTGAGGATTTAAAAATTCGTTTTAATCCATAAAAAGCTTTATAAATATTTCATTCAAGAAATTTCAAATATATTATCTGCACTGTTTTGTAATGCACATTACACTCATTTTCAACATGTAATCATCTTCATTTTTAAAATTGATTGGATTTTGTACTTTGATTTATGATAATACTTTTTTTAGTCCTCCTCTTAATTTAAAATAATTTTTCAGAATTTTATTTCTTTTTATAGCTTTAGAACATGATGGCAATTATTTTTATTTTAGAAACACTGAAATTAGGTATTTTGTCTGGTCTGCCCGAAGAATGGATCTTACGACAGTAAACCAAATACAAACTGTGATACATTTTTGGAATTATTTTGAGTTTATTCTCTGAATCACCAATCGTCATCTTATATTCAATAAATTGAGGTGAAAGAAACATACAACAATGAAAAAGAGAGAGAGAGAAAGAGATCATCACCACTAAGTCAAACCACTAAGAGACAGAGAACCATGCAATAATAAAAAGCGGAATGAGCTCTCATGTAAAACTCAGCTCATGTCAATCATTATTATTCGCCTAATTCCCTGAGAAAAAAAAATCTGAAGATGACAGCAATTATTCTTTTCCTTACCAACTGCAATGACAGACCAAGAGATCACGTTTTCTGTATTAAATATGATTGCCAGCTGGGTCAAGAGTCAGGACCAAACCGTCATAAGCAAAATGGCAGATATTTATTAATGCAAGGAATCTTCTCTTCAAAGTCAACAAATAGAGAGAAGGGACGAGGTGGAATTGTCTCTCAAACACAGAATAAACTCAGGATTAGATTGGAATATCTTTTACGATGCTGATAAACTGAATCAGGCTATGACGAGTTATCAGTGATGACAAGTTTAATTGTTACTTTAGTGCGATTTGCTAATAATGAGGATGAGATTAAAAGATGTATTGATATGTCTATACATGTGAATACATATTTTAACCTAGGCGCTAATTTTAGAGATATTCATGAAGACAAAATGTAAGTACATCAGGACACTTTTTTAAAAACCAAAACCAATTAGAAGGCAAAAAAGACATGACCAGACTTGAGGAATTACCAGTTTCTCGGAACAATTTCTAAGGAACTGATGGCAATTCCGGTAAAAGAATTTTAAAAAATCACCGAACCATAAATTGCATTCTATATACCACTGCTTTATTGCTAAAACCAAATACATTGTTACAATTTTTTTTTCTACAAATACCGCCAATCAATCGTAATAAATCAGCGCATTTAATCGCTAGTTCAGCAGCTTGCTTGCTGTCTAATCCTCTAGTTATGTTACTTGTCGGCGACTCCGACTACTCTCACTCACGATTTCTGACGATATACACGACTTCCCTGCAGCTTCAGAGTGCCTATCTTTTATAGTTTCGGGTGGCGGGGCTAGAATTTCCTAGACCAATCAGGACGTCTCTGGGTGTATATCGGTTCCTACTCTATGGATCGTGAAGCTTCTCGAACTTCCCAGTATGATCCATTTTGTCACCAAAATCGCCAAATTCATTGCCAAGCCGCCAAATGCTCGCCAAGTTTGTCACCAACTCTGAGGTCATTGACGCGGCACCCGCTCAGCATGCACAGGACAGATCGTACAACGGTCTTTTTTATGATGACACAATTCGTGCCGGGTAGCAAAATTACAGATTTGTAACAATATGTTACGGTATGGGGAACAAAATTCTAGTACATGTTGTTGGCATTCCAAATGATCAGTACTATGTTCTCAAAAAAAAGAACATCCTGCTCATTGAATTCCTATTTAAAGATCATATTATATCAAATTGTAGCAATTTAGAATAAGATTCTGGGTAGATGTGCTGATTCATGATACTCTTTGTCCATATATGGTTGAAGGGACAATTCATCTTCTTAAAGAGTTTCAAAATAACCCTACTGTTGCTTTAAAACGGGACGTTTATATAACTGAAATAAATTAAACACAAAGCGTTTCAACTGGATTGTACTTAAATATCAATTCTAGATTTCAGTGCTGGACCCTAATGACTCAATCGCGTTTTTTTACACTTCAACAAAATACTATCTGAATCGGTCTGAATGTTCATAATCAGAAAGTCATACAAATGTCTGAAATATAAAGTTTTCGCAGAAAGGCGAAAGCTCATTTTACTATTTTCATTTTAGTTTATGTAGAAAAAAATAGATAAAGAATAACTGAATCTGTTCTGTTCTGGTTCCATTTGACAACGATTTATTTTCCATTACATATTTAGGAAGACTTACTTTATATAAGATTAGAAAAACTGTATAGTTATAAAATCTTTAATGTTAATAATATCTTGTTCCTGCTATCATACAGAGAACTGTCATGTTTAATTCCGGTTACAAAATTCTTGTAATTCCACATTTAAATCACTTCTTGTTAGGAAATCTTCCGGCATCAGTTTATAGTTAAAGAAAACTAATATTATTAAAATACAGCTAAAATTGGCAATGGCAGCTTATGTAGTCTGAACTATGCTTTTTAATGCGATTTCTTGGTCATGAATACTTAAATAATTTTAATACTCAAAATATTCAAAAGAAAAGTTTACAAAGCTATTATGCATACCATCAAAATTGAGGCAGAATCCGTTTTTCCAACTTTTAGATGGAAACAAATCAGAAACTCATAAGTTATCTACAATGCGGTGCAATACAGTTGATCTACAGAACGGTATAGTCTTATGGAAAGACTTTTCACACATTTCTTTTTTTCCATACATTTTTACATGTTCGGTTTCCAGATTTTTATCTATATATAGATAACAGACGAATCGTGCTGTAACTAGATAAAAAGCATTGAAGAATATATAAATATTTATTTAACTTTATTGTTGTACTTAGCCACTGAATGCATTAAAAATAGATCAAGTTGAAGTCCTTTATTTATATAGTTTATAATGTGTAAATCGAAGAAAAAGTAATAAATGAAATATAATTCTGGAAAGCTCTCTATTAGTATATATTTTTTGTGTTTCATATTTATACATTTAATCGTGATGAATTGAAGAAGTAATAAATTTAAAACAAATATAATTTTTAAAAATATTATTTTATAGTATTTATCAGGTGAAATTTGATATAACCATTTAATTAATAAATAATATTCCAATATTATAAAATACTATAGTTATACTTAGTATATTTAGTTACACTTAGTAATATTTAGTTATACCTAGTTATATTTATTTATACTTCCACTAGTGATTATAATAAATCAATGCGTAACACACATTATAATATCGATATATCATAATGTTTTTTAAAAAAGTATATATTTCCATATTTTATAATTTAAAAAAAAGAAAAAGGTTCGTCCAAATGCATTTACCCGTTTGTGAAGACATCAGTTTTAGATTCATTTTTTTGGTAAGAAACTAATTAAAAACATAAAACTATATTAAACTTCAAACTTGACTTTCACTGTTGAAGGCTAACGAAGGAAGATTTTGTTTATTATCTCTACAGTTTGCAAGGAAGGAACAAAAAAATATTAAAGCCCCAGGAAAGACAACGTGCAATTGAAAATATAATAACTAAACAGTTAAATTTTTAATGGCACTTCGATATCATTGAACCACTTACGAAAGGTCCGTGTGAGCAATAACGAGAACAGCTATGAAGGCATTAAAGTCTATCACAATTTAATTCTTAATACTAATTTGTTTATGTAATCAGGAATATAAAAAAACACACACAGAGAAAATTCGATTAAAATTGAAAACACAATTTTTTTTTTCCGCGAATCTGCTGGCCGATGGTGAATATTAAATGTATTTAGATCAAGCGAACCAGAAAAAGTATCGAATTATTACTAACAATCTGTGGGGACCTAAACATAAAAAAAGAACAATTTTACCGAAAGTTCAATATTTTTAACTGTAATTACATCCTTAATACACATAATATCATTTTCAAAGTTTTTTTTTTTTATCTTGTAACATGCTTAACATTTTGCTACAAAGTTTGGCTTGACGTCTAGCTCAAATTTTTGAGGCATTTGTTGTTATAACATTCGGAATTTTTCTTTTATTCAAAAATTACATCTAAGCTTCTCGAAGCGAGCAGGCTTCATTTCTTCCGCGAGAAAGAAACAGCTCTTCACTTAGAGTAATTACGAGCATTAGAACTGAGGTGTTTCATTAAGAGGATGCTAAAAGTATACCAGTTTATAATTCTCCTGGACTTATTTTCACATTAGCGTGTTTTATATTAAGGTAATTGAAAATTCCTCAGAAACTTCGAGCGTGTAATTTTGGCAACATTCTGAAGCTTGCTGGAAAGTTTTTCCATAAACCACATTAAAAGCAGGCCAGACTTGCAAGAATTTTTCTCGTGAAAAGGCTCCTAACATTATTTGATATTCTAAATTATGTTCCATTAAATTTAAAGTATTTATTTCCAAAGCTGTATGGAGAAATACGATTCACTGAATTTTCACTGAATGAAATGGCACTATTTCCTTCGCAAGAAAAACATTATGATAAACTGAAACTGAATGTGATGTTGTTAAACTTCTTTTGGTATTTTAGTAAATGCATTTTGTAATATGTATGTATTTTATTTGCAAAGCGATCGAAAAACTATTTTATTAATATATGAATCGTTAGCGTCCTTTCTATTCATCCAATTGAGATGCTTTCTCAGAGGTAAATATTTAGATTTATGAGCTTAGGACTGGGAAAGGCAACAGAGTAGCCAGCACGGTAATGGTTATAGGTACATAAACTTAATATTATCGAATAGCAATTCTGAATTTTTCCTTACGAAAAATGTACCATAAATTGCACATCTTCTTGTAGCGCAGTGCGCAATTTGGGATCATTGAAGATCACCACAGATTAATGATTCTATTCCGAATAGCTATTGACAACACACATGACCATGACTTACAAAAAATAGAGCAAAATACTAAAATTCGAATTTAGAAATTAATCCAAGCGAAGCAATTACAAGAAACCATGACCATGATGGATGCCGCCATCAGTAAAAATCAGTTCCTCTTTATATATTTCAATCAAAGAAGATGATAGCATTATCTTGACTGTGTTGCGCGCATGAACTGTTTTGACAGTGAGTGTCCCTTGAGAAGAGGAGGGATCGGGCGTTCTTTAAGAGAATTCTATCTAGAGGAATTAGATAGCATTCTCTAGTGGTAGTAATTGGATGATGGTTGGCACAACAGTCGACACAGTTATCTTGTCTGTATTGTGCATTTCAGTGTTGACCCATAACTGTCATTCAATCATATCGGTTTTCATTTCCACCAGTGGTAGAAATCGATGCATTAATTATGATTTCCATTAATCTCAAGTCAAGTACATTGATGTAAAACGTTAAGCAATAAAAGATATATCTAAAGTTAAGATACCGAAAATAATCTAATCTAACTAAAATTTATTGTGGATTTATAAGAAGATTATTGCAATAAAAACGAATATTTTTTTAAAGATCGTTTGAGTATTCAAATAAGAGCTTTCTTAACCCTCTAAGGAAAGTTTATTTTAATTCGTCAATAAAAGTATCTGCGTGATGTCTTTTAAAAAAAAGTATTATCCATGGAACCATCTGATAAACCATGAATTATATGTTCATGTTTATTTTTTCTCTAGTCAATGTAATGGAGTAAACACAGTCCTTTAACAAGGCCTGAAAAAAAAAAGATATTTATTGATTGATAGGAAATTTGGTAGAGTGGGTTCATGGGAAAAATTGTAACAATAACAGCTTGTTTCTATAGTATTTGATGTACCCAAGTGAAAAACATTCTTCTAGCATGTATAAGCCCCTCCCTCCCCCCCCCCAAAAAAAAAGAAAATAACCCTTTCTTTTTGTGTCCTAAAAATAGTTTTTTTAAATTAAAATATCTTTTTAACCTTTAAAATTTATTTTAGAAATTGTTATTATATACACGATAGAATCCTGTAATCATTTTTCAGAAATCGCCAATGGGTGCCGCCATCTTTGCGAAGTAAAAATTTTATAAAATTAATCAATCAATTGATGATTAAGCTATGTAGTTGAATATTAAAATATTATATAGTAACATAGTAATCTAATGCGCAAAATTTAATAAACACTAATGCATCTGAAATAAATATCATTTAAAAATTCTATCATTATGAGCAATCGAGTCTAGTATTACAATAAAACAAGTCAGGATAGAAGAATGAGCTTAAAAAAAATACAGTTCGCTCAATCCATTACAAAATATGCACTTTGAACTTTTGTTCATCTTGTATTATTGATTTTATCTAATATATAATAAAGATATCGTACGAAATGGCTAGAATTACAATTTCTTTCAGGGACAGTGTATGAAGAACCTTTATGCTAACAGGTATCACTTTCCTTGGAGATTTTAAATTGAGCACCTTTCTACTGATGAATAAAGTGTCATACGACGCCTCCATATTCTCAAGCAGTTCAGTGAGCATACAGTGGATCCCTTCTCATGTGGGCATCCCTGGTAATGAAATTGTAGACGCTCTGGCCAAGGAAGGAAACCTAAGTCCCAATCACCCCTCTTCTAGATTATAGGCCGCAGAGATCCAGCCCTTGTTTAAACCAAGAACTAAAACGAAATGGAGGATTCCCCCAGAGCATGACTGGTATGCCGGTTGGTGCCCAGGCTTGTGTCTGTCGTGCACCAGTCCAAGGAGTGTTCAAACTCTCTTATCTAGGCTAAGGTCTGGCCATTTAACCCTAGAATGCTACCCTTTAGTATACTCACGGGAAGGGTAACGATTCGTCTGGCAGACGAAGTATGCATAGGCGCTTTTAAAACCTAAGTTAAAGTCAAAATGAAACAAAAATACACTACCTGTAGCTGTTTCTAGGCTTTTTAAACTTCATTTAAGCAAAAAATATCATTTATTCATTTTCAGAACAATCTTTACAAACATTAGCACGGTGATCTCCGCACATTGCTCTTGTACAACTTTGACAAAAAAAAAGCGGGTCATTCTTCGCAGCTTGTAAGGGCAAAATGCACAAATTTTTCTTTTGTTACTTTCATTTATTTTCGGAGTTTCACAGACCATGTCTATTTTTAAAAGTTCGCTAATAATTGTTCTTGTAGAACGAAGTAAAGCAGGCGCATCTAAACGCTTCTTCATCCATGGAGCAAGAAGATCTTCACTTAACTTCACTGCAAACTTTTTTCTGGACATCACTTTTTCCGATTTTCTAGTCATGTTGTGGCCATATAAAACATGTGAATTTACTAAACTGATATTAATAATATCGTAAAATACACAGAGGCCTTCGACGTGTCTTCCTGCTGCATGACATGTTGCTACACATCTGGTCCAATGTGTCAACAGCTCCTTTTGTGGAATTATCGAATTCTATTATTTCAGGTTTTTTACTTTCTTTATTTACATATGGTTTTTCATGGAATGTAGAAAGCAGGATAACACACATATTTGGCTTTGTTTTGTAGGACAGTAGAGTTTTGGCTTGGTCAAAACAATACATTCCTGTTCCGACACTTCTAGAACGCAACTGTAAAAGTTCTGGAGGAATTTCCTTTTTATTTTTTCTTACAGTTCCCACAATTGATAAATTAATTGGGCTCTTTAAAAGATTATCTGCGAAAGGTATCGATGTAAACCAATTGTCCATTGTAAAACGCTTTAACATCTTAACAGTAGCAAAGAAATAAAACTAAGTCCTTATCTAAAAAGCTAACTTGCCTGCTAACCATTCGTCTGCGAGACGAACATTGCTGCAAATGTGGCACTTGCTGAAAAGTTTTGATAACAAGGAATGTGTGCACGTGTAGCAGTCAAGGTCACATAAAGGTACTGAGGGGTACGTCCCATTTCCTGTTTTAGGGGCACCCAGAGAAAGACATTTGTAAGTGACTTCGTCCAAGAGACGAATGAGTAGCATTCTAGGGTTAAAAAGTATTTTCATCATCAGAGGCCAAAAGATGTATACCACTTGCCACTGCACGGCCGGCGCTTCTTCCCCTCATACCATTGAATGTATTAGCGCCTCTGTGAGGCATTTGGTAAAGGAGGAGGAGTCAGTTTACAATCTTATCACGTGATTCGATCTCTTGGACTTGGTTTTAATTGGTGTTCAATAAAAGGGGGATAAGAAACAACAATATAAGACGACTAGGAATACGCATTTTCAGGTTCATTTATTTATTTTTTTCTTGATGCTTATAATAATCTTTGTTCACTATACCAATACATACACACACACACACACACACACATATATATATATATACTAGCCGCCTTTGGCGACCAGCCGCTTCGCCAATCTTAATGTTCGTTAAAATTTTAATAATTAAATATTTTATGCAATTTCTACTTTAATAGCTTCTTCATCAAAATATTTTAAAACTTCAAATTTTGATTATCATATAATTCATTCATAATATTATAAAGGCCTTCAGTCATAACGTAATATGTATCTCTCTCATTTTCTGTTAGCACCCGTAGAATTTATGCTTTAAATTAAAGTGGAAAGAATTTATCTTCAATTAATATAATAATATTTTTTACTGAAACAAAGCATTTTTTTATAATCTGATTACTGAAAATAGAGTCACTCAGCGTTGAAACTTTATGGGCATTAAAGAATATCTTTTTAAATTTATGTAATATCTCAAGAGTTGGTCAACAAAATTTTCTTAGATTCATTATGAGCAGATCGATTCAATAACAATGTTTAAATTTAAATGCATCAAACACTAAGAAAATAAAACGAATCGTTTAAAATAAACGGTTGAAAACGGTAGAATTTATGCTTTAAATTAAAATGGAAAGAATTTATCTTCAATTAATATAATAATATTTTTTACTGAAATAAAGCATTTTTTTATAATCTGATTACTGAAAATAGAGTCACTCAGCGTTGAAACTTTATGGGCACTAAAGAATATCTTTTTTAATTTATGTAATATCTCAAGAGTTGGTCAACAAAATTTTCTTAGATTCATTATGAGCAGATCGATTCATTAACAATGTTTAAATTTAAATGCATCAAACACTAAGAAAATAAAACGAATCGTTTAAAATAAACGGTTGAAAACAGGTTTTAAAAAAACTACTTAAAAAACGATGTACTTAAAACTATAAGCATATACAAAAAATATATAACTAACATAAATACAATTTACTTACAAAAGCATGCAACTAACCCAAAAATAATTTAAATCATCCATCCGTTGTCATGGCAACAATCAGAACAGAATGCGCATGCGTGAAGTTTCTTCGCCGGTTACGTAACGCAAATACGTGATTTTTTCTACGCCAGTTGGGGTAACGCTATGCGGATTAGAAATTTTTAATTTCCTTTATTCTGTTTTATTTTAATTCAAAAGTACTTCAGAATGAATCTGAAAGATTGATTCATTAACAATGTTTAATTTTAAATGCATCAAACATTAAGAAAATAAACAGAACCGATTGAAATAATCCGCCGAAAAATTTTAACCCTAGCCTCATTACTGTTGGGAGAAAAAAAAACTGAAGCCTTTCTCGTTTGGCGCTGGGGATAATGGAAGATTTTTTTTGGCGGAAAAGTTGGCGGTGGGGAAAATGGAAATTTTTTTTGGCGGGAAAGTTAGTTTTTAATTAATAATTAAAATTCTAATTAAAAATTCGAAAAAAGAAACCCCAGGTGCACATTCTCAACCTCCAAAGTATACATGTACCAAATTTGGTAGCTGTATGTCAAACGGTCTGGCCTGTAAAGCGCCAACACACACACACACACATTGAGCTTTATTATAAGTATATATATATATATATATATATATATATATATATATATATATATATATATATATATATATATAATTAGTAATAAAAACCAAGTTAATAGGAAAAACACTATCAAAATTAAACCAAATAAATTTCTCAAGGGTCAAGCTCAGGTAGGAATTCAAAATAAGGGATTTTTTCTGTGAGGAATCCAGACTAATTTGTCGAACAGTATTGACTCCTCGTTACCCGAAAATCTCCTGAAATTAGGCCTAAGAGATACTCCATTTTTTCAGAAAAGAAACAAAACAATAAATTAAAAGAATACGACCACTAATAAGTAAAAATACAATAACATAAAATAAAATAACCATATAATAACTTTCATAACCAATTATGAAAACAAAAAAAACGTACCAGTAGCATGCCTTTTTTTTTTTTATTTTTTTTTTTTATTTTTTTTTACATAAGCTATCCTATTTTTGTATCCCACGTCTTAAACTGTTTTTGCTAACGCCATTCAAGGTAAAAATAATTGGTCTCAGCGCCATCTATTGAGTTCGTAAATATGCAACGGGAAGTCTGTTTTTATTTTAGGTAAAGAAATAATCCCAAATAATTTTTTTATAAAAAAATTAATATTGAAGTAGTTTTTGGGAAATTCCTTATTATTTAAATTTTTAATGAGATTATTTCTTGTTTCAATATAGGAAATTTTGTTATTGCAAACTCTTTTAATCCTGTTAAATTGTGAAAAGATTACATTTTTGAAATCCGTTTAGATTAGAATGATAATTACAAAGTTTCGTTATTTTAAAGTTGAATTTATCCCTTTTATCGTAGATATCAACTATTGTTTTATCATTAGCTATTTCGATTTTTAAACCCAGAAAGGTAGCCTCAAGTTGATTTTTATTTGTTTCTGTTAGAATTAAATCTTTTGGATAGTAATTAGTCATTATATTGGTGCTATTTAAGTTTATCCAAAGTAAGTCATCAATTTACCTCCACCGGTTTATTAAATTATATTTAATTATTTTTTTCTCACAGTAATGTAGAAAAATATTAAGTAAAGCACTTGAGAAAGCTGTGTGTGTGTGTGTGTGAGAGAGAGAGAGAGAGAGAGAGACTCTATTAATACTGCTATATTAATGTATTCTTGTCGTTGCTTTATGGATTCTTTTGGGTTTTCATAATGCAGGGGAAGCCTTCCAAACGCATTGTACTACCAATCTTCTCCTTATTTTATGGATCCACTCAAGAAAACTGCTATAAAAACTTCCGAATTTCTTAATATAGATTTTTGAATACAAATTCACAAAGCCACTTGATTTTCAATGCTCATTTGAAACTACAATACTACAATTGAAGACAAAGAAATTAACAACTTTTATATACAGAAATATTTATTTCCAACTTCCACATTAAAAAGCAATCCTATTTAGGAATAACTTTCCTTTAAACACAATTAATGTACGATTAATACTACTGCTGTGTACGACTAATATTCATATCAGGCATTTGTAAATTAGATAGCATGGCTTTAACATGATAAAGTCCAGAAGCTGTAAATACAATCAAGCTGTCTTTTTGATTCAAGATGCATCATGAAAAACATAACCGAATGAATTAAGTTGGGTAAAAACTAGTTAAAGTTCTTATATATATGTGTGTGTGTGTGTGTACATGGTATTGCCGAATTCGACAGACAAATTCACAGAAGTAATAATAGGCAACAAGAGAATAAAAAAAATCAATCATCATAGAAAATAGGATCTTAAAAGGGTTTTTTTTTCTACAGAAAAATATGGGGAGTCCGAGAATTGTTGGAAACAGAAAACTTGCTCACTGCTTCTTTTTTCCTGTAACGCATGGAAAGTTTTCATACGTAAAGGCTTCTTCTAGACTACCTTGTTCGAATCCTTGCATTCATAGGGCCATTCTCTTCACCAGACTCATTGTTTTTTCGCCATACGTTTTTGCGATTTTCACCGAATAAACGTCATCTGCGACCCTATGTTTTATGATAATTTTTCATCTCCTTAATGTCTACTATCATCTCTCTGAGTTTATCTTTCGAATTTGACAACACCTTCCGCAAACATCGGTACCGACGCTGAAGTGATGTCTCCTTGTAGACATTTTAGTTTTTCTTGAATATCTTAAACCCTGCTCAGTTTTCGTACTACGTGCTTATACCATATTAAAGAGTATGAATTTTTTTATATTTTTCAAGCTTTTATTTTTTTTCAAGTTTTAATATTTTTGTAGATAAGGGTTATAAACTACTTTTTCGTTTTCAGTAATTTATGGCCCCCTATATCATGAAATCGGCATATTAATTACATGAAAAACAACTTTTTAAACTGGGATTCCACTTAAAAAAAATTGTAGTTTTGGAGAATATTTCTTTTAGATTTATCTTTCACCTTTTAGATTTAGTCTCCTCAAAATGAAGTGTAAAACTAAGTGTAAAAAAAATAATTACCGATCGTTTTCTATTTTGTATTCTTTCGTATTACCATTCATTTTTCTTTCTATTTTCACAACTGGATATTTTTCAGATGTGAAAGTTATAGAATATTGTTATATGATGAAGAAATTATTTCATCACATCTATACATTTTTTTATAATTTTGGTAAGATAGAATAATAATGTGATTTTTTTATACGGTTCCCCGCCCCCCCCAAAAAAACAAAGAACAAGGAGATAATAGTGCAGAATCATGTTTCTTTTTTTTCCTTCACAACTAGATCTGCTCCATATATGAAAGTTATCAGCAAACTAGGAAACCTTTTCCACTCGGTTGAGAGAATCTTTTTTCTCTTTCGTATCTTTAGACGGAAAAAGAAATTCTCCAGGGGAAAACCACTCCACCAATGACAAGAAATAGTTTGGAGAAAGCAACAAAATAGTCCATTCATCAAGAAAAAAACTGGATATTCTATTCACTGGCATCATTAATCAAATTTTATTTTTTTTATTCTATAAGTAATGTATTTATGGCGTTCTGGAGCGAAAAGTATTTAACTTCCAGACGCATTTGTTTACTGAGAAAAAATGGTATAATAATTACATTTACCTATAAAATAGAGGGTGATTAAAATTAAACTTCTCCTATAAACAGCAACCTACAACGCAAACGGGTGTAACGAAATTCGGTATAGAGACAATACACGAGATGCTTTTAAGGAATTTCAAAAAAATCAAAACATTTTAGTTTCAAAATGTCCACCAGAGGACGCCTTTTCAGGGAGAAAAAAAATTAATTTTTATGCAATAAACGACCAAAACGGAATACAGAAACAACATTAACATTTATTGACTAGTTTCCGATTACCTTGTAATCGAACCATATTAAGTCAAGGTAAGGAAAAAATAACAGTACGCTGTTTGAAAAGGGGAAAAAAAAAGAAAAATAGAATTCAGTTTGCAGAAACAAGAACAGATTAGGGCGAAATTGCGGAGGAGGAGCAGTTGTTAATCATGTCCTGGATGATGTAGGGAAAGGTACTCCATGTGACGACCCTCATTCACTTGCAAAATCTCAAGTCGATCGGCAGTGCGTTCAACAACAGATCGTAACTGGTCAGTTGTGATGCTTCGCACATGAAGTGTTATGGAGTTCTTTAAATCATTTAATGTTGCAACACCGTCGTAACAAGATACCGACATCATTACATTCAGAGACATCGACATAAAACATGACAACGACTGCAAACGTTTCTTATGCTAACCTGTTTTGCATAAAGCTTCCTCTTCTTCGCAAGCACACAAATTTCGACATTTTTTTCCTAGAATCGACAGCTTTTTACATTTTATTTCTCATAATTCTTGTTCTGGATATTGTTTCCGTATTCCGTTTTGGGCGTTTATTGTGTTAAATTTAATGTTTTTCCGGAAAAGGCGCCCTCTGGTGGATATTTTGGAATTTTTTCCCCCCAAAATTTTGTGAGCGCATTTCGTGTATAGCCTATATACCAAATTTCGCTGCAATCTGTTTGCATTGTAGGATGCTGTTTATAGTGGAAGTTTAATTATAACCACCTTGTATATTATTCTTAATGGAACTGTATACTTTTTATTGGTTTTTCAACTCGCTATTTCTGCACATGTCTGAGAAGTTCAGCTTTGAAATTACGTTTTCATTCTTATGAAAGCGATATTTCAAAGACGCAACTTGGTGGAAAAATGGATTTTTGTAGTATGATGTCTTATACTATCATTGTAATCTTATATAATATTTTGGAAGAAGTGAATAAATGGGATGCCATTTGTGTCCGTCCAACCATTAGTTTGAAAATGAAACGTACGTTTGAAATGAATCACGTATTTCGAATACGTTACAAGTGTAGATGAGCGAATTTGATTCTTCTTTTTTTCCTACAGAATTATAAATGTAAATTTCAATTAAATAAGTGATAGGCTTATCTATCCGCTTTCTTTCTATTTGAGGAATTATGTTAGCAAGATCTCGAATGAAAAAAATAATAAGCGCAACAAGGTAATAACTATAATAAATAATCGAATAAAGCAAAATATTAAATGTAAAAAAATGATACAAATTAATATATAAGAAATGAATAAAGCTAATAACTGCAATAGTTTAGATACTAAGTAATATTAAGATTATTGAAAAAAAAATTATTACTTTAATAAGTGAGAGAAGGTAATAATGGTCAAAAAACTAGAAAAATTAGTTAAATATATATCGCAGGCCTCACAATTTTAAAATTATATCAAATTCTGAAGCAAATTAGCTAAGAATTGAAGAAATACAAGATTACTCATTCACCTTCAGAATAATAAGAACTTAAAAAAATCCATGACCATATTGTATTCCTATACGTGAATTTTCTAAGAACGAAGAATATTTGTGTTTATTTAAATCACAAAGGAAGTTGAAGATCAAAATTTTTCTTTTCTAACTCATTCTAATTCTGATATAACATCATTATAACCATAGCTCATTAAATACTGGCGTAGAGCAACATGAATTTTAAAAAACAATGATGTTAAAAGAAAATTCTCCAAGAGATAAAATTTTCTCCTATAATCACACAGATGGAACAATGCAAACACTATCAAAGCCATTTTGGTTTTTTTTACTCTTTTTTTCTCTTTTCTACTGAGGCCATTGATAGGGAGTGAATTGGCACCAGAGATAATCGAATGAAAAAAAGACGAGATAGATTTAATGACACAGAAAGCTGTTCTCCAAACATTGATGTGTGTGGTTAACCTAATACATGTGGTATATATATATATATATATATATATATATATATATATATATATATATATATATATATATATATATATATACTACATGATTATGATTGATAGTCGAAATTGCTGCTATTATTGTTTCTATGTATGTGCACTGGACGTGCACACACACTTTTTATAACAAAACAGTAGATTGATTATTAATTCCAAAGAATAATTTTGAGAGGATTCTTGCATAAATAAGTATTTCTGATGTGTTTAATAAAATAATGCGTGATAAAAATAGCCATTTTATCTTAAAAACTTTCAGCAAACGATATATATATATATAAAACTCAATTAACACTTAATGAATTTAATTATTTATGTTTGATAAATTAAAATATATGAAAAATTATATTTTTTCTATATTTTTCATGAAGGATATAATTTTTTGTACAATTTTGCTAACATTTCTGTCATAATAACCTTAAAAATGTGTAATATCCGTAATAATTCTATAATGCAGTGGAACTAAACCGATTTCGAAGCTTCTTGATTTCTTTGTTTTACCTTCTTGTTTCAAACATTTTTCATTTTAGAAAATAACACAAACTGAATGTTTCAATTTATAAACAAACTAAAAAAATTCGTCATTTTTCAAATAGATAAATATAAATAAACAAGTAAATAAAAAAGAAGAAAAAGAAAAAAAAAAGAAAAGAAAGGAAGAAAGAAAATGAAAGACAGTTTAAATCTCTACTCTGAATGATCGTAGCACAATGGTGTTTCAGGATTGTTTCCTGTATCTTTATTACTTCCTCAGATAGAAGAAGAAATTCTTGAAATAGTTAATAATTTAGTACCAAATATATTGTCGAATCTGCATGTTACAGATTTCCCTGAGTTTGAAAGATACATTTTTGAAACTATGTCTATCACTTCTTTGTCACTCTACGAACAAAAAAAAAAGTTCAAATTGTTCATTCAAAACATTTTGACACATACGTTGAAATCTTTATTTATCTTTATATCAAAATTTTTATTTTTATCAAATCTATTCAAAGGAAATTTGTCTGTCTATTCGTCCGAGTGCAAATGGACAGAATGGCTACAAAATATAAAAAAACTATGCAGAGAAAAATTTAGTATTCAGTTTTAGCATCGAAGGTACAGATCCGCAGTAAATTTTGAATGAAATCCGTCTACTAGTGTACGGTCTACTGTTATGCATATTATCATACATGTAAATATGACATATGTGAAATTCCTAAAAATATTGAAGTTACTGATATTTTTATAAACATTTTGCTTAAGTGAAACTAAGAAATGTATAAAAAAGTGGCAGTAATATCTTTGTTGACCATATTGCCGTCTAAATAATATTCTGAGAAATTTTGATTCATTGTTAATATACACAGAAAAATACATGTAAAATCGTTAAAATATGTGTGCGTTTAAATTCAATAATCATCTAAGTTTACCATTAATCGACTTACTATCCTTAAAAGAAGCCTAAACAAGTGGGAGTTGTCTTACCCAAACATTCTTTTATACTTTCCAATAACGATATTAACCTTCCCCTCTCTTTCTGTGTAAAATTGTGGATCTTGGATATAGATATGTACAATATGAATGTTCCTGTTGTTTTTTTTTTTTTCAGAGTCCCACTCATAAAAATTCTACGTTTTTCAGTTTTTCAAAAAAATTTACTTGTGTATACATGCATGTAACGCTTGTGTTTTATGGACTCTGAAAATTCGGAAAAGTAGAAATTTGTGAAAACCTCAAATTCGAATTTTCTGATGACTACAATATCTTCTTTTGTAAACGTCATATGCGAAGAAGTAAAAATTATACAATGGTAAGTTCAATTAATTTACTCGAATAAAATTTTCTTAGGATTAGGGAAATCTGCATATGTTTGCCTTGCAGAGCCGTGGCTGATATTTTTTTTTCATATTTGTATCTATTTTTGTGCAGATATTGAATTAAAAAATATATATATTGTACGGTTAAACTTGATTAAACGTTGAATGTTTTTCTGTAATAGGGGACTAGTTTTTCAAAAATATATATTATTCTTTCATGTATCTCAAGATATTTCATAAACCTAGCTGTATTGAAATAAAGCCCAGGTTAGTGATTAGAATAAAATTATAGAGATTATATTGCCTAAATGCTATTATTCCTTTAAATTCATGAACAGTTTTATTTAAATCTTTATTTTAACTGATTTTTTAATTAATGATATTTCAACTTTTTATCCCTTTAAATTTTGAAAAGGTTTTGATTTCTCGGAATAAATATTTAATGTTAGAATTATTTACAATCGAAATAAATAAGTTATTGATATTTTTATCAATATTTTGATTAATCAAACTGCTTTACCGAGAAACACAATAAAATGGCCATAATATCATCGTGGGCCATATTGCCTTCAAAAGGATATTCTGAGAAGTATGTTTTAAGTCTGGATATGGAAACCAACGCGGAAAACAAGAAACAGAAGACATTTGGCACTAGTAATTAGCGCAGCCATCTCAATATTATTTTAAATTAATGTACTTAAGGATCATATTACATTCAAGTACCTGAGTAGAAAAATTATTCACCTTTTCATTTGACATATCTGTAACCTGATATGACTTCACTCTAAATTAACATTTTATAATTCTTAACACTACTTTTCAGATTATTTTACATCCTGATTTGATTAATTAGAATTTTTTGGTTGAAGGCAATATAATAAATATTTTTACTTCACCAAAACCAATTTGATTTTTTTACCAAAAAAATTAAAATTTTGACCGAATATTATTTATAATATTGTGGACAATGTAGAGTATTTGTTCAGCGTATTCATTCTCTTTTTCTTATTTGAGAAATACATCATAGTATTGCATATTTGAAAATCATTAGCTGAAGGAAATTTTTATTCATTTAATGGAATTTGAAAATCTTGCTTTCTAAATTTGTTTTTTACATGGAAAATATTCCTCATGATATTTTTGACATATCTCCCAATTATAATTGTACTAATCACGATACATGGTTTGCGTTTATTTGTTCTAAAAAATCGAAAGACGTCATCATTTACGACTAAAAGTTTTTGAATTCTTATATTTAATTCCTTTAGACTTTTTGTGATTCTTAACTCTAATTATTAATTAATTAATTATTATTCTAAAGATAGAAAAATGAAAATTTTAGTTTTCCATTCGGCATATAATTTAACAAACTTATCAAGTAAATGAAATCATATTCAATTAACTGAAATTTAAAAAAAAATGTTACAAAGATATGATACGCCAATTTAATTTGCTAAAATCTTTATAAATATTCAAATCTGAACAAAATTAGGTCGTGTATTTAAAGAAATTGCAACAATTTTAAAGTACTGTATTAAATTATTGTACGTGCATATTAAAATCTTTGCTTTTATTCTGCATATTAAAAGCCAAAATAAAAATGTCTATATAAATCAAATTATCAATAACATTCGCAAAAATCTGCAAATGATATACATTGTTAAATAGTAAATAACGTTTAATATCTTAAGAAATAAAATGTATCTAATGAAAAATAATACTTGGAAAATTGGAGGAAAATAGTACAACAATGAAACTGATATCGCTGTAAAGCTATTATTGTAAATTTCAAGTTCTCATAAAAATTTGTTTGCGCAATATATATATATATATCTAATATATAAAATTCTCGTGTCACAGTTTTCGTTGCCATACTCCTCCGTAACGGCTTGACCGATTTTGATGAAATTTTTTGTGCTTATCCGGTATCTATGAGAATCGGCCAACATCTATTTTTCATCCCCCTAAATGTTAGGGGTAGTCCATTATTAATTAAAAACTAACTTTCCCGCCAAAAAAAATCTTTCATTTTTCCCAACGCCAACTTTTCCGCCAAAAAAATCTTCCATTTTCCCCATCGCCAAATAAGTAAGGCATCAGTTGTTTTTTTCTCCCAACAGTAATTAGGCTAGGGTTAACATTTTTCGACGGATTATTTCAAACGATTCTGTTTATTTTCTTAATGTTTTATGCATTTAAAATTAAACATTGTTAATTAATCCATGTTTCACATTCATTCTGAAGTACTTTTGAATTAAAATAACACAGAATAAAGGAAATTAAAAATGTCTAATCTGCATAGCGTTACCCCAACTGGCGTAGAAAAATTTACGCATTTGCGTTGACGTAACTGGCGAAGAAAATCCACGCATGCGCATTGTTCTGATTGTTGGCATGACAACCAACGGACGATTTAAATTATTTTTAGGTTAGTTGCATGCTTTTGTAAGTAAAATGTATTTATGTTAGTTATATATTTTTTGTATATGCTTATAGTTTTAAGTACATCGTTTTTTAAGTAGATTTTTTTAAACCTGTTTTCGACCGATTATTTTAAACGATTCATTTTATTTTCTTAGTGTTTGATGCATTTAAAATTAAACATTGTTAATGAATCGATCTGTTCATGATGAATCTGAGAAATTTTTGTTGACAAATTCTTGAGATATTACATAAATTAAGAAAGATATTCTTTAGTGACCATAAAGTTTAAACGCGCAGTGACTCTATTATCAGTAATCATATTATTAAAAAAAATGCTTTGTTTCAGTAAAAAATATTATATTAATTGCAGATTAATCATTTACACTGTAATTTAAAGCATAATTTCTACGAGGGGTAACAGAAAATTAGAGAGATATATATCACGCAATAACTGAAGGCCTTTATAATATTATGAGTGAATTATATGACTATCAAAATTTGAAGTTTTAAAATATTTTGCTGAAGAATCTATTAAAGTTGGAATTGCGTAAAATGTTTAATGGTACGACCGAAGTTTTATCCCCTGCTTGGCGAAATTTTTAAAAATCGCAAACAACGGCCTTGCGAAATGTTCAAAAGCAAAGAAGCAGATGTTCAATTATAGTGCATAATAAAGATTGCCAGCTTTGGTGCGTTATCGCAACTTGGCGAAGAAGGGGGTTAAACTCCGGTTAAACCTATTTAATTATTAAAATTTAAACGAACATTAAGATTGGCGAACCGGCTGGTCGCCAAAGGCGGCTAGTCTAATATATAAAATTCTCGTGTCACAGTTTTCGTTGCCATACTCCTCCGAAACGGCTTGACCGATTTTGATGAAATTTTTTGTGCTTATCCGGTATCTATGAGAATCGGCCAACATCTATTTTTCATCCCCCTAAATGTTAGGGGTAGTCCACCCCTAAATTTTTATTTTTTAGACAAAATTTTTAATTTCTATTTTTTTATGATACAACATACAAAAATACATACAATCCTCAATTTTCCCCCTTCTACGATCCACCCTTATTTTTTAATAGCCATTTTAGTAATTTAATCATTTTTCCTCTCCGGTCGAAAAGTGATCAATCGTCATTTAATTAGTTATCCCCGCCAGATGTCTACAGGTGTCACTTCTGACCCAGTAAACAGCACGGAGTAGGGATGAGAACGAAGCCGGTCTCCTTTCTTTCTCACTCCCTACACAGTTGTCGGCCATCATTATTGTTTATGCATCAAGTGTAGTAGTAACGTTGACAATTATTATTTTGCTATCTCAGTGTAACTCTCATATTAACTTTTAATCATTCCTATTTTATCAATAATAATTAAATTATCAATTTTGAGTGTATTTTGCACGATTAGTTAATCAAGTGATTTTATAACCTCAAAAGTACTCAACACGTGACACGAGCTTCCAATAACAACGGATTTTGTGTTGTAAGTATACTTTTTTTTATTTATATCGAAAATGTTGTTGATCTTATAAAAATGTAATTTTAATTTAATTTTATTAAAAAAATGTAATTGAACAATTAAGATTTTCATAGTTTCAATTTTTACAGTGAGCAATGCCAAGAAATCGCAAAGGGGCTGATTTGAGCCACAGTACAAGTAAAGCTCGAAACTTGCGAAATAGCAGATCCGAAAGAACAGAAGAACAAATCCAGCAACAAAATACTGATGCACGTGTCAGAATGGCGCAATTGCATCAAGAAGAGCCAGAAGATACACGAGCTGAACGCAATGAAGTCAGAAGATTAGAACAACGACAATCACGCCGTTTCACAGTCAATAGACGAAGAACAAATGACCAACAACGACAACAGGTACATCGAGCATTTATATCTGATTCATTCCTGCGTCTAGCATTCCAGTATGAGCCCGATATTGAATATTATGCTCATTCAAAAGTGGTAATTGGTGCTATGGACAAGGAATGTCCGCATTGTCATGCTCTGAAATTCAAAAATGAGCCAGCTGGGATGTGTTGCGCGTCAGGAAAAGTGCAACTACCTGAAATTGAAACACCACCTGAACCATTGAACGGCTTACTTATCGGCACGGATCCAGATTCTAACGTGTTCCTGAAGTCAATTCGAAGATTCAATTCATGCTTTCAAATGACATCGTTCGGAGCAAAGAAATAGTTCGAAATACTAATGCAAATGGTCAACAATTCAATTCTACATTCAAAATCAGAGGCCAAGTTTATCATAAAATGGGCTCACTGCTGCCAATGCCAAACGAACCACATAAATTCTTACAAATCTACTTTATGGGCGGCGAGGATTCCGGAAGCGCACTTGCCAATCGCGTGAATGCACGTTGTGATTATAATAACCTTGATTCACTTTATGCCAGGCGCATCGTCAGCGAGCTAGATGCTCTTTTGAACGAGCACAACGAGTTGTTGAAAATATTCAAATCACATATGCACCAATTACAAAGCGATAATCACGCTATCGTCATTAATCCTGATAAAACACCAGCTGGAGAGCATATTCGTAGATTCAATGCACCCGTTGTTGATGATGTTGCTGGAATCATGGTTGGCGATTGTACAGCTGCACGAGAAATTCTGATTCGTAGAAGAAATAATAATCTTCAGTTCATTGCTGACACACATCGTTCATATGACGCTCTCCAATATCCGCTAATATTCTGGAAGGGACAAGACGGATATTGCATAAACATAAAACAACGAGATCCCGTATCAGGTACTTCATTCATTATTAATTTGATCATTAATCATTTAACAAAACAATTAAATTATTGAACGTAATAAATTTAAATTAATTTTTATGAACAAATATTACAGGAGCTGAAAAAAACAAGAACGTTAGCTCAAAGGATTATTATGTGTACCGATTAATGATTAGACGTGGCCTGGACAACGTCATTTTACGATGTCGTGAGCTTTGTCAACAATTCATGGTCGACATGTACGCGAAGATTGAGAGCGAACGACTACGATACTTACGATATAATCAACAAAAGCTGCGCGCGGAAGAGTACATTCATTTGCGAGACGCTATCAACAACAACGCCGACGTCGCCGAAATTGGTAACCCTGTCATTTTACCATCATCGTACGTAGGCAGTCCACGTCATATGCAAGAATATATACAGGATGCTCTGACTTTCGTGCGCGAATATGGACGACCATGTTTATTTATCACGTTCACATGTAATCCAAAATGGCCAGAGATTACATCTTTGCTACTGCCTGGCCAAAATGCAATACATCGCCATGACATTACAGCACGTGTGTTCAGACAAAAGTTGAAGTCTTTAATAAGTTTCATTACTAAATCACATGTATTTGGTCCCACACGTTGCTGGATGTATTCGGTTGAGTGGCAAAAGCGAGGATTACCTCATGCACACATTTTGGTTTGGTTCATCGACAAAATCCGTCCTGAAGAAATCGACAGTATCATTTCTGCGGAAATTCCAGATCCATCCACTGACCAACTGCTGTTTGATATTGTTACAACAAACATGATTCATGGTCCATGTGGTACTCTTAATAGTTCATCGCCTTGCATGGCTGATGGTTAATGTACTAAAAATTTCCCTAAAGATTTTACCAATGATACGGTCACAAATGTCGACGGATACCCAATATATCGTCGAAGAAATCCTGAAAATGGCGGACAGTCATTTATTAAAAATATCATCAACACAGACATTGATATTGACAATCGTTGGGTGGTGCCATATTCGCCTCTGCTGAGAAAGACATATAATGCTCATATTAATGTTGAGTTCTGCAGTTCTGTGAAGAGCATCAAATACATTTGCAAGTATGTCCATAAAGGCAGTGATATGGCTGTGTTTAGAGTGGAAAATACTAATGTGAATGCTCCTCCAGTGAATAAAAACGATGAAATAACGCTCTACCAAATTGGTCGGTACATCAGCTCCAATGAAGCTGCTTGGCGTATCTTTGGTTTTCCAATTCATGAACGGGATCCAGCAGTTGTTCAGTTAGCCATCCATCTTGAAAACGGTCAGCGTGTATTTTTCACGAACGAGACAGCGATTGATCGTGCAATAAATCCACCTAAAACTACACTCACTGCATTTTTTGAATTGTGTAATCGTGCGGATGATTTTGGTGCCTTTGCACGAACATTACTCTATTCACAAGTACAACGCTATTTCACATGGACTCAAACAAAAACATGGATGTCCCGCAAGCAAGGCTCACCAGTTGCTGCATGTCTCAATTTATTTAAATCAAACGCCTTGGGGCGATTATTTACAGTCAATCCAAGACACACGGAGTGCTTTTATCTTCGACTGTTGTTGGTTAATGTTACTGGCCCATTATCATTTCAAGATATACGTAAAGTGAATGGGCAACAATATCCAACGTATAAAGATGCATGCCTTGCACTCGGCTTGCTGGAAGACGACAACCAGTGGGAATGCATGCTTGCTGAAGCTGCATTGAACTGTACAGCAATACAAATTCGTCTACTATTCGCTATAGTGTTGACTACATGTTTCCCAGCCCGAGCACAGATATTATGGGAAAATCACAAAGATTCAATGACTGATGATATATTGCATCAAGATCGTATACGGTGCCACGATCTAACCATAACATTCAGCGACGAAATGTACAATGAAGCATTGATTGCTATTGAGGATCTTTGCATTGTCATTGCCAACTTACCACTTAGTAATTTCGGTATGAATTCGCCAAATCGAACTGCATCTGATTTAATGCATACTGAAATGAAGCGTGAACTGCAATACAGTACTGTAGAAATGGCAGCGATTGTTGCCCGCAATGTCCCACTAATGAATGAGGAACAAAGAACCATTTATGATCGCATTATGCTCGCAGTTTCAGCTGGACAAGGTGGGTTCTTCTTTTTGGATGCACCGGGTGGAACTGGCAAAACATTCGTTATTTCGCTAATTCTTGATGAAATACGATCAAATAATGGCATCGCATTGGCCGCTGCATCATCGGGCATTGCAGCAACTTTATTGGATGGAGGTAGAACAGCTCATTCAGTATTTAAGCTGCCACTAAATATTCATAATAACCCTGACGCAGTATGCAACATTAAGAAACAATCGTCCATGGCCACTGTGCTGAAACGGTGTAAAATTATTATTTGGGATGAATGTACTATGGCACACAAACATTCACTTGAGGCGTTGAACAGGACATTGAAAGATATTAAAAACAGTGACAAACTATTTGGCGGAACTCTGTTGGTCCTTTCAGGTGATTTCAGACAAACACTTCCAGTCATTCCACGTTCAACATACGCTGATGAGATCAACGCTTGCTTAAAATCATCTCCATTGTGGCGTAATGTTGAAAAATTACAGCTAAAAATAAATATGCGCGTTCAAATGCTTCAAGATCCATCCGCTGAAACATTTTCAAAACAACTCTTAGATATCGGTGATGGAAAAGTTGCTATAGATGAAACTGGATACGTAAAATTACCGACCGATTTCTGCACAATCGCTGATTCGCAAGATACTCTCATTGAACAAATATTTCCCGATGTACACACACAGTACATAAATCATGAGTGGCTTGCAGAAAGAGCGATTTTAGCGGTAAAAAAATGTAGACGTTGACAATTTAAATCTGAAGATACAAATGTTGTTGCCAGGGAACTTGGTATCATATAAATCTATTGATACAGTTTGCGACGACAGCGAAGCAGTAAATTTTCCCACAGAGTTTTTGAACTCACTGGATTTGCCAGGCATGCCACCGCATAATTTACAATTAAAGGTTGGATCTCCAATTATCTTGCTTCGTAATTTGAACCCGCCCCGGCTGTGCAACGGTACGCGATTAGTCATTCAAAAATTAATGAAAAACGTGATCGAAGCCAGAATTTTAAATGGCAAGTTCAGAGGTGAAAATATACTCATACCACGGATTCCTATTATACCTACAGATGTGCCAATTCAATTCAAACGTATTCAGTTTCCGATTAGATTGGCATTTGCAATGACTATCAACAAATCCCAAGGTCAAACGATGTCTGTTTGTGGATTAGATTTGAGAACACCATGTTTTTCACACGGACAATTATACGTGGCATGCTCTCGAGTGGGTAAACAATCCAGTTTGTTTGTGTTAGCTAAAGATGGACTAACAAAAAATATTGTTCACGCTATAGCATTAAGAGATTGATATTGTTTAATAGTGTTACTGTCGTAATTGTTTAATTAATGATACATAATTTTAAGGAATAAATTATAATAACTTAAAAATAATGTTTGCCTTTTGTTATTTTTCATCGTTCACAGCGCTCCATGCTTATTTCACGCATATACCACATTCTTACATACATACAATATACACATTCTAACATACATACATACTTACAATAAGTAAGCTATTTTTTGTCTACACTAGAAATTACTAGGAAATTATTTATATGGCAAAACAACGTTTGCCGGGTCAGCTAGTATATATATATATATATATATATATATATATATATATATATATTATATATATATTTATTTATTATATATATATATAT
This sequence comes from Argiope bruennichi, assembly GCF_947563725.1. NCBI lineage: Eukaryota > Metazoa > Arthropoda > Arachnida > Araneae > Araneidae > Argiope > Argiope bruennichi. The sequence continues at coordinate 27,324,416 of NC_079153.1, forward strand.
ATATATATATATATATATATATATATATATATATATATATATATATATATATATATACTTTAAAATCTGGTGAAATTGCAATGAGATTATCAAAATGTAAAGAAATAACACCAATTTTGCTAAAACTGTTTGGTTGACCTTCCAAAAGAAAGACCAATAAACTTTCTCCCTGATATTGGAAAATATACGGAGTGCAATAAGTGTAAAGTAGCATCTTTGTTTAAATAAAAGCCATTCATCGTTTTTTTTGGAAAAATTTTTATAAGAATTATAGGTGTTAAAAATGTCATAAAATGAGTCTTTGAAACTCGGGATAATTTGATTAGATCAGGAATCTCTCTTTAAAAAGTGTACATTTAAGAAAAATATTTTTTCAATTAGCAATTTTTTTATAAAAAATGTAAGTCTGTGCTACATAAAATAAAATTCATGACAAAAATTCCACATTGATTCTGTATTGTTTTTTGAATATTGAACTTAATCAAAAAATGTACTTTTCTATCTGTCCGAAGTCATAAACTAAAATGAGCAACAATAAAAAAAAAATCCGATTTTAAAATATTTGCTCTGTAATTTCAAGTTATTATTATAATTATCGCCTTTCGTAAAAGATGAATAAAATTAAAATTGTAAAGAAAACATTTACCTTGTGGCTGCTGTTTCTCTAAACATATTACAGTAGTAGTGTTCGCAAGCCTAATTAATTCAAAAATGCGTCCAGGCTGAGTGTTTGCCGCAAAATTTCAACTTCAAATTCAATTTTTCATATTTTTTTCTAACAATCTACGACTGTAATATTTCCTGATATCGTAGAACATTTTAAAATTAACATTTTTGTAATTTAACAATTTTAAATTAACAACTTTTCGATTTTTTTTTTTAAAAAAAGATGGTTGGCCTACTTATAACTTAAACCAACAAAATTGCTGTAAAGGATTTTTTTATGTGAAATCCCATTTTAACTAAACCTTTTGGCTTTCGGAATTCGATTGTATAAATGTGTTTCGCTTCAGAATTTTGAATGTTTTTAAATACCTATAAACAAAAAAGGAATATAATATATATATTTTTTAAATTATCCTTACCATAAAGCAACTAATTAATTCATTATAAAATTAATTCATTAATGGCTATTCCTTTTTTAAGGAATTTTGCGATCCAAAGAATTATGAAACTTTACTGCAATGATTTTTAAAGCAATAATGATTTTATTGACATTATCAAACTTTTCTTGTTATACTGATCGTCCGAAAATAAGAATTCAAAATGATTATTTTTCATACTAAGGTAGTAAATAAATGGGAAAACCGCTTAAAAATTAAAAACTTTTAGAAGGACACTAAAATTCTGGAATTATTTTGTTTTATTTTAATTATTGTCTTTTTATTAATCTTTAACTTAAAGTTCATTATTATAAACTAGCCGCCTTGGACGACCAGCTTGTTTGCCATGATTGTTTATTTTTTACGTTATTAAACGATTAATATGGAATGCAGTTTTTATAAATTATTTGATATGACTTCAAAAGCAAGCGATTGGATATTTTTATGGATGGGTTTGAATTTCTTAACATTAAAAAAGCACTTGAAGTGAGCATTACACTTAAAAAAATTTTTTTCAAACCAATCCTATTATTAAAAGCATCGTAACACTATAAATTAAACTTGAAGAATTTATTAAAAATAAAGAAAAAAATTGTATGGAACCGAAATCGATATCATTAAAGAGATATTTTTTTGAGTTTTAAGAAAATGCAAAAACCGTTTTAGGAAATTATTAGTTTGGGAAGTCATCTATTTCCAGTATGATAGTCAGCGAGTGTCCATAGTGATGTTTAAACCTAATTTCACTCTCGATTATTAAACTTTTATATTAAAGTTTTACGTCTTAATTTTTTTTTAATCTTCTGACTGAATAAAGCGTTTGACACGGCGAGCAGCATTTATAATGTAATAATTTTATATAATTTGCAAAGTGTTGATTTAAGTACAGCTGTAAAAACGGTGAATAAATCAGCCTGCTGAAACAATCCTACATCGATATGTTTCCATTTCATTGCTGCCATTCCACTATAAGTAATAAGTGTTTACTGTTCCACGTACGTAGTGGTTTTCTCTCTCTCTATCTCTATCTCTATCTCTCTCTCACTCTCTCTCTCTATCTCTATCTCTATCTCTCTCTCACTCTCTCTCTCTATCTCTATCTCTCTCTCACTCTCTCTCTCTCTCTCTCTCTATATATATATATATATATATATATATATATATTAGTGAATCTTATAAAAAAATTTACTTTCATTCGTGCGGTACTAAAATTTTATAAAAACGAATCCATTAACAGATAAATCAGTTCTGAAAATACTGAAGTTACTTGATAGCCACAAATGCTCACAATTTTAACTCTTAATATAGATGTGATTGAAAAACAGTAGCAATACTTCATCTTTATAAACATGAAGCAGTCAAGTTAACAGTGCCGGATTTGCAAAAATGCAACTGCCAAAGCCCTCTTCGCTGATGGGCGTTCAAATTTTTTAAAAAAATTGTTACTTGTCTAGATGCCAAAGTGTGTTAAAAAATACTAATACAAAATTCTAAAAATATGAAATTTATGAATTATAAAGCATATAAATAGTATTACTATTTTGTAAAATATAATTAACCAGATATCAAATAATTGTCAAGTATCTGTTATAAATATATTTATAATCAAATAATTTATTTTATAAACTGTTCACTTAGTACAATATTTAATATGTAGTGGCATATGATTAAATTATAATTGGCCCAAACACGAATATTACTAAATCAGGATTTTACCCTAGTAATAAAAAAGAAAATGTGTGTGTGCGTATGTGTATTGGTGTTTTATAGGGGATCCCATTAAACCTAGAGTTAATAGATTTGACATAACTGTATAATGAGAAGTGAAAATGATCACTTTAGAAATATTTTATGATTTTGAAATTTTATTTAGAATTAACGCTGATTAAAAGTCAAAGAAAATTTTGACAGTTTATTAGCATAAATGTCCACAATTAATATACAACAAAAATAATGTTTATGTTGTTTTAAATTCCAAAATTTGTTTATCAGTGATACTGACTCATTGGTAGTATAATTTTTAATATGTTTTTAGTAAAATTTTAAACATGTTTCATAATTATTTTAGTACAATACACTTCGTTACTGTTAAGGAAGAATTATTATTACAAATAATTTGGTCGGGGGTTATTCTTTTCTTGTTTCTAATCAAATTATGAATTTGAATTCTAATCAAATTTAAAATTTTGCTTTTAATATACTTCTTAGAAGATTTACTTACAATTAAGATATCATTTCAGAAGAAAGCAGCGATGAAAATTGCTTGAATTGTGCTGTTTTTAAAATCTTCTTCTTTTTAATGTAATATGATTGGATTTGCAATGATATATGATCTTTCCTATCTCTCGAATATTGCTCATTTATTGCAGTAAACTGGATGTTTTTGTTAAATGTGGAATATTTTTATTGAATGATTCCCTGAATTTATATATATAAATTATGAAAAATATTTTGTAGTATACTTTGGACTTCAATTCCAGAGAATTCTACTTTTAGTTCTCATAATTTGAATAAAATTGCTTAGATACAGCTAAATCGTTTTTGTGTTAGTGCAAGTAGTTCTTTTTTCATATCAATGCTCAAATTTTAAGTAAGATGACAGAAAATTAGGGAGATAGATTGCAGAATGAACGGAATAGTAAAAATTAAAAAAAAATATTACGAGCTAGGTAATTACCAATTTAAAGTTTTATTTTTTTAGCAATTTTAGCAATTATTCATCTCTATGAAACAGATGTTCAACAAAAGCGGTGAATGATAAATAAATAGAAACATGCACGTTTTACATAATTATCGAATTAAAAATTTAACCTAAAATAAATAATGGAATATTATTTAATCAAGAAGTTTGTTGCGAAACTAAATATATAAAAAAACAATTGCTTTGTAATGTGCACTAGTTAGAATCACAAAATTTATAAATATGTCTCTGAAAGCTAACAAAAATGATGCAATAAAATTTGTTTAAGGTACACATTCACTTCAACTTTGTCTTAATTTGTTTTATTTATAGACGGGTTTATTTTCTTATACACCTTTTGAATTTTTAATTTCTACATGAATAACAAGAAAAGTTTCGCTTTTCTTGTTCGGCGGAAATGCTGGATCACTGGGGCGGAATGCCTCCATTAGCCACTTGGGCTGATGGTTTACCTTCGCCGGCTGCTGGATCTGCACAAACTGCCTGTTCAGGTCCTAGGTCTGGTGGCAAGGTCAAAGCTACAAAAATCATTTTAATAATAGATACAGAATTTAATTGATTATACTTATAAATAGTAGCGGCTTGTGCAAGGAATAGCACCATTTCCTACAGTTACTTCCCTTACATATTAAGATATATATAGTATTTGCAGATATTTATTTAATTAAAACTTGATTATCTTATCATAATAAAGTTTATGAAAATCTCTCTAAGAGCCTTATTAAACTTTAGCTCTTAGGCTTGCGTTTGTTACTTTCAATATTTACTGGACTTGTGGAAATTTACCGAAAAAGTATTTCGTAACTGAACTTTTCAAGAATCGCAACTGTTTTATCTGCATTTTTTCTTAAATTAATTGATTACATTTCCAATAAATGTCATTAAAACAGATTAAATTTCCAGTGTTGTAATGTTTATGTCAATTTATTTACAAATTTTCTATTTTTTTTATCGATTTGTTTAGTTTTATTATTTATGTGGATCACGTGTCTAGTTATCTTCCAGACATATGAAGCTTATGTCTGGAATATTATATCAAATGAAATGCATGCTTTATAGAGCCCATTACTTTTAGAATATTGGAGAAGAGGGAATTAATATTTGTCTCAGATTACCACAGTTTGGAAACGGAATTTTGAAGAAAAAAAATTTCTTGTTATGCTAATAACATAAAATTGGATCTCTAACCAGTTAGAAAAAGAAATTCAAATTTCAAAGCCAATTCAAATATTCTTCTTTTATAGTAAAGCATGTTTTTTTCATAGTGCACAACATTCTATTACAAAATTTCAACAACAATGTGACATTTCAGAAAACGTCTAATAGTATTTTAATAATTTATCTGAAAAAATAACGTGTATAGTTTGCATTATCTTGTAGTATCCCAGAATAATTTTTTTTATTTCCTGATTAAAAAATAGAAATTAAAACAAAATTCTAATTTCAAAGGATAATTAATCCAGTTAAATTATAAATGAATTTTGCTGACTTTATCATTGTTATCAATTTGAAGTGATGGCATTCGATGGAAAATAGGCATATAATTTATATGAGTGTATTTTCATGATCTGAAGGGCACATGAAATAATGTATTTTAATCCAAATTAATTCATTAATTACTCATTCTTTGTAACAGCTATTTTGCTTCGTTCCGAATTATCCTGCAATAATTATTGACATCTATCTTGACTTCTGATCACAATAAAGAATTGATCTGATGTAAGTAAATTTGATTGATAAGAAATTACTCTTTCTTGCGTCAAAAGTTATTTTACCTCCCATTCCCATCTACCCCAAACGTCTGTCTTTTTATCGTTTCTCAGTAAGAACATATAAGGTGTTCATTAATTATTGTCGGGGTTTCCGTACCTCATAACTTTCGAATAAAAAATATTACGCAAAAACCGATTACGTATTCGTAAATTACAACTCAAAGAATTTTATTAATGATATTAAAGTGTAAAGCTTGCACAATTTGCACTTTGTAGGCATTCAGCTGCAGGTGATTATGTATTCGTAAATTCGCTGAACAAATTTTGACTTTTGATAATCGTGCGGGTTCTCCGAGCCCCATATTCTACAGTTATATTTATTCACTTTTTCTGACACATGAAAAGTGGATTCGTCACTGAAGCACCATTTCCGAAGGTAGTTTTCATCATCCTCAATTCGAGTCAAAATTTGTTCAGAGAATTTACGAATACATAATCGCCTTCAGCTGAATGCCTACAAAGTGCAAATTGTGCAAGCTTTACACTTTAATATCATTAATAAAATTCATTGAGTTGTAATTTACGAATACGTAATCGGTTTTTGCGTAATATTTTTTATTCGAAAGTTATGAGGTACGGAAACCCCGACAATAATTAATGAACACCCTATATTTCCTTTCATGAAATATCGTATATGCATATTATAAGTATTGAATATACACAGATTGTAATAAGTTATAACCATTATATTCGCAATTTTGTCAGCAAGTGAACTTACAAAAAAAAAACCCACAGAAATGATATGATTTAATGAGATTTGAAAAGGAAATATTAAACATTTAGAAACGCAAACGGAAAGAAATACAAAATAGTAAGTTAATTTAGGAGTATAAAGTTGAGCTCTCACTTCAAGTGGAATATTGAGTCTCTAATTCAACTCATATTTCTTTGTGATTTTCACTATATGGAAAAACAACACAATCTAATAAAATGGTTTTTATCTTATTCTCGGAAATCTCAATATCTCGTGAACCACCAGAACAAATTTAGACTAAGTCGAATAAATGTTCTTCAAGCATATTACATACAGTTTACCAATGTCAACTTCAATAAATCAATCGCAGAGCTATACGAATAGAGAGTTTTCATTCTGGCATCTTCAACATAATCTATTAATTTATACATACATTTGTTGATAACTCAGTCGTAAATGATGCGAGAGGATTTATTTCCTCAAATTCTACAATCTTCTTTCTTACAAAATAGATTGCAAAGCATCATCTTGATTTTCTTCCCTCTATTTTCTTGCATACTTGATATCAAAAGCAACAAATTAACAACAGTTGCCAATTTTCATTTGTTAAACTTGATACTTTGATTGATAACAATATAGATTCCATTTTTCAATTTCTCATAAAAAATTAATGGATTATATGTTTTTATATGCCTCTCACATATACTAAATATCATTTCCGGCAGTGTAATAATTTATTCTAAGGGCTTGAATAATGATAATTTTTATTAATATAAATGTCTGTTATTGATGACCCTACAAGGAAAATTGTCAAGGACAATGACAAAAATATATTGTTTCTCAGGGAAGAGTATAAAAAAAAAGAAAATGGATCTTACTCGTTATGGCTATAGTATAGAGTTCCAAGAAATATGTGACTTTGCAACCTTTCTAGTACATAACTGATGTATATAAAGAATAATAGCATTTGGGAATGTTTCAGCTTCCCTTTTATTTGCGTATGGTTGCAGCTAAAGTAAACAAGCTTTAGAAAATAATAGTATAAAAGTTGGAAAAGTGCAGTTCATATTCTTCGAGGGCGGCTTAAGTAAGCCTGACAAGACTTCCTCTGGGCATACTGTAATCACTCCTTATTACTCCTTGTTCCCAATACCTTTCTGAATGACACAATTATTGCTATATATTTAGTTATTCCGCAGGAAAGAGCAACACTAAGTTGAAGTGAGCATGCAATAAAAGTTACCACTTCATGTGATAGCTGTTATCACAAAAGGAACAAAAAAAATTAGGAAGACTTTATTAAATCCACGCTTTAAAGAGAAACTTATTTAATAGAAAAAAAACTTAAGTTTTCACACTTTAAATATAAACAATAGAAAGGAAAATGGCAAATAAAATAATTTGCGATAACAATAGAAATATTTGTATTGCCATAACAATGTTTACAGAAAAGGAAAAAAATTATAATATATATATATATATATATGTATATTATAATTTTTTTATATAATTAAGTAATATATATATACTAGAGAAAAACTGGTAAAGCAATAGAATCAGTACCATGAAAAAAGATAAATCTTTAAATTTCTTAATGAAGTAAAAATAATTTTTTTTGTAATATAATCGAAAGCTAATAAAAAATGAAAAAAAAAACTCTTTTAATGAATTAAAATGCTAAATTAAATTTCAAAATACATAAATAATAAAACATTTGCGATGCTCACATTATCACTTTCTTAGTTATATTTAAACCAAAATTTTAGATAAAGATCTAGTGGTGTGTCATTTAGATCATTTTCACACATACATACTTCCTTATTATTGGTAGACATTATTGTCTAATGAGGAAGTGATTCAAGACATGCACAGATAGATAGAGTAAGTTCATCAGCAAGGATAAGTAATGTGCATAATTTAAAGCGATATTAATATATCTCCTATTGTTTTTATTACTTAAAAAGGAATGCTTGAACAAAAATTCCATTGATTCATTTTTCAATCGGAGACATAGAGATTAATATAAATAAAGAAAAAAAACGAGTCTTCTTTATTATTAAGACTGAAAAAGTGTTTATTAACAATTTAGCTCCTTTAATGCTGTAATGCTACTAATAAAGATTACTGTATGTCAATGCTAGTTTGCATTGCCCTATATATAGACCAGGTCAATTAATTTGCAGCACTAGACGCGTAACATTTTGGAGCCGGAATGAAATCTTTTTTGAAAGCCAATTTTTAAAACTTTAATTATAATTTTAGTTAATCAAAATTTGATATTTTTCATTATACTTTTCGAAACCATTACAGTATAAAAACGAGCTGTAGTCATCTTACAATTCCAAAAATTGTTTCTTTAAATGATAAGATTCTTTTTGTTATGCATTTTTATTTCAATGTTTAAAAAAATTGTTAAGCCTAATTTATAACAGTATATTTCATTGTTGAAATGAAAACAATAGCATTTTCATTAATTGTATTAATTTTTCCTCCAAAATTTTCACCAAATCGGGATTAGTATTCATTATTCACCAATTTCAATTTCATCGGGATTAGTATAAGCAGGCTTTCACTTTTTTTTTATATTACTTACATTTAAGGTTTACTTGCATTTGCATTTAAGGTTAAACTTCAGAATAAGTAATAGCGAATTTTTTTTAAATTATTTCTATTTACTATTCCCTAGGATGTACTTGGATGATCCCAATATTGGGGATATATTAGGGAAACTCAAAGCACAATTAACAGAAGTGCATCTAAAATAATATAAGTAGTAGGATTTTTTGAATTTGAAATTTAAAAATATTTTTGATGGAAGAAATTAAAAAAAAGTTAAACAAAATATTTGATTGAAATTTATAAAAAGAAATAACCCCGGCAAATCAAATGATCTCCAAAAGCAGCTAGTAACTACATAAACTAAACAAATGCATTTAAATTTTGTTTATTTGTAAGAAAAATTAAATTACCACATATTATTTACCTTAACTGAAAATTTTAATTCGGTATATTCAATTAGTACATTTCCTATTTATTTACATTTCATTATTAAATTTATATGGAAAACATTTCTTTAAGTTTGAAGTAATTAGTTAATACTTGTAATGTTATAGCTACAAATTAAAGGTAATAATGATTACCTTCTGAAATTTAACGAAAGATTTAAATTTAATATGTGAAGTAGTAGTAAATAATTTGTGAGTTAGTGCAGTATTACATACTGGATAGTTAGTACATATTGCATTATACAAGGAAAAAAGAAATCATTCTAAACACTCTACTAATCCACAAAAATCCACAAAAAATGTCACTTAGTTACTTATTATGTAGTAGGCATTCATTTAGAAAGGGGTCAGAAATAATGTCACTCTATTCATTCAATCGAAATCGTTATTTGCCAAATCACAAAATAGTTAATAAGCTCTTAAAATAAAAGTAACGACTGAAAGCTATTTATGATATAAGACTAGAAGTTCATACTTACTCGCATGTGCCGATTCAGCTGAAAAAATATAAAAAATACATAAATCACCTTATACGCTTTTATTTTTAAAAAATTATTATCATGAAAAATGCTAAAAAGGGAATATTCAATATTCAACTTACGCTGAACATCGCTCATTGAAACTAGAAAGAAAGGAAACGAAATATAAAGTGACAATGAAAATTTAACAAATGTCATTAAATGAAATAAAAATAAAATTTTAGAGCTTTGTTACATCGTCTAATAAATTTAGGCATCACTGCTAGAAAAATTTCACAAAAGTTTATCTTTGCTTCAGCTTATATAAATAGAAAGATCAAAATAATTTTATATGTATTCGAAAAATCGAAAAACAATCATGCATTATATTCAAATTATTTCAGTTTCGGTATATAATGGAAAAACACTTACGATGGAAGAAACTAAAAAGCAGCAAAACAATAAAGAAAGTCATTTGTTTAGTAATAAAAAACATTTTCCTTTATTCTTTCGCCCTCAAATCAACTTACGATAAAGACACCAAAAAATATCATATCTTTTTATATGACTTCCCCAATTAGAGTGCTGGAACGCTTATGTTTGTTTTCATCCTGATACGGTGGCTGATCAAATAGGACTGTGCAATCCATTAGTGCATTGTTTCATCATTATGCGCCCATATTTCTTTCCGGTTTGTGAATATACTTCCATTGAGTGGTAAACGCACTAACAAGCTTGGATTCTTTGACATTATCAGGAAAAAATAGGAATTCTTTTAATCTTCTTTTAAATCAAAACATTCAGTTAGTGAAAGATCAACATCTGCTCAATTAAAGGAAGTAAAGATTTATTTTTTGGCCAAAAAATATATCGATGAAAATTTAATAATGCCAAAAATAGACTGTATCTGTAAAAATTCATCATGAGTATTTAAATAATTTCACTTTTGAAATTATAATTTATTAAAAATTATTCTGGCAACAGATTTCAATTATTTCCTTGAAAGCAATAATAGGGAGGGGGGGGAGATTGAATTCTATACATAAGTACGTTTTGCTTGTTTACGTAACAATTGAGGTATATTTATTTATCGTCGGTCACATGAGCAATATTCAAGTGGCAGTACACTTTACTTCCGGCATAGTAAGTGCTGTGTCAGTGCTGTGACATCTTGGTAATGCCAATTCTTAAAATGATGTTACTTATCCCAGTCAAAAACTATGTTTTGCTTGATTACGGAACAATTAGTTCATGTATCGATTTTTGGTTCACTAGCATAATGTCGAAGTTGTTGCTCATTTCACGTCTGTTATTAAAAAACATGTTAGTAGCCATACATATCAGTCCTGTCATGTCTTATAAATGATGATATTTAAAATGGAATTACTTATTCTAATCAACGATCACGTTTTGCTTGATTACATAAAAATTGGTCCATGTATGTATCTTTGTTTATATGTGTAGCATCCATGTGCTTTACCATTTCACGTCTGTCATTGTAAAGCATATTAGAACCATTGATATCAGTGCTGTGACAGTGATGGTATTTAAAAAAATATAACTTACCCAATTCAATGGCCAAACTGGATTTATCATTTACTTTATCGGAATAGAATAACTTTTGCTATATATATTTTAGATATTTACAGAAATAAATTCATTTCTGCATTTACAAAACATCATTTTTCCTCCTTTTAGCTGTTCTCTTTCTCATCGACCTCCAGGGACCTCCCATGGTCATCCATTCCGACTTATTTATGTCAGCTGTTTACTCTCTCACGTCCCCTCTCCTTTCCTGAGATTCTTATTCTGGGACTGGGTGAAAATACATTTATCTGGATTGCTATAAGATAATGTCACAACATCTTCAATGTCGTCGATTTTTATAAATGCCGTATTTAAAATTTAGTGCCAAGAAGAATATTTTTTAAATAAATCAAATACAGAAAATGAAGTGGCCATCTAATTCATATGTTTCTTTACCATTCTAAATCAACCGACGGGGGGGGGCATCTCGAAATGAGGATGAGATCTTCAAACACACCAAAGATAGCTATTTCGTAACTATCGTTCATCTATACCATAGAATTAATACCAAAAATAATGATTTATTTTACTCTATAAATAACCACAAAAAATTCACGAAAAGAATCCAAAATAAAAATAAGAACATTCCTCGAATTCACGGCATTATCTATATTTAGCAATTTTAAACTGAACCGGAGGGGTTCTAGTACCATTATTAGAGAGTATGCGAATAAGTGCTACAAGACAATTCCTGATAGAGTATATTTTTATTTTCTCTTATACATTTTGGAATTTTGACGAATTTCTAAATTTCAGATCTGAATTTAGTTCGTAAAATGCATTACTCTAATAAATTCGTTCCTCTCAGAGTTCATAAAATAATTTTTTGATTGCCTGTCTGTGAACACGATTGCTCAATAAAACAGGAAATTCAATCTAGACAGATGAAATTCAGTATATAGACTTTAAACCACATTTGTAAATTCTATCAGTATTAAAAGAAATCCATTTAAAGGAAATCTCTTTGTTAGTCTTTTCAAAAAAAGGTGAATTCGATAGTTTCTAAATGTAAGGCGTTAACTGAATAAAATTTGGAACATAGGTTTAACATCTAATATGTAAATTTTTATGAAATTTTGAATCAAATTATTCAAACAGTTGTCTCTCCCTCTCTAATTTTACATACAAGAAACGAAATGCGTTTTCAATCAATGAAATTCGGTATGCAATTTTATTACTAGAATAGCAGTTTCATGCAAAACTTGGTTTCAGTCGGTGGAGAAATAAGGCGCCCGAATAGATATTCGCAGGATAGATGCAGTAATAATACCAGACTTAGGGCAAAGAAATATATTTTGAAACTATTGTTCGTCAATGCCACATAAGGCACTCATGTATTTCTCCAAGGTTCACAATTTTATGCGGCGGAGTTTCGGGGAGTGGGGAAATAAGAATTTTATTGGAAAATATAGAAAAACTTTCGAGACGATTACTCCCGCTGGCTACATTCTCGGTAGCAAGATGATTCGATCCAGCTATCACACAATTGAACATTAAATGAGGCGATGTTTTAATATTATACATAATTGGGTACACATTTTTGATAAAGAATAAAAATCTAATGAGAATGTGCAATTTGATTGTGTAAACGTATTTTACGTATTTGATATTCATATTCACAACAAACAGGATGGCAAGGTATTACAAATATGCGGCATAAATATTTATCACAATGTAAAGATTGAAATTATATTCTTAAGGAATTATGAATATTAAATTATGCATAATAGATTTTAAACGCAATCGAAATTCCGAATAGATGAGGATTCTGAATTAGTACAACATATGTACTAATTCAGAATATGTCAATACTTCAGTCTCCGACAATGTTTAATTGATAATAATAAGAGAAGATAGGAGATAAGTATTGAGTAACCTCTACATTTGACAAAAAGGTTAAGATTAAAAATAATGTTTATTAAAGAATTCCATTGCTTAATTTTTCATTGGAACGCTTATTAACTGAGCAGAAAATATTTGCTTTTACAATTGGAATATGCCAATATTTAAAAATATGCATTTAGAAATAGAACTATGAGATATTTAAAAGAAATAAATAAAAGTATTTAATAATATAAATAGGAATAAATGTTCTGTTAATAGAAAAATAATGGATTATAATATAAAACATTAATTAAAGAAAAATTATGATGATAAAATATTGGATCTAAAGTTTAATATTGGTTATATAGCCTATATTGCAATATAATACTATACAAGGAATCAAAAGATAATTTATCTGAAAACAAGTGTTAATAAATTTCTTGTAAACAGTGATAATAAGAAAACATTTCTGTTAATTCCAAAGTAAATAATTTTTTTTAAAAAAATTATCCATATGATAATTTTTCTATTACAAAGACAATATGTATCTAAGTGCTTGTGATTTCATTATCACAAGAAGCATTTTCATAGAGAGTGCTTTACATGATAGTGAAATGGGCCATTGATTCTATTCTGTGGACAAAGTAGACATTAATAGTGTCCAGTATAAGATTTAGAATGATAAGTCATATCACTGAATCTCCGCCCCACCCGAAGGCACACGGATAACGAAAACTGAATGACCGGATCGTCACAACAGCAACACTGACGGGAACTATGGTTGAGTCCTAAGGGCCATCACCGGCGATGGTATAACCCTTCCCGACGGAAGTAGGCCCCGTCATCGATGGCAGGAGCCAGATGCCCCACCTTTTTTTGTATCCAACAGGGTGGCAACCAAGTTTTTTTGTTAAATCTAGAGTCCGATCTTTGTTGGCTGATTGCTGGTTAATACACAAGGATCTAATATGTATTTTGGACATAGTTCTTGCGTTGGATTGATACCAAAATTTTAATACAAAAACTGCAAATGCAGTCATCAGATCCAAAACCAAATTACTAAATTTCATTTGTTTAAGTTGTTAAGTTTCGATGTAGGCGAAATTACAGACCGAACAGTCAATCCTTAGATTAATTTGTTTAAAAACTTTATAAGCAATAAGATTTTAGATGCTATATCTGTGCATCAAATTTGATGCATTTAGGTCTTCACGTTTTATGAATATCGAGTATACTTATACACAATCAAAAGAACACAAAAACTTCCTCCATATCGATTTGGTTCAAAATTTAATAAAAATTTTCAAATTTAGAATTAAATCCTTATACTAAACTTCATTTTCTTAGCTCAACTTATTAGCTACCTAGCTTTTGACTTTTTTTGTTGGCATAGTTCAAAAAATGTGTTTTTCGAACTCAAGAAAGTTTGAGACGACAAATTTGAATTTTTTTCGATGATTACAATTGTTTCTCTTTGGAGACATAATATCCATTAAAGGACAAAAGGAAAAAAAAGAGAAAGTAAAATTCATTTTTGTATTTTCTTAGCTTTCAATACTGGAAGCCGAAACATGCAATCAAATATTTGCATATGCACTGAAAGCTATTTGAATATTTGCACAACAATGAAAAATATTGTTTATATATATATATATATATATATATATATATATATATATATATATATATATATATATATATATATATATATATATATATATATATATATTTAAAGGGTGGACAAAAAGTAAGTATAAACTTTAAAAATTTATAAAACCCGGAAAATTAAGAAAAATAAAAAACTGTTTTGCAGGTTTAACATCGATAAGTCGTGGATTTTTTTTTTTTTTTTTTTTTTTTTAAGATAAGGAAAAAAAATTAAAAAAACATCCGATAGGTGGCGCTTCTTAAATAATTGAAAGAAAAGACACGCAAACAACAATAATAATGTTACAAATCATTTACTATAGCAATATATGTTCCACATGTCCATCGCCGCTAATGATAACACTTGCAGACGGGCCACAAACCTAGCAACGGCAGATTGCAACTTATATACATGACAGCTTCCGGTGGATTGCATCTTTTAATTCCGGCAGATTGGATGGACGGGATCGATACACCCGAGATTTTAAATTTTCCTACAGCCAAAAGTCTTCTGGTGTCAGATCTGGAGGCCGAGGAGACCATGAAAACTTGCAACGTCTGCTAATGTTTCTCTCGGGCCCGAACGTTTGTTTAGGAATTCATTGACAGGAATAGCAGTGTGATTTGTTGCTCCATCTAGCATAAACAAAACAGTAGAAGGCACAGTTTTTACACGCAAACATGGAAAAACCGTTTCGAGCAGTGGCGTTAAATAACGCTGAGCTTTACTGTTACCGTTTTCCACCCATTTACTGGACACACTATTTCAAAGAAGAGAGGTCCTATGATGAAAGAACCTGTGAAGCCACACCATACTGTGACTTTGGGGGAATGTAGTGGTTTCTCAAGATACACTTGTGGATTTGACGTGTCATCTAGAAGCGACAGTTATGTGTGCTAAGTCGCCATGGAGCGAGAAATGAGATTCATCTGTCCACAAAATGTTAAAGATCCAGAAGGAATCTTGTTTAATTTCGGAGAGAGCCACCTCGCAAATGCTTCTTTCACTACGGTAACCGATGCTAAAAGTTCATGACAAGACTGAAATTCTGGATCAAAAGCGTAAGCATTTATAATCGCCTGTCTCATTTGCATATTTCTCATTGCATATGCTAAGTCGTTCATATCAACGCCATCTGTCGGCAATTTTTTAAAACTTTTTTTCTTATCTTAAAAATAAGCCGTCACCTATCAATGCTAAACCTGCAAACCTATTTTTATTTTTATTATTTTTTCGGGTTTTATTAATTTTTAAAGATTTTAAGGACTTTTTGCCCAACCCTGTATATATATATATATAACAATATTTTCATCATATATATTATATATATTATTTTCAACAAATTGCAAATGCTTTTGAGAAATAATTTAATAAAAAAGAAGTTGATATGATTAAAGATATACTTTTTTTAAAAAAAAAATTAAACTGGTTCAAAAGTAATTTCTGGAATTATGTTCTTTAAACTTTAAAATTTAAAGCGAATGGGAAAAAATGTGGGAGATTTATGAAATTTTATTAAATTAAAATTTAGGAAAGAAAATTGCTGGAAGGAGCAATTTTAATACTCCAGATTATGTTTGGTCTAAATTTAATAGTTTTAAATCAAATTATCCAGTCAAGCGGGATCCCACAGATATCAACTAAATACCAAGTTAAAATAAAACAGAGATATTAATAATACCTTAAAATTAAAAGATATTAAAAATAAAAATATGATTAATTCAATTAAAATAGATTTGCATCTCTGTGAAAGATTTTTATCCCATTATCTTGCAGAATTAATATCAGACATCATTAAAAAACATGTTTTAAAACAAATATATAGAAAATTGTTTGAGAAAAGTATAAACTTATTAATAAATGAAATCTATTTTTTACAACATCTAAATTAATAATCTTCAAAAAATAACTAAGATATAAAAACGAATAAAAACTTCTGCCCACTTAAAAAATTAAACTAATTAAACAGCACTCTATTTAAAAAAAAAATATTTTCATCTGTAATTTAGTCTAGGATAAAGAATTTCAACATTACCCAAGTCCATAATTGGACTACGATTTCAGGAAAGTAGCGGGTATGATTAAAATAGTGGCGGGACCTTGAATCCAGAAATGACATTCCTGTTTAATTAAAAATTCAGTGAGTCGCCCACCATTCTTTTTCAATACATAATGGATCGGCCGCGGAACTGAATTCTCTTTCTACCTTTGTAGTGTGAGCAGCTGTTGTAAATGAAAAGAAGTTCTTTCAACGCATTTCATTAAGTGCGTTTACTTTGAGGCAAAATTAAGAACATTCTTCTTAATGAATGCCACAGAAACAAAAGAAGATGGAGAATCTCATTTCCCTGCCGTAAGTCATTTAAAATGTATGAATCAGTTCACCGGAAAGAAGCTTATCTTCTTTGAATGAGGAGACTTAATGATTATTAACAGTAATATCAAAGAGTTAGAAAGTATAAAGAAATTGAGACGAGAATTGGGTTCATATCGATTGGGCCTGATACTTTCCTGATACTTTTATCTAATGACACATTTTATCATCCTTTTCTCGTCTGCCACATATTAAATATTATTTATAGGAAGATATTAAAGTTAAAAAAAGATTATCTGCACCCAAACAGTTCTTTACTTAAAATTTTGGTTTCGAATTTAAATTTTACTTCGTTTTTTAAACCCTTATTAAAATGTTTGGGCTTTTATAAATTTAAAAGATTGATAGCAAATTTATATTGCTTTTATTTTCTAGCGTTTGAAGTATAGAGGAAGTATTGTAATTAGTAAAAAGAATGAAATTCGATATTTTAACGAATTTTCATGTTTTAAATGTTTCTTAACTCGAACAACTCTTTTTTGGCACTATGTTTTTATGAATGCCTATCTGTCTGTATGTGAATACGATAAGTCAAAAGTGGTTTGGGATAGACAGCTCAAATCTGGTAAATGGAATTGCTATTAAATTTTAAATTTCTATCAAATTTTGAACTAACTTTAATTCGCAGGAAGTCTACATTGTTTTGGCAGTTCGAGGACAAAATGCAAACAGTTAAATAGAAAAAAATTAGTATATAGGTTTAGCACCAAAAATATTAATCCAAATCCGTCAAACAGTTGAATGTCTTTCGGTTGTATTTTCACATTCATGTACCCTCAATAATTGAAATGAAAAAAATTATTTTGTTATCTTGTAATTACAACTGTAGCTTTATGGCAAATATTGGTGTCAGCAAAACGGTACCCAAAATACATATTATCGAGATAGATTTAATAAAAATGCTAGATTCACTCCCAAACTTTACAAATCGAAACTATCTAGCATCATGCTATACAAGATATTCACGACCTTATTTTTGTTTGTTCTTGAACCACAATTTTATGCGACGGAAAAGGGATAAGAGCTTTATTGGAGGGTAAGTGACACAATTCCAGGGAGAACACGTATTGTTTTGTTTAAAGCCGCAGTTTTAAAGACATTGAAGAGACTTTTACATTTTTAAATTCATTTTAATCCATCCCAGGAAAGCAATTTATTTACAATCAGGCGCGGACAGAACACGTCCACAACAGCGTGGAACAAAAGCATAAATAAGGAAGGGGCGAAACAAATGTTTACTAGTCTTATATAACTTGGAATTTCTGGCCATGTGTCGATTGAATACTCGCGTTAACCTTGGATAAGGGCACCGAAGGGATCATTTTCACTTGTCACGTGGAACTGTTGCGCATCATTTTTACAAAGTTTCAACAGTAGAAAAGGATCAGGAAACAAAAGAAAACTTTGGAATGACTCCGACATGGGCCGAATTAGACAAAAATTTCGGAAATCAATTTCGATTATATATATATATAATTTAAATTCTAATTAATTTCTTAACTTTTATCTTAATTTATCTCATATTAACTCCATTCTAAATTGTTCTCTTATTTCTGATCCGATTCTTCCCTCTTTTTTATTTAATTAATTCTACACTTCCTCAAGAAAATTGATTAATTCAGAATTCTCATGCACTCTTATATCAGCACTATCCAAAGAAGTCCCTATCAGAATCTCATAGTAAAATCACTGAAGGGAAAAATTTCTGTCCTTTTTGCCCTTGTGTCAAGATGTAGATAGATGTATCTTTTACCCCTTTTTCCTTGTACAAATTATGCATCCGCATGAAATAAATCAAAGTTAAAATTTGTTTGCATATATATATATATATGCAATATATATATACGCCCAGTTCTCTCTCTCTATCCATATATATATATATATATATATGGATAGAGAGAGGGGGGGCGATTAATAGAAAATCAAATATCATTTTAAGTATCATTCGTACATAGATACATCTTTCAAGGCTTACGGTAAGAGAGTGGAAGAAAGAAGAAAAGCAAGGAGAATAGTCACTAAGATGTTCATCTGTATAGAGATATTTCTGAAAAATATTTCGGACGATTTTTCGCAACAACAATTATTTGCAAAGTAAGTTGAAAAGTCATTTCTTGGATATACAAGATATAAAGGTTACGAGTAAGGTTCAGTTTTAATTTTTGAAATATTTTCCTGAGAAACACGATATTGTTCACAGTTATTCATGAAATTTTCATTGTGGGGTAATTAAGAACATGTTTCATAGTAAACTAGGTAGTGGTAGAAACATTTTTTTAATCTGTTCATATTTTTATATGCATTTACAATTCATAATTTCTAAGTGTTTTTAATGGCTTAAAATGTGTTCCATAATACACACAGAAATGAATACCGATGTAATATATACTATAATCTCCAACACCATCGTCGGGTTGATATACACATCTCTCCAAGCCGGGGTGAAATCCTCCTTTTTTTATTCAGAATCTGTATGTTAATTCAAAATATTCTTCTTCGTTCTTTTTTTATTTTTGGTTTTTTTTTCTTTGACCTTTCTTCTTCACTTTCTTTTTTTCGTGCTTTAATTTCTTATTAATTATGTTGCCATGTTCTTTTTCAATTTTCATTTATTTCTGAAAAGTCAGCTAGAATGAGAGATTTTTTTTTTTCTATTAAGTGAGTCATTATTAGAATCTTTCTAAGGTAACTCTTTTAGAAAAGATCTGGTCTTTAAGGCTGAATGTTAATTTTTAATAAATAATGAATTACTACATGAATCAAACACAAATGGAGATAAATCTTACGAATTTTTATATGTTATACGATTTGTCCCATCGCCCAGTATCGAACAATTTTGTTCATGAAAAAAATTTTATTGCGAGTTATAAAATAAAACAGCTTTTTAAACTCATAAAACCAAAATAGATAAATAAAACCAGTTTTAAAAAGATTAACTAACTTATCTTACATCAAAATTCAATAAATATTTTTTTTAATTCCCATTTCTAGTTAGTGAAGCACATGTTCACAGTTCCCCAATACCTATTTCGGCTGGCCACTGACAGAGTTAGCGTCAAAGGGCCGTCCTAAAAATCATGTTTAATGAAAATTCTGATTAAAAATTTTAAAAACCATTGTGAAACGCGTTACTTACAACTTACCCCTTGTTAACATTAGCTATATTTTCCTTAATAAAAACCTTTATTTTTCACGCATTTATAATAATTTAATGCATGACAGTAAGTGATATTGAATCTAAGAACATGCTGCTTGCCATCCTGCTAATAATTAATTGCTATAATTTGTTGTTAAATTAATAACCAACAATTTTAAAGAATACCATCATGTGGTTTACATACATATTTTCGCGAAAGAAAAATGGTTATTAATAATTAGTAGATGTTATTCAACAATAGATATAGAAGAAACCAACTAACAACAGGGAAGAGAAAAATCATAATCTTTGGATAATAAATAACGCTGAAGGAGAAATCCGAAGATTATGATTTTGATTAATTTCAATAAAAAAAGGAAGTTTTGAAGCTGGAGGAAGCATTGCATGTTGAACCATCCTTGTTGATTTTTCTACACACACACACACACACACGCACACACACACACACACACACACACACACACACACGCGCGCGCGCGCACGCACACGCACACGCGCACACACACACGCACGCACACACACACACACACGCATATATATGAATATAGATTGATAGATTATGTCAAATGTATGAGAATGTTAATCCGCCATTTATAAATCTGGAACTGAATAGAATTGGCAGTGATTTTAACTGAATGCGATTTTTTTATTATGAATTGTTGCTAATTTGAATAAATCAAAATTTATTTTGGTGGCTATTGATAGTTTGCATTTTAAGAGAGTCATATAACAGATTTTTTTACTTGTATGCTTAAGTAGACTTCATCAGAAGTTGTAAATGTCAGTGAAAAATGAGTTGAATAAATGAACTTTCTCCATATTTTAAAGTGCATACTTAAGTCGTAGATATTGGCTTCTCATGTGATATAAAATGCAAAAATTTCTGCTTTTATAAAAATTTCCATTTTTCAAAAAAATAAAAGCAGAAAAATGATTATAAAATATTCAAGATTGATGGCGTTATCTCTAAAAATCGGTTTTACCAACAGAATTGGTGATAAAATTACTATAAATTATTCCAAACTCAAAGCATTAATTAATTATGGCAACATATATGCAACATTCCATGAAATAAAATGTACTTTTAATGAAACAGTCTAAAAGCAATATTTTCGGCTACTTCGGGACATAAAATTCTGAAACAACATGCAATAAGTCCATATCATTTCAATTATATTCTTACTGGGATCAGAAAGTAAAACAAGAATTTTCCAATTACTCATTAGTATTTGGAGTAATTGAGAACATAACGGGTTAATAATAACCGTCACCGTAAGGAAGACCTGTTTATTAATAAATTAATATGGGGGAAAAGTTACATTTTAATGACCCTTTGAAGATTTGATTATAATTTCCCTTAAATTATATGTCAGCTTTCCATACTGTACGTTAATTTCAAATTGAAGAAAATGATAATGTTTGCGAAATGAGTTCACAGTTACCGAAACTAAATCGTTACAATATGTATTTTTTTCATATTTAAATATAATTTTTTATTTGTTTTCAGTTTATTTTATTAATCATAATTCTATTGTTTGAACTAATTATTAGTTTCACTTTATAAACATTTAAAGCAAATATACCTATTTAATCATGGAAAATCTTCTTAATATTTCATATTTAATAAAAAATTACACCTAATAGCGAAAATTGCAATAGAAATACTTCAATATCGGATAATTATGAGAAATAATATGTAGATGTTATTAAAAAGCATAAACGTTATTAGCAAAGTCAAGATAAAACATAAACATCAAACGTGCTCTTGGTCTAGCCAAGACAAAACGAAGATAAAAGTTGAGTGATATTCTATATACTGATACTGTGTATCAGATTAATACAATATAACCCGATGAAAAAGTAAGACGTATGAGAGGTTATCTATCGATATAGTTAGTATAAAGCAAATTTTACAAATATCGATATAGCAAAGTTTTGCCAAACTTTAACTGAAAAAATTTGGAATAAATGATATTGTGAAAGTATAAGAGCTAAGTAGAAATTTATCTTTTATTTCAAGAAGAATACATTTTTATGCTACTGTTCCCAAAACAAAACTAAAAAAAGAGCTAGAGGTGCATTGTATATTAACTTCAGTGGTCTACAAAGTAGTCTAGTATAGCCACTAAATTTTGCAGGTAATTATTTCTTGGGTTGTAAGTATTCATCAGAAAATTCTAAATAGATATTTAATTAAAAATTGATTAACATTTTTAAGTACATTCTCAATAATTTCGAAGTGTATTATCGCACAAAGTTCGCTATTTATACTTATTTATAGGCAACAGTTTCGGAACAATAATGCTTTTTTGTGTACACATTTTCGCTTATATGTAATGAAGTTTGAAAATAAAATACAAATAAGCAAACAAAACAAAATATTATTACTAGAAATCTTTATATAAAGTTGTTCGGTGTTTTATTTCGATTTTTTTAAAGGCTTTTCATTCCTTGGGAACAAAATTTTAAATTATTTATTTATTTATTTTTTAGACTGAGCAACGTATAATGTAAAAAGTTTGAGGTTAATCATTTTTATAATACGAAAGATTACACTTTTTAGTTTTAGACTACAAAGATTACACTTTTAAGTAAAAATAAAAATAAATTAAAAATATATTTTTATAAATTTACATCTTAATAGAAAATGCATTTTAATTAAAATAACATATATAATATAAAAACATGATATGTAGAGTAATAATATGCTAAGTGTAAGGGAATTTTAATCGCATTCATCGCATATTATAATTTTAAATTAATATTTTCAAAATTTTCTTTCTTATGACTTTTTTAGTTTCTGACTATTTTTTTCTCGGGTCATAGTTTCAGTTTAATGTTTTTTTTTCAGTCTCATGATTTTATGGGGTTTTTTTCACCGCAAGAGTTTTGTTGGAAATCATACTTGCTGCTTATTAATGCAAGTTAATAATTAATATTAATTAATTTTGTAAATATATTAATAATTAATAAGTCTTTACATATTTTTAAATTTTTATTATTTTATAATTTTTTACTATTATTTTTCATATAGAATTGTGGATATTATAGAACTTTAAAATTAAATTTTTCCCAAATGCACTCTTAGCTGAAAGTTTACTTGAGTTTAAATTTTGTGATGTCATCAAAATATAGCCGAGTGAATAGGCTAAATTTGTCTTTTAAATTTGTTTATTTATAATATCACAATCGGACAAAACACACAACATAAAACACATAATATAAAAACATTCACAACATATAAACAATAGGAAATTCATACATTACAATATTTGTAAATCCATTCCCACGACCATTATCTTAATCCAAAAGATAGAACACCATCAGAACAGCATCAATGCCTTTCACTTTCAACACCACCAAACACAACAAAATATCACACAACTCCCAGAAAAAAATTAACCGGTGTGATGCCATTATGTTTTTGATCTACACCAATACGGTGCTGACATCTATTTTCTGGCAATATTTGGGTCAAATTCTTTACAACTTATTATAAGCAAATCCCATAGTTCCAGAAATATCAAAATTGTACATTTGCAACTATAATAAATAAACAGAATTTGTAACTCCATTAAAATAGAACAATATTATCACCCTAAAGCCTACTGTTATTTTCACTGTGTTCCAATTTATAGATGAAAACTTTAATAATGAAATTTAATTTAATCTGATATTATTTTATCTTGATACACTCAAAATTGGTTCAGTCTTTCGGATTTAATTTCTTTTTTGATTTTTTTTAATATAACTTATTTTTTATTGTCTCTTAATCATACGGTCTATCCTAAGTAGTTTGGTAAGTGAGGTTGTATTTGCTTTTGTAGACTATTTGCTCTATTTATCCTTTAGCAGCCTTTTCGAAGAATTTTGTGTAGTTAAATATATTCTGTGGGCTTGAGTGGGTAGACTCTTTCAAAGATTATTTGTAAGATTTTAACCCGCGAGCACTCGCATCGGGTATGACATGTCCGATCCATTTTCATTCAGCGTTTTTGTTACTTCCTGTTTTTCGGATTAGGCCAGAACCTCATGTAGCTGTATCCAAGGCCACATTCTTTCAGTAGGGAAAAAAACCAGTTCTGTTCTAAAAATAGATTTTGAGAAAGAGGGGTTGTGGGCATGTCATACCCGTGCGAGTCCTCGTGTTCGTCAAACGTTTCCATTTCAGTCTCTTAGTTTAGTGCAGTATGACGCGCTATATGAATTACGAGGAAGAAAGTGAATATTTACTACACCTTATAGAAACTGTTTCTAGTGACGATGAACCTTTATCTGACGATAGTATTGCGTCTGAGGATGAAGAATACTGCAGCGATCGCGATTCTTCTACTGAAATTGAGACAGAAATAGAAGATGAATGCAAGAGTATGAAATCGCCGGCCAATGGTTATTCTGTTTTCAATTTTGAATGTGGCCAGTATTAATTCTAGGATTTTGTTGATGTCCACGAAAAATCCTCCCATAGAGTTTAGAAACGGGCGTTTCTTTTTGAAAACACTGGGACTCGCTCTTTCAGAACAACACAGAAACCGTAAGCCTCAAGGAATAATAACAAATCCAAGCACTTCTAAGGAATTGGGATTTACTAATAGTGAACCGCCTGCAAAAAAGCTCAAAGGAAACTATAAACGATGTGCATTTTGTCCATGTAATAAAGATAGAAAATCAAGGTTTATGTGATAAAAATGTGAAAGGAGTCTCTGTGTAGATTATCAGTATGTAATTTGTAAAAATTGTCTCTAAACATGTAAGTAATTATTATTAAATTCACTTAAATTCTTAAATGCATTGTTTTGTAATATTTAATTACCTAAGGTTTGCTTATAAACAGTATTAATTAATATTTAAATAGCAGAAATGAATTAGGGTATGAGATACCCGGCGCGAGTTCTCGTGTTCGAAAATGGGTGCGAGTGCTCGCGGGTTAATTTAAGCGATTAAGATTATTTTAAGAGAATATTGTGAAGTACTTAATTATGTAAACAATTATAAAATGTTAATTTTATAATTATTTCAGTCCTAAAGATAACAATTCATACTTGCACTTTGTTTACCATTCAAAAATATTTCTTATACAATATTTACTATTAATACTTACTAATCATTTCGATAATATTTGCATTTTGTTTCATTATGTATGATATATTTTTTATGTTTTTTTCTTAACACGACTTAATTTTTATAAGTAAAAATACATTTTTATAAATGTTTTTCCATTTCTTATTCGATGAAATAGAGTTTTAGAAACAGCAAATATTGAAAGTTTAGAATCTGCAAAATTCCATTTAACAGAAAAGGAATTTTGTAGAGTTAAATATATCGTTGTTTTAGAAATTAAATATCATTTGACCAACCACTTAAATATAAATTTGTATTGCATTTCAGAGATGACATAAAAAAGCTTTTGACACTGAAGGGAAAACGAGCAGCATAATTACTATAACAAATAAGTTAATGTACTCTGAAAATTAAAAAGTCAAAAAATTAAAAATCAAACACTCGAATCTCAAGTCCGATAATACTACAGACATGATACGTCTCTTTTAATTTTAAAATTTATTCATAATTATATAACTACATCCTGCGCGTAAAAATTGAGATGTTTGATAAGGACATTTTCTTGAGTAAAAATTCATTAATAAGAAAAATAAAAGTATTACTTTAAAGTATACTTGAAAATATTTTTGAAATGAAAGGGAAAGTTATAAGACAACAAAACAGATATACCTCAAAGTTTTATTTTTTGAATCTCGATCAATGAATGTGTTTTAGCAATAATTCACTCTAATGCTATTGAGAAAATGTCAACATTTCCTTATAAATAAATTCTAATTATTTATAAATTAAAATTTTGAAACACTTCCTCTGATTTATCATTTCATACCTAAGATAACTCATAAAACAAATATATTTTAAACCTGGTACCGTAGATCAAATGATCTACTCTATTGGACGTAGGGATTGCAATACCGGGATACCGAATACCGGTATTTTGAGCCATTTGTACAATTTCGTAATACCGGTATTCACAAGTTTAAATACCGGTTTTTCGGTATTTACTAGACATTTTTAAAATTGTCTCCACTATATGTTCAGGTATCGCGAACTTAGCAAAATAGTATACGTTTTAGTTTTTATGTCTCCCTAACGAACGAAATTAATTAGCCAATTAATGGCTTAAATCTAAATTAGCGAAACATGGATGATCCCTGAAAGAAAATATTGTATCCATAACGACTGATGGGGCAACAATTATGAAAAAAGTTGGAAAGTTGATTGGTGCAAATCAGCAGTTGTGCTATACACATGGAATTCAATTAGGAGTTATAGATGTATTATACCAAAAAAAAAATAAAGAACAGAAGAATCCAAATACTGTGGATATAAAAATTTCGGATTCCAACTTTGAAAAGAGTAAGAGTGAGAGTGATATTGACAATGAAGATAATGACAATGTAATTCTTGAAGAAGATATTGCTAATGAGGATGAAATATTAACCTATCAAGAATTGTTTCCTATAATTTATAAAGTTCGGAAAATTGTTAAGATATTTAAAAGTTCTCCTATAAAAATGATATATTACTAATATATATACTAACTGAAAATAAAACAAAATATATGTTAATATTAGATTCTAAAACACGTTGGAACAGTTTACTCCTAATGATGGAACGATTTTTGAAACTGAGAAATACAATCCAAAAAACAATAATCGACTTAAACCTGTAAATTAATTTTTCAGATAGTGAATTCGACTTAATATCCAGAACTGTATCAGCTCTACTTCCAATAAAACTGACTATTGAGACATGATGTCGAAGAGATTCTAATTTATTAACAGCTAATGCAACAATAAATTTCATGTTGCAGTCACTGAAAGAACAGTACACATCACTATCTGAAGAATTATATATTACATTGAAAAATCACTCAGAAGATAGGCATACCGAAATAGAAAATGTCTTATGGTATTTACATAATTATAATGATTTTAAAAATGAAAAAGAAGAAAAGAAAATAACCAATTCAAATCTGATTAAGTTTAGAGTAAATTTTCTTAAAATTTTTTACCCACGAACCTATCCACATTCAAAAGAATTCGGTTCAGTTATAGAAGATTATGATGACACTAATGTCGATAGTGAAAAGGAATTGTCTCTTGAACAAAAATTAGAATGAGCGATAAATAAGAAAATTTCAACGAACCAAAATACAATACAGAAATCAGCTATATCCAAAACCATCCGACGAGAAATCGATTTGTTTGAAGATGAGGGATTTAGAGGTAAATACTTGGAAAAAGTATATTGCGCATTGCTAACAGTACCACCCACTAGCGTAGATGCCGAAAGAGCGTTTTCGACAGCTGGTTATTTTTACACAAAATTACTTTTCAGGCTTAATGACAGTACAATGGATGCATTATGTTTTTTAAGATCACATTTCAAAAATTTGTAATAGTATCACAGACTGAATAGTGATATTTACAATTTTTTTGTGATTTAAATAAATAAGATGTTTCTTTACTTTTTTGTGATTATATACTGTTATAATTTATAAGTTACCAATTATTTTTTGTGATATCTACACTCTCTAACAAAACTGGCAAATAAAACAAAGAAACACCTGCGTGTTCTTTCTTTTTCTAAAATTTCTAATACCGGTATTAAAACCGGTATCCCGGTATTACGATTTAAAAAATACCGAATACCGGTATTGAAATTTTGGTCCGGTATTGCAATCCCTAATTGGACGCTTTTTTATATAACACGTTTTTATAAATTTGCTTTCTGCTCTATCTGTTTATCTGTTCTATGCAAATTTGCATTAGATTTAAAGTTAACTTCCAATGAGCTAGACATTTAAACATAGTTCAGAATTGGATGGCAATTAAATATTAACTTGTTTTGTTATCTGTTTGTTCAGCACTTATTTTGCAATCGATTAAAAACTTTCTTTATTGATAGATGGCTCAAAGAAGTTAGTTTAAAATCCATTCTAGGATTTCATACACACAAGACGAAAATATAAAAATTAATTATTTAAATAAAAAAATATTGTATCATATTTTTGATATAAATTACAAATGATAAAATAATTACTCCTAGTTGATATAAACCAATACGGATTGCCCACAAAATTTGTGATTAGGAATTTTAAAATTTCACAACCTTTATAATATTTTTTTTCTATTTCAATATTTTTTTAATTGCCCATATCGGATGGTGCAGTTTAGAGATGCGAGCCTATAAACATGTTAAAATAAATGTTCTGAAAAATAAAACAGATTAAAAAATAATAAACATAATTTAGTTTTTTTAAACTTCATTTAAATTTTAAAACTAAAATTTATTTAGATCATTTTTATTAGCACATTCATGATTTATCTGCATATTTTTTTCCTTGAAATTCTCGTGTTTCTTTATATGATTCTTAGAAATGTTTTGCACTTTAAAGTCTTTTGCTATATAAAATTATGTTTTATTATATTATTTTAGCACGTGTTTTAAGGGGATGGTGGACTCTATTAAGCATCTTTGGGAATTATTTACCTAGAGTTAAGAAATGTTTTTTGCATATGTATTAAAATATAAATAATCAAATTTCTTTCTAAAAAAATATTTTTAAACGAAAAATTATTTTTTTTAAAGTAAAAGGTATTTATTTTTTTAACATTTCAAAAAATTCCAGGTTACTCAATTTTTACTTTTTTCTATTATTTTTTCCTTATTACCCAATATAAGTTTATTTCGAATAAAACTGAATGATTTTGTAATTCTAATTAAATGCTAATTTTTTAGAAATATTTTTATGTACACTTACTGAATTTTCATAAGAATTTTATGCTTTTTAGAACTAAAATTGACTTTTAACTAACTAAAAAAACTCGAAATGCAAAATGCATTCCCTATTTTCTTTTAATGTTTAAAAGAAATATTTTTTTACCAATTCTATTCAATTTCGTCAAAAAGTAAGGCACCTGAAACATTTCAAAGATATTTAAATCTAATTACAATATCATTTTGAAGAAAGTAATTAAAACATGCTATTTTCTCTAGAATTTTAAAATATTCATTTTATTGTACAATATATCTTGAAACAATATTTTAGTTGAATATAAACATATATTGTGGTGAGAAAATGATAAAAATAAAATTTCCTGTTTCTGTCCATTTTCGCTTATTTCAAAGTCCGCTGTTCCCTTAAAACATTTTGCTATAACTGGCATTTCACCAGAAGTCTGTCAGAATAAAAAGAAGAAAAATTCAGAATTTCATCATGTTCTGAAGCCATATTCTGCTACCCCCACACGAAAGCTAAAGAGAAATTTTATGACCTTACAACGAAAAAGTGCGAAATTAATGAATCGAACAAATGGATAAGAAAAATGATCGGATGTTCCTAGAATTCCTTTTATTTATTTTCATCACGTTTTCTGAAGAGATGGCTCCATTTGCCCAGACGTTTAACACAGATTGGATTGGGCATCTTTTTCAAACGTATCGGACGAACGATCAATTCCAATTCCAATTTGTATTCCAAGATTATTTGAATTAAAAATCTTAGCTGCATACAACATACAGTTTATTACGCTCGATGATATGATTAATATATGTTCACATTTAAGAACTCTAAAGGTTAAAGAACTTCACGTTAATTTTTTTGAAAATTATGAAAGATTATTTCGTTGATATGTATGGCTATTATAATAATATAAATTATTCAAATATATGATAACTATTGCTTGTATGTAACAGATTTACTATTAGAGACTCTGCGGAATTTGTTTTATAAATCTTGCACTCTCATATTATTGCCACAATTCTCCTATATTATTATGACGAGAAAACAAATATTGAAAAAATTTAGAAAATGTTTTTTCAGGTTTGTAACCATAAACAAAACCAGTTACCATTGGGCGCCAAAAACTAGGGAAAAACAAATCTCTTAAGGAAAGAAGCTTAAATGATTTAAATCTTTTTAATGAAATATTAAAGGAAATAACACACGAAAAACAATAAAAGGACAAACAATTAATGCAAACATTTAAGGAAAAGTACAATTATCGGTGGTAAACATCAAGCTTCTATCTATAACTCCAGAGCACAGTCTGAAGTTTTATCGAGGGGCCGCTAGGTGGAAAACTGGAAAAGTTATCTGGTAACAGGTTTAATTTAAAAAGAAGGAATGATTCTGGAGAATTTTTTCCAACTTTTGTTATCGCAAAATTGGCTAATGGTTATAAACCTAATAATGATAAATCAGTTTGAAAAAAGCAATAATATTTGAACATAATATTAAAATGTTTCCTACTGTATAAATTTTTTATTTATTTCTTATTTTTTAAAAGTTTTAATACCATAACTTTTCCTTGATTTAAAAAAGATGCTTTTTAATTTTTAAATATTTTCAATAATTTGAAATATTTCAGATTTGTCAAAAATTTCAAAAAGTTTGTTTTCAGATTCCATAAAATTTGTACTTAAAAACTTTAATTTAAAAACTTAAAAATAAAAAATAATTTTTAAAAAATAATACAGAATTTAGTGAACTAATAAAAATGTAGTTAAAAATACTGTTTAGTATTTATTATTCGAAACCATTTCTATTATCTGTATACCTCTTACCAAATATCTAATATCACTTACCATGATAGTTTTTTATTATTATTATTATTATTATTATTATTAGAGCTGTCATCCTCCCTCTTATACCGTTTAAACACTTTGATAGTTTAAAGGTTATTTGTTCGCACTGATAATTCGATAAAGTTATTATAATTCACAAATAATAATAAAAATTAACAAAAATAAATAAAGAATGTAAAAATATGAATCAGCATGTAACAGATAAACAGGGAAAGGCTCCACCATAATTTTCCCTCCACACCAAGGAATTTATCTCATTTCTTATGCCTAAGCAACAAGTGAGAAAACAAACAGTTCGTAGCCTGTACCTCAGGTTTGGCATTCGATAAATTGTTCTCTTAAATTCAAGACTTAGTTGCCCCCCCCTTTTTTTTTCCTTTTAGTTTATTTTATGATTTTGGTTTTGCTCTAATATTTTCCCGGTAAAATCATGTTTTCCAAATACATATTTATTTTATTCTTCTAAAAATCGCTTATAGAAAATATATATATATATCATTTTTTTAAAGTTCACTTGCAGCGCCAGCTCCCTGGAATACAAAAGAGGGAACCGCTCAGTTCAGACTGGGTTCTCGTGCCAGTTGGACCAAGAGAAAGATGCTTCTCTGCCAATCAGGGGACGAAAATCTCGTATTTATTATTGCTCACATCTGCCTCCTATTAAGAGAGCGTTCGAGCTAATACTCCAATTTCATAATGCTTTAATAATATAATAAATATTAATCAAATTATCTAGACAAACAACAAAACAACTAGAATCATCATGAATTTTCTTAAATGCAATACGATTATATGAATTGAACAATTTTCTTACTAAAAGGTAAAAAAAAAAAAAAAAAAAAAAAAAAAAAAAAAAGATGATGCCGTTATTTGTATCCTATAGAGAAAACTTTTTTTTTTCTTTTTTTTTCAGCATTGCTCGTTTCTGAGCTGACGAGTCACCACAGTTCCCTTACTAAACTTTAGAAAAACAAGTCGGTTTGGTTTTACACGTCAGAGCAGTTTCTCTGTCCCCTTAGGAAAATAAAATATTCGTAAGAAAAATTGTTGAAAGTTTTTGCTTTCCGCATAATCCAATTTGCGAAGGTCGTTTCCAAAACGGGGATGTCACTAGCACGCGTGGTCCACTATCTTCCGAAAAGATAAGAAAAAAAAAGAACGAATTTCTCTGTTTTTGTTGCCGAAGATAACGAACCGAACACTTGTTTTCTGACGTCCTTTCAGAAGAAAAAAAAATAATCCGATACCACAATTCGTGTTATATATATATATATATATATATATATATATATATATATATATATATATATATATATTCTCAGTTAACATAAAATTCCTATTTTCAACCAGTGACGTATTCTGATTGCGAACATGTGGGAAAGGGGGAGAAGAAATGTAATCATTTCTTTGCAAAATTTTCATTCATAGCAAAATATTTTATTCTTTTGTTTTTCTGCACGTAACCTATTAAAAATAGTCGAAGATCAAAATTTTTCAATTATTTTATAATGTCTGTATAGGCCGTGTCTTGTTCATAGACTTTAATTACATTTTCACAAATTGTATGATCTAGAAGCATGCCATCTTCACGTGACACAATAGCCATTGAGAGTAATGCTGTAATTAGTATTCCTCAAGCTATTTCAAAATAAACGTGCAGTTTTTATCCCCTTGACATTTCGTCTCTATACTGTCTTTTAATCCTTCCTTATAATGGCATGTTCTTTATTTATTCGGCTTTATAATACAGTAAAGTAAAAGGAGTATAAATATCATGAGGAAATATATTTTTGTTATTTCTGCTTCTAATAGCACTTTCCATGGACAAGTCCGCTGTTACGAAGACAGCAATTTTAAGTCGGTGGGGGAGCATCTCTTGTTTTTTTAGCAGCGCCAACTAGGGCCAAGAGTACGACTTTGCTACTCACGCATCACTCATTCGCTTGCACAACCCTTTTTTATAGGAGAGCACATTCACACATCTTACAGATAGAACAACCATGCCCGAACCGGGACTCGAACCCAGGACGCTCAGGTCACTGGGAAGACGCTCTACCCCTATGCCAGGACACCGAGTTCTTTAAAAGTAGTTTGTTAAAAATAAAACAACTCAATAATGTTTGGAAAAATCACAAATTCTTGACAGTTTTCCCCTATTTAACATCCCTTTACATATATATCTAGCATTCATCTTCTAATAATATTTATTTACTCTGATGCTAAATCATACCTCGTGGAATCTTTGATTTCGGAATTTTGTCATATTCTTATTCATTATGGAGGGTTTTATATTCATATTTAGTTTCTAATTACAGAAAGGCGAAACGAATATATCGCTTGCATCACTTTTTTATAAATAATTTGGCTCAAAATTAGATACAGACATGCAAATGACACACATTTAATTTAACTTACTAAGCATTTTGGGTTTTGGAGACATTTTACTCTCTTACAGAGAGAGAAGCAACTATCAAACACTCAAACATTTGATAAACTTTTGCCTTAACAGAATATCGGCAAAAGAATAATATGACACATTTCCTTCTTCTAATTCTTAATGGCTTATTGTACTTATAAAATGCCAGACAAAACTAATGGAATACATTGTTCATATTCAAAGAGGGAAAAAAAAACAAGGTTTATCAAAATATGAAGAAATAATCTTTTTAATTATTTTGAAACTTGTTTTTGCATTCAGGAATGTAAAAATAAGAAATTAAAATGCAATAGTTTCGTTAAATCAATACTAATGTCAAGCTCAATAGTTAAAATGAATATTTTTAGCGAATGAAAAAAAAAATCAACAAATTATAAAGGACAATAATTTGGATAATAAAGGACAATATAAAATTTGAGCATCATTAATTTAAACTTGGACAAGAAATTATAGCCATATATAGGATATAAATCATCTTGATACCTACTAATAATTAAATAGAATGACTATATGTATATTGGTTTTCAATATGATTCATTTTTTATCAATTCCTAACAAATTCGACATGGATATATTTTGAAATCCGGGAATATTGTTAATCTCGATTTCATAAAACTGAGTTAGTCACTATAAAAGTGAAACAAGTTTTTCCTTTTTGAAATTTTGATTAGTTTTGTGTATTTTTTATTAAATATAAAAGGCATTCTCGTCTTTACTATAAGTGAAATCACCGCCAACTGGTTGAAGGAAAAATTAGATTGTGGTTTTCAAGTCAGAACATTTGTCTGGGGCAGGGGTAAGAAAACAGAGACATCAGATGATGATCAATGGTGCATCCAACAAAAATTATGATTTCCAATAAAGTCTTTCAATTGAATTATCTTATAAATTCGTATATTAATATTTTGGTTTTTGCATCTGTTAGTCTTGTATGTGTATGTTGTCAGTGTGTATCCAGAATAAAATATTTAAAAATATAATGTTATGTTTTTAAAACGATGTTCCCTAATGTTCTTCCATGACCTAAGACATTAATCAAGTATGTCAATTTACTTTGAATAAATTTAATTCGTGTTTTGGCAGTCTATTTTGAATCCGTTTTTGGACAGCTACATAAGAGAAAGTTGAGGAAACTTCGTGATAAACTGAGGTGAGATAAAAATTGTTTGACACCTGATCATCAGTTCTAAATTCTAACAGTCTAACAATCTAAAAATTCTAACAGTCAGTTCTAAATTCTAAGTCTCAATCATTGAAAGGAATTTTACCCTCAATGCATCATAATCACACAACCGGTTTATTAGTGGATTTGTGTCTCGGGAATTCTGACCTAATACTAGACAACCACAAAGAAAAGTAAGGAACAACAACAAAAATACATCAACAACAACAACGAACAAAGACTTTGTCTGGCAAGACTTCTATTTTATTCTTCGAATGAATCCTGAAATAAATTGGGGAGAGAAAAGAAAAAACAAAAAAGACTTTAAAGCCCATTTTATTCTTTTCTTCCATTCTCACCAGAAGCAATATAACAATGAAAACAAATAGACATAAAAACAGCAGTGAGGAGACGTGATTCGTCCATTTTGTTTCTGAACAAAAGCATTTTAGTCTAGAACGGAACTGACAAGATAACTACATGCCAGCGCTTTTGTCTACATTTTTCAAAGATTATGTTTGGTATGCTTTGGGGAATTCGGGTTTGCACAAATCAAATGCTCCAAATCGGAAAACTATTCCTTTTGACCATTTTACGTTTATTTCAGTAAACTTAGCTCGCGGAATTTCGGTATAAATAAAACTGGTAGGTAAATTCAATAGGATAAATCCAAAACGTGACAAGGAAGTCAAATGAAATTTATCATACGGTCTGTACATCAAAACATTGCAGCAGTTTCAAATTTTGAATCGAATCCTGTTATTAGATTTTTCTTTTTTTCAATTAAGTTACAATGATTTTCTAGGTGCACAGGACATCAGTATCATTTCGTGTATTATAAAATAGAGATACAGTGAATAGTAAATTATGCTTATCCAGTATATCTGCATTAAGTTATTCAGTATAACGTGTCACTCTTACATCATAACTCGATTTTTGCCAAACTATGAATTTTTTTTATTTAATATTCTTAATGTTTTTAAAAGGCATTTTTATAAAACCTTTAAAATTTTCTTTACTTTCTAATTTTGGGAAGTTACTTCATTTTTATATTTGCCTTTACATATTTTAATGCATTTTTACATCTTTAAAGGCTATTTTCTCAAATATAGAATACGAAATTATATTCTATATTCTATATTTCTCAAATATAGAATACGAAATTATATTCTATATTTCTCAAATATAGAATACGAAATTATATTCTATATTTCTGAAATATAGAATACGAAATTATATTCTATATTTCTCAAATATAGAATACGAAATTATATTCTATATTTCTCAAATATAGAATACGAAATTATATTCTATATTTCTCAAATATAGAATACGAAATTATATTCTATATTTCTCAAATATAGAATACGAAATTATATTCTATATTCTATATTTCTCAAATATAGAATACGAAATTATATTCTATATTCTATATTTCTCAAATATAGAATATTTACGAAAAGCTTACTAATTTAAAATAGAATGCATAATTCCTGTCCAAATTTCGCATAATAATTTCTGAATATGATTTGCAGTTTTGGGATAAGTAATCTTTTCCATTAGAAATACTTTATGGTTGATTTGATGCTACAAAATGTGAAAAAAAATGAAAATTTTGTCTTTTTTATCAGTTGAACGCCAGTATTTAAAGAATGGATAGAAATATAGCTTATTATTTAGTTCAAGAACTAGATACTATATTCGTTAAGCTAACTGCAAAATTTTAAGAAAATCATTTGATAAATCTTTAAACTAAAAGACTTTTGCTTTATACCTCTTTTTAGCAAAAAGGAAAATACTCTTTATTCCAATTAAAAATAACTTTTGTCACTTTTCTGGTATATTTTCGTTTCATAGATGTTTTCTTCAATCGTTTTTATGCAAATATTCAAAAACATAACAGTTTTTGAACATTTTTCAAGAAATTCATCCCGAAAGTAGTGTTATACTTTAAATTTTCTGTTTCAAAATTATTTTTGATAATTTAATAAAGAATTGAATATAATAAAAATTTGATTTCTTTTTGATAAATATACATATTAAAACACATTGTAGTGTATAAAAGAATTTAATTTGAAATCAATATTTTCAATTATTTTTTGCTTAATCTTTGACGACATGTATGCATCTTTCTCATCTCTTAAAATGACACTCCAAACAAATGGGAATCTGCAGTATAATTTTTAAAAATCTCTTTGCAATAATTTTACACATGAATCTTAATCTCACTTATTAGAATGGATAATAATACATTAATATTTTTCAAGTTTCCATTCAATTATTAAAATTACTTTTAAAAATCCTTTTGTGATTTGATAAAATAGTTGAATAATCAGCTTTTTTTTATTTTCAAGCAATTAAACCTATGGCAGGATTTGAGTCATTCTTTCTTTTTCTCGAACAGACTCACGTTACACATTTATCTTCTATGGTTTCTAAACGTCGATTAAATAGAAAAGCAAATCATTTCAAAAATGCCTGGATATGTCCTCTTGACATAACCTTTTAATGATATGAAAATATAGAAACATCAATGATTTTTTTAATATCATTTTATAATGCACGATCTGCCTTTGACAACCAGCTGATCCAGCGAAATTATTCTTTATATTTAATTTCAATTAAATATTTTATGCAAAAATTCTATGAACCAGGTATTCCATACAATATTCTATTAATAAAACATATTTAAGCATGAATTTGGGCTCTGACATTAAAGCTAGGTTAGTTTATTTGTCTTATAGATGCTCTGTACATGAACTTTTTCCTATGTACATGGACTTTTCTGATGGAAACATGACTTCATAGGTCCAATAATGTCTGAGTAATTTATATGTCTGAGTAATCTATTCAAAGTATACGTTGAGTTTTGTTGTAACACAATTTAACTTTCTTTTTATTTGTCCTGAAAACTGAACAGATAATAAACTTAAACTTTCTTCCTTAGTTTTCAACAATGGAGCAATGTAACGAAATTATATATTTTACGATATAAGGAAAATATCCTGCATTTTAATGTAAAAAGTACAATTGATTTTTGAAATTTATTTATGACAAAAATATATTTAATAAATAATGAAAATATGGGAAGAAATTTTACAATAATTAGACTGATATCACTGAGCAGATGCTTTTCCAATTTTAAAAGCATATTTTTTGAATTGTAATTTTGGTAGTTATAGCGAAAAAACACTAAAATTAATTGTTTTTAAAATATTGAACATTTTTACCCCTTTAAAGTCTGTATATGCGGAACTTTATAGACATAGGTCAAATTGTCATTTTTACAGAGAATCCATTCAAAAAACGCATTAATTTTAGTTCTATTATATTAATGTCCTTGTTGAAAAAACACGAGAGTTATTTTAAAAGGGAATAACGGTCAGGAATTGAGAGTATCTTTTAATATACTTATAAACATTACAAAAAATGAATACAATTGGAAAACAATCAAGGAAAAAAGCTGTCGTTCCCATGATTCTAATTCTTTTGTTTTTTTTGAAAAATTAATTATGTAAAAATGATTACTTGTACTGATAAATGCTTTAAATGTACCATAGAGAATCCTTAGGATTTCGATTAATTTTTAATTAAAATGATTGAAATTTTGAAAAATATTTCATTTTTGAGTATGCACCACCCAATGAGGAACTATGTTCCATCTTTTTTAGATCTAGGCTTCACTGCTATTAGCACGTTTTCAATCATGGATATCTTATCACTCTATTAACAAACATCATACCATCCTGAAAACAATATGATATTCTCATGTCGTCATTACACCCTTTGGTTTAGCTAGGTCTGTGTGGTAAAAAAAACAAAACCCTATCTTGTTAATAACCATTTCGGATCTAAATATATAGATAGCAAGCATTTTTAGCTTATAATTGGAAACATCTATAAAAGTAAAAACTTTTTTTTTATCTTAAAAGCTATTTTAGCAGGGAATAACACAATGCAATTCCTTAGGAGGAAAAGAAAATATCATCACTCTTTTTATGTACGTATTTCTAAAGAGGTCTTTCGGGAGAAAAAAAATTGCCAGAAAAAGAACATTTCGTGAGCATCATCGCATTCCTGAGCGAGGGATTCTTTTTCATCCATGCCTCATTAGTCACGATCCCGAGTGCTTTCGTTACCATTTTTACATTGTTTTTGAGGTTCTGTCCTCATCTGCAGTGTTCCATTGGGCTTGTTTTTCATAAGACCCCAGGCACGGAAACAACTTTTTGACCGTGAAAGAAATAATAATGCTGCGCTCAGCGGAGAAAAAAATGGTGAAGTGCGGATAATGAATAAGGGAATAGAAAGGTTTGCTCTATCTTCAGAAAAGGCGAGCGATATGTTCCCTTCTTTAAAATTTTACTGCTCAAAATAACGACAGCTAACTTGAACATATTAAATTTCTTTGCTATTGTGAATTACAAAATCAAATTCTGTGTAAACTAAATGTTTTCTCAAAAAATTATCAGTATAAAAATAATACAATCTAAATGTTTTAGTAGTAAACAAAATGCTGACATTATTTATATATTGACATAATTTTTACGAACTGCTTTTTTCATTAAATTAAGCCATTTATATTTTTCATTTACTGTATTTCTTTCACACACTTTTGCCTTGCTTTATAATTGTGAAGATGAAACTATTTTTGATATGGGGAAAATGAGAGATTTATAAATTTATGTATTCTCAATGAGAATATTCTGTTTAGTGTTTTCAGAATTTAATTAATTCATTAATATAATTAAAGATTAATGTTTAAAAATAGCAGAAAAAATATCTTCCTCATAATATAATAACAAAACTTTATTTTCCTTATGTTATAAATATCTATAAACTGTTGGGTAGCTTCTTGATTTCAGTTGTAGTTTATATTTTTACAAATCTGTAGTTTCGATTTTCTTGCAAAGTTCATATCGTAGCTAAAAAGAGAGATTTAGACGTTTGCTGAAAGGATGTCATGCCAATTTCTCTAATCCTGGTGATCCTTTGACCACGGATTTGGACGCAAAATTGTGGGAAAAAGAAGAATTACGACTATATTTCCAGTAGGGGCCAAAATTTCAAAATCGTTATGGAAAGCTTCATGCTCTGTCGACTAATTTATATGAACTCAAGGGTTTGAAGTGAATGTTCAGTTAATTTTTTTTTATTTGGAATGATGATTGCAGAACGGGCTCTCTAGATGCTTTCTAAGTGCTATTTTGCTTTTTATTTGGCGTTGGTTTTGTTGATTTCTGCAAATACTTTTTTTGTATATATCTAGAATGTTTCTTTATACCTGCGCTCTGTGTTTTTAGTAGAATAAACAAAGCATCATCATTTTTTTACCGAGCTTTTGGAGTTTCTTCCAACTTATTTCCTAAAAGTGTTTAGATTCTGCATAACAACATAACTTAACAAGTTGTCCTGGCAAAAAAATTATTCATAGGACCAGCACTAACCCTCTTTATTTTGATAGACATTATTTAGTACTGAGCGTACGCTAAACGATTAAATTGCGAAGGGAGATTTAAGGAAGATTATATTTGAGGATTATATTAAGGAAGATTTAAATGTATCAGTAGCGCACTATTATCAGATTTCATAAAAGTCTATTTATTTAAAAAAGTCAGTTTCAAAAAACAATAAAATAAATGCTTTCTTTCGTTGCTCTCTCATTATGATATTGCTCTCTCATTAAATATTTTAACTCAACTTCACTTAACATACGAGAATTAGTGGGAGAACCTCCCCATCTGTATATTTTTAACTTTTTAAAAGCGATTGGATTTTATCATTTTATATAGATTATAGAAACTTGTTTTGCTCAACTTGTCTCTCATGTTTTGATTGTTGCTGTTTTACTGACCTGATCTTTAATGTAATTTTAAATTTATCACGTGATATCATCTCAAACCATACGATTGGCGCAGTATAGCCTACCTTTGGCTCTTGCGCAATTAAACCCGAATAAACCAACCAACCAACCAACTCTCATTATGATAATCTTGGAAAAGTTGTGATAGCATCAATTATTTTCAATAAAATTTCAATGATTTTGGTAATAATTTTTAATCAATCAGGAAAGTTGTTTTCTTTCATTAATGCAAGAAATATATATAAGTCATGATTTTAACACATTTTCAATTATTTCAATTGAAAATTAAAAACTGTAAAATGTTTTGCCATCAGAAACTTGCAGATGTACAGCATTTGAAAAGCTTGCAGAATCTGAGAAAATGTGAAAAATCATATTACGAATTCCATAATTGCAAACATGAAATCATTAAATTATGCAAAATTATCTATTTTATACTCAAAGTGATTATTTTAGACTTTCAGAATGCATTATACTTGTAAAAAATTACTTTCTATATATTGCTTTGTGGTTCAAACAATTATTTCCGTGTTTTAGTGGTTAAAAAACATTGTATGCCTATTTAATACATCTATAATTAAACTATTTTTATATCCTAAAAGAGTAAAATATATACTTTTAAGAGCAATAATTTGCCAAATTCAATTTCATAGGGTAATTTTCTCGTAATTTCCTTTCAAATATTATCGGCAGAAAAGTCATTGAAGCAAGAAAAAAAAAAGAGTTCCGCTATTTATAAAAATTTGTAATTGGAATAAGAATTCGAGCTTGTTTATTTTAGATTATAATATAGGTAAATTCTTCTTACTAAAGAATTTCCAATATTTTTTCAGAAAAATTATGCTAATTAATTTCCTTTTTATATTCCAGTATTTTTGTTCCTCGATAAGAACTAAATTATTCCGTGGGGAAATATTAGGAAAGGAGCGTTCTCGATGAAACTAGCGTATAAAAGAGAAGTTAATTTTCAAATATAATTAAATTTCTTTATAAAGTAGTGCAAAAATTCAGGCTTATAAAATTCGACTTAATGAGTTTCAATGTAATTCTTGGGAGAACAATGAAGTTTAATGTATTGATAAGTAGCTGTAAAATAAATTTTAGTTTATATTACTTCTTTGCAAGATTTTCTCATTAAAGCTTAATTTATTTTGTTCAAGTCATTGTTATGAAACCACGAAATGTATTAAAGTTGCATGAGTTAACTAAGGAATTTATACTTCTAAAGATAAATTCAATTATCATTCTTTTTTGTATGTATTTTTTTAATAAATAAATGCAAAAATTTTTACAAGATAATTTTGATATTTATTAAAAAAACCATTAAGTGTAAACAAATGTTCATTATTTTATTTGAATTACTTACATTTATATTTCAGTACACTACATTCGTCTGGAAATGAATTATTTGTAGAATTCATTAATAGGTGGAGCCAATAGTATGGAATCGTAATTTCTTGAAATTTAAAGTATACACCTATAATAATTGCATTAATGATATTAAAATAATCACCTAGAACCATCAATATTTTAAATTTCAGAACCGTCGCCCGTCAGGAAATGTAAGAATTTTTACAGTTTACCACTTTTACAAACATAAAACAGGTCACATTAAATAAAAATGTGTAATAATAAAAGTTTGAAATTATGTTGCTCTGTGAAAGGAAAAAGAAAGGTTTTATTTTTCCCAATTCAAAATTGGGAGGAAATTCTTTCTCCAGAGATTCCTCGAAAAGGCTCATCCTGGCCGGAAGTGTTAGTACGGTCAGGAGATTTATTCGATACTAAAGGTATAATACATAAAATTAAAATGGATTATATGTTAAATGATTCACTGACATTCATACAAGATCAAATATTACATACGTTTCTATAAATGAACTTCTAACATAAAAAAGTTTATAACATTATCAATTTTATTAATGTATTAAAAATAATTTTTTTAACAAAAATTTAGAGTTCAAATAAAAGCAGAAATATTCTAAAAATTACTTCCTAAAAAATTAGCGACATTTAATTTTTACACAGTAAATAGTCTTATTAGTCCAATTTATGTTTCTTGATCAAGAAACATATTTTTTTTTATTAACTTGAATAATTGACTGAAGTTACTTTGACTTCAAGTAATTGATTGAAATTATAAATCATAATTTGTAATTTAATATGATATCGGTGGGATGGCCGTGACCATTACCAAATCATAGCAAGCAACGAAAACGCTTCGATTGCTACACTGGAAACAAGTTCAAGGATGAAACTTACGGTCAGTCGGACATAAAAAAAAAAGCTAAAACAGAATGTTAATTGGTAGCTTTTTAATAGATGGATGGACAATAGTTTGATCTGATTTTGATTTAATGATAAAGGATGAATTTATCACCTTATTCGCATTCAATATTTATTAATGAACAGCTGCGACTGAATCCGGTTTTCCAGTGAATATCATATAGATCATTAGGCTACATTCTTCACAATTCCAATAATTATTCTTCACAAGAGAATATTAATTAGTCTTCACAAGAGAATACATAATGAATTTGTACATAGTACTTACGACTCTATAACATACATATTAGAATTAATAGAATGAATAGAATTCGACTTCAAACATTAAAATTATCATAATTAGACTCATTAAAGATAAAAGAAAATTTTAAGTCAAAGTCCTTTCATTGCACTATCTTTTTGCTTTTAGTGGAATCTCCAGAAAAATATGTTCATTTCTAACAATCTAAAAATTAGCTATTGGACCACAATTACAGTAGATACAATTTATAATATAAAATTTATATTATATAATTTACTAAAATTGAAAATTATAAATG
This sequence comes from Argiope bruennichi, assembly GCF_947563725.1. Taxonomy (NCBI): domain Eukaryota; kingdom Metazoa; phylum Arthropoda; class Arachnida; order Araneae; family Araneidae; genus Argiope; species Argiope bruennichi. Next base: position 27,367,679 of record NC_079153.1, read on the forward strand.
TTATATAAATTATATTATGAAAAATTGAAATCAATTTTTTGAAATTTTCTACATTGTAGCAACATTTAATGGAATTCAAATCAATTAAATGATAGCCAATTTCTAAAAAAATTAAAATAGCATATATTCTTTAAGGCCAGATATGTGGATATATGAGGAACGTGATTGCAAAATTACATCTTTATAAGCTTAAAAGTAGTCCAGTGTTGGAAATGTGTGATAAGTAACTAAATATCAACGAAGCATAATTAATTTCAAGTTCATTCCATATAGAACAACACAAAAATATTTAAAGTGAGATATAGTAATAGATTCACAGAGATAGTTTCAGGACAAAGATCACATACTTCAAACCGTATAAAAATAACTGTTTGAACAAGAATTATTGTTATAGTTTTTAGATTTAATTTTAAAGAAAATGAAAGATCACTGAAAATTTTAATCCAGCATAATTCAAACTAGCAACATTTAGGGAAAGATTTTCTTAAATCTACATCCATTATGCTCTTAAATACAATATATCAATTTTTAATGTCACTGTAAATGTATTTAAATGAATGAAGATCCAAATATCTGGATTAATGATTTTGTATCATACTTTTAAAAATGATATCTAATATTGAAAAAGAATATGGTCACTAATATGTCATCTAAACTCCTGAATAAAGGCGTTTCATTGAACATAAGTAGGCCGTTGCAGTATTCTGTTTTCTAGCTGTAAAGTTTCTGAAAAAGGAGTTTAAAATCTTCACATAAACCTTAAAACAAATGCTACAATTTTAATAATCATATATCTTATTATTTGAACTGATATATATATATATATATATATATATATATATATATATATATATATATATATATATATATATATATATATATATATATATATATGTTAACTCTTTAAACTGCCAAATAGGATTTTGTCTAGCTTTCATATCCTATTTATTAACTAATCATTGGTAATAACTAAAAATGATTACTGATTTTTAAAACTGATTATGGACCTGTGAAATGTGACAAAAAATGTGAAATCAGAATTTCACATTTCGCAACAATAAGTCTTATCGCCCAGTCACAATGAAAACTATTTTTAAGAGCTTAACATTTTTGGATTAAATTAATTGGTCATTTGAAGTCATTAATGTAGGTTATGTATATATGAGGTTTTGGCACTAATCAGCAATCAAAGCTCAATTTCCGAACATCCTCATTTTTTGATTAAACTGTTATTTGTAATATGCAAAAATTATCTGATTATTTTAAAAATTCACCCTAATGTGAATTTCTTTATTAATGTAGAATTTTTTTAATTAAATGTTGTTGATTTCTTATTGAATTGAATGGGGAAATATTGCTTCAATATATTTATATTACAATCGATTCCAAAACAATTTTCTTTTACTTGTTAATGAAAAAACTATAAAATTCACCCCTAGTTAATATCTTGTTATAAAGATTATTTTAAAATGATTCCTTAAATTTGAAATGTTTGGTATTTTTTTAAAAACTTAGTCAGAACAATCTTAATCAGAAAATCAGGAGCTTATTTTAAACAACATAATTTAAAGTGCTGTATTTAGTATAAAAAAATTATTCACCTGGAAAGACAGCCTTCGATGCTAGAATATTTAACTTGATCGTATTAGTTATTATTATTTTCTAATCCGATTCAAAATGAAATTAAATATAAAGTATGTTACAGATTTAAAAAAATAAATAATTGCCAAATGGATGGAATAAAAAAAATTCACTTACTTAGAAAGAATGGAAACAAAGCATACAAAATGAAAAACCATAATATGTTGAGCCAAGCATAAAATTTAAATCAGCAGATGATATTTGGCCATAATGGACTGACATGTTCGATTGGAAAAAGGCTGAAGAAACATTTTATATTTAAAAAAATGTGTGTTCGCCATTGAGAACTCACACTTCTTTATAGCTCAAATAGTTAAATTATCAACAAATAGTTTCAACAAAAACAAAAGTAAAGCAGAATTCACGTTAAACTAAATTACAAATTAATTCCGGTTTCTTTTAAAAAATAGTTTTATTTCCATTTTTATTTTCTTCTAAATAATGTGCACACAAATATTGTAATTTTTACATCATGAAATGGGGACAGTTTGAAGAATCTCCGCATTTCAAATCTCTATGAGTTCGACATGTACATTTTAAAAATTATTTTTGTTTATAAATTCAATAACTTTAAACTGCTTTGTGCTAGACAGAAAGAATTTAGTAAGTGATCTTTACACCAAATTTGTAAATCCTGATTTCAATTAAGTCCATTCAAAGGAATTCTGACTGTCGGGCTGTTTGTACTAAATTAACATGATAACTATATATAGATGAAAGCTGAATGGATACAATTTAGCATCTAAAATTTATATATGAATCAAATTTAAAATCGAATCCGTCAAGGACCAAATTTTTTGAAATCCACCAAGAAGAATGACCGTCTGACAGTCAGTTCCTTTGTAAGTATATAAACGGAATAATTAAAAAAAGGAAAACTTTGGTGAAAGAAATTTGTGTTCTTTGTTTCGAAATCTAAAAGGAGGATATTTATCAAATTTTAAAACACATCTGTCAAAGAGAGACCATCTATTGGTCTGCCTTTCACATACAGGTAAACGCGATAATAAAAGAAGAATTGACTTAAATATATGAAGTTTTGTATGTAATTCTATGAATTCAATTGTACTTTCCTTTGAAATTTTGGCTTCAAGTAGTCAGAGAAAAAGATGTTCAAAAGATCAGGATAAGATGGTCATGTTTTCGAATATTTTCATTTTGGAGCATCTTAAAGACCTCCAAAACTAGAAAACGCCAAAAATCACATATAAATAGGTTCTCTCGTAAGTATTGTTATCCAATGTTATGTGTTTTATAATAAACAAGTACATTTATTAGAGAGAATACTAGAAAGCCTGGGGGAAACAACTCCTGATTTTATCTTTAGTGCAAACTGCATTCTTTGATCTTCATTCGTATAGAAATAAGATTAAATATTTAAGTTGCTACAAACTTCTGTTTCTTCAAATTATGAAACATACGATGTGTAGTAAATTCACAAAATACCCAATTAATTCATCCCTAAAAAGAATGATGTTCAGAATGCAAGTTCTGGCTTTCAAACGCATCATAACTTTGAATGAACTTATTTAAACATCATTGTACTAATGAATATCATCATCTTTTAGATTATCAAAGCTATATCTGAAACAACAGTGTTTTAGCAGCATTATCTTGTCATCTAAGTCAAGACCTCTTCCTCCGTTTCCCTGATAAGCCTTTTAGATGCTTTAAGGCCGGTGATTACAAATAGATAGCAGTAATGTCTGTTTCCTGCAGAAATGTGTCCTTAAGTATGTCCTTTAAATTCATGTTAGCGATCGTTGTTGGTCGGTAATGGAAGCTAGGTAGATCTTTGGCTATCAGAGGATGAAGCTAATTACTTCCTTTTGACGAATTGTGAAGATGTGTCTGGAATGGATTTGAGCGAGTTGAAAATATTAGAAAAGAAAGTCATTAATTGTGTTTTCAGATCGACAAATTAGACAAAACAGCAAAAGGAAAAAATTAATCTTTTCCGATATTTAAATTTAAACTCATATTATTACTTTCCAATGATTCTTCAGTTCATGAAAGGAATATCGACGAAGTAAATGATTGAAAATTATTTTATAGAATAAGTTTACTTTTATAGAATAAGAAAACTTTCTTCTTTGCTACCAGTTGTAAATTATGGGACTTATTAGACATATATATAGTATGAGCCCCTTTGATACTCTCGTCTGCAGATGGCAGTAGTGTTGCGACTAGATGTGGGAGCATGTAATCGAGGCAGACTCGCTTACATGCCTCGCTTCCTCCCGTAAGCAAGGCAAACGTGAGGAAGCAGACGCTTCGAGTGGAAAGTATGAGACTTCAAAGTTGAAGGAGCATGTGTTAATCTGGAACTTTATTCTTAAAACTTCACAATAATAGCCATTCCATGTCCGCATAAAAGTCAACCAGCCCTATACTCTTATTCTTTTCTTCATGTTCGTGTAGTCCTATGTCCGTCATTTAAAATGTAAGAAAGACAAAAATGTAGTCTTTTCTTGATTGAGAACACCCCGCGAAACACTACCGTACATCTATGGTTAAAATTCTGCTTTTGTTTTCATCAACTTTCTATCTAAGAATTTAATTGCATCAAGTTAAGAGTCGATGTTCTTCTGTATTGGCTTCAGTTTCTGCATTCACTTCCATTTTCATATTTATGGTGGGTATGCACTTACATTTTCATATTCATCTTGTGAATTCACTTTTTGTATTTTTTTTTTCAATCTTTAAGACAACGTTGGATGTTACTACCACTCAACTGTATAGGTATAAGATAATTGCCAACTTGAAAACCAGGAAAGTAAATGTCTAAGGTTACAGCGATTCCTACTTAAAAAGCATTCATCTTTATTAAATTCAGCTATTATTTAATTAAAACAATGGAAAACTGATGGTAGGATGAATGGGATGAGAAACCAATCCACTAATGTACCTCTGATTTGTAAACTCCCTCACGCATGCAAAAAGAAAAAAAAGTGTTCTGCATATATTTTGGAAAACAAAAAGCAATTTCTTTCAATTCAATTAGCTCTATATATATATATATATATTTTTTTTGAGGTATATATCATAAATCCCTGCGCATTGAATAAAGTATTATTTTTATTTAGATTTAAAACTCATCTAATTGAAAGTTCATTCAATTTTAAATTGAAATAAATGTATTATGGCAATTAAAATGCTTTTTTTTAATCTTTGACTTTAATCTTCTTTATGAAACTCTTTTTTGAGTAACTTGAGAATATTATTAAATATCAAGAATTGTCAACGGTCAACAAAATTTAGATTTTACCAAAGTTTTACGCTAGAACCTTTAAATCACCAAAAATATTCTAAACAACTTTTAGCTTGGCAAATTTAAATATCAAACATAAATTTCCCATAAATAACATAAATTCTCAATAAAATATTCAAAAATAAATAAATAAATTTAAAAATTATTAATCTAATTTTTAATCGAATTTCTGAAATTTTGTTTCATTTGCAATTTAGTATTAAATTCTGAATCAAACAATTCGGCAAATGTTTTAAAGAAAGAATGTCCATTTTTATATGTTATTGTTTCTACTGATGCCACTGTTGGATACTGATAGATCTAGATATAAAATTACAGGAATTCAGATGAAAAGAACAGTGTAAGATTATATATTAAATGACAGTCAAATTATGTTGCTAAAGATGTCTTAAATACATTGATATTTAATTGAAATTTTTTGTTATTATTAATCCTGACAAAATAACTGGTAATGTTGTTTGCCATTGAATAAATCAAATCATAACATGATTTAATTAAAAATTGTTTTTCCTGCATATATAAAAGAAAAGTAATACTTTATAATAGGTCTAAAATTCTTTCACTGTTATTGAAACTTGATCGTTCAAAAGCTCATAATAATCCGATTAAAGTGAAACTGTGGAACATCCTAGTACTTTTTATTTTCTTTGAAAATATCAAAAGAGGAAAGTAAGTATAATTCTGTAGATACAAATAAATGTCATAAGAGCTTTAAAAATTAATCATCATCAATTCTGTACCGTGAGTTGTTTTATTACAAAACTTTTATTGAAGGGGAAATTCCTATAATCTTTTCGGATTATTTCACCGATTCCATTTCTGAGACGTTATTTATCTAGAAAAGTTGACATCAAATTTCTTGAGATTAAAATCGGCTTATTTCTGTGCTGCAAAACTCTGCAAAAAATGATGAAAAACAAATACACAATTAGAGAAATAAAAGAAAGTTTAAGAAGTAAAGTAAATCTGGACAAAAATTAAATAAAGTTTATTTGTCTTATATTAACTGATTGAGAATTTTTGAGATACATACCTACGAATTTTTTTAGTCGTGGTATTACAATTTATATTACATAATAAAGTTTCCTAAAGTAAAGAATATACAGTTGATTTAAAAACAATGCCTTGATTATTTAATTTTATAATAGACTGAATAACGATGTATTTAAAATATTTTCTATGCTGTCATTTTATACTCACTTAAATAGAGATTTTTATTATTTACTTGCCGCCTTTGACGACCAGCCGGTTCGCTATTCTTAATGCTATTGAAAATTTTCCATTACCTATTTTATGTAACTTGCTTTTTAATAGCTCCTTCATCAAAATATTCTAAAGCTTCAAATTCTGGTAATCACATTATTCACTCATACTTTCACTTTAAATTAAAGTGGAAATGATTAAATTGCAATTAATATCAAAAACATTTTTTACTAAAACCAAGCATTTTTTTTTTCTTTTTCACAAATAAGATACTGAAAACAGAATCGTCCAGCGTTTTAGTTTTATGCTCAGTACAGAATAATTTTCATACTTTATGTAATATCTCAAGAATTATTCAGCAAAACATTTCTCAGATTCATTGTAAAATTCGGTTTTTGATTTTACTTTCAAAGGGATTTAAATGACATGGTAAACAATATTTTATTTTGTTTCTGTCTATAAATACACTTCAAAAAATTATGAAATCTAAATTTTATACAGTCCTTCGGTCATTAAGGAATCATATTCTGAGAAATATTCTTGACATTTCAAATTTTAAATAAATAAATGAACGTTTCTATCTTCTTCTATCAAATCTGATTGATTTATGAAGCTTTCAATAGAATAGTGTAGAACTAGCTACATTTTCATAATCTTAGGCCAATCAATTTTGAGAAATGTTGTCGCTGACTGAGGAATTATCTTTGAGACGATCGATGAAGGATCGAAAATCATCCGCTTTTATTAAATAGTGGCATTCAAATTTTCATTAATCAATTAGCTTTAATGACTGATTTAATTGAATGGAGTGAATTTCTTCCTATTTAAAATATTAGTGTCTCAAGAATATTTTGTTAAATGTGATTCACAGTGTAGAGGATCAAGAAAAAGCTCAATCTTCGTAATTTATTAGAGCATTTATTGACTCATTTTACATAAAACGTAATTATTTACTTCATTTAGGCCATTTTAAAGCATCTCTTTCTATCATTAAAAGTTTACACATTAGCCGTTGGGCCTTAAATTGAAAGGATATACATTAAACCATGTTCGTCTTAACACAATTAGAATATATATTTAGTATCTTAAGTGTACAGCTGTATTAGTAAACACAATTTAGAATATATATTTAGTATCTCAAGTGTACAGCTGATCAAACTTGGAATCGGATCCTTTTAGGGAATGATAATCAATCGGACTATATCTTTGCATGTTTGGAAATGAGACTATTATTAAAAAACATAAAAATTAAGCAGATGAAATTTGGTATGATGTCTTGTGATTACAATTTTAGTTCTAAGTCAATTTTAATTTCAATAAGTCCTAAAAAAGAGTCGAAACTATATATTTCATTTTATAGATCCTGCGCTTCATTGCATCTTATTCCCGAATTCTAGTAACTTTGGTTCAGCAATTGCATGTGTGTAATAATACACAAGTATCAGTTTTTTTATTATACTAAGAGGTTGGCAATTCTAAGAGATCCAAGGACTTAGGAAATAATTATCTTTGAAAATAATTAAAATAATTAATAATTAACTCTTGCCTTACACTGCTTTGCCCAAGGCCTACAATTTCATGAAGGAGTCAGAAGGGGGATAAAATCTTCGTTAGAAAATATGTGGGAACAATTTGGGGAACCACACTCTTTGGCTTATTTGAGAAACAAATAATGTAGTACTATGAACTGGAGTGAAAATAATAATTTTTCTAGAGTATCCATTTGAATCCGATTTTGAAGAGACTTGAGGGCTATTTTCGGACGCAACAAGTGATTTTAAATCATGAATAGATGAAGAAGACGTCCTTTGAGGTGACAGTCTGCATGATTTATTACACTGAATTTTTTGCATTTCAAAGATATTCCACACCTATTGTTGATGAGTTTCCATTCTTCGATATTGCTTTCTATTCTTTCATTAAAGTCAAACAATCGTAGACGACAAATGGAAAGCATTCCTCAAATATAAATATAAAAAAATAATTTTGTAAAGTAATTAATACCCCCCCCTTGCTGATAATACATTAAATAATATGGGCTTTTAAAAATTCAGAAATTTCTTGCATTGTATCCGAAATTTCTTGTGTTTCCGTTATAGTTCTTGGCTTAAATGTTAATTAAACGATTAGTTATAAGATCTGTTAACATCAATCGATGTTGTATGTGAAATTAATGTTTGATCACTTTGTAAGGAACATATGCAAACTCTTCAGCCAAAAACAGGGGCACCTCTATAGCTCGATTATTTATTGATTGCATCTTTCTAAAACTAGTATTCATTAAAATAGCTCAAGACATATCTTAATCGAGCTTAATAGCTTAGTCAAATACGTCACATTTTTTAAATTTACCATTAGGAAAATTGAAATTAAAAAAAAATTCAATCCAATATGTTTTTTTTTTTCTTTACTTGTATCAAATTTCCATCGAAAATTTGCAGTAGCTCATGAGATATAATTAATTTTTATCTGCATAATTCTTTACTTTGAAAGAACTAGCCCAATAAAAACCTACATTTAAAAGTTTCATGTGCTTAAAAGGATAAAAAAAACATTTATTTCCATTTTTAATTCAATTTTCATTTCGAAATATTAACCAAACATAGTTGTAGTTAAACATGGATATGAACATATCTTTTCAAATTCTAATATATTATTCTAATTTTCAAATGCATATATGAATTTTTTATTAAAAAATTGATTTTTTTAATATTTTTTTTACTTTTAAAAATATTTAAGAATTCACTTCTGTTTTTTGATCTCGCTCTACACATTTTATTAACCTTATGAAATCTTTATTGTGAATGAAATCAACGCTACTACTATTTTTCAATGAAATTTTTCTTCATTGATGAGAAATTAATTTTTTTTATGTTATTTTGAGCCAATAAATTAATAAAATTTTACGAATCGGGTGGAAAACTTATTTTCTGGTAGAAATGAGTTTCAATAAGAGAGGAATTCATTAAGCTGAGAAATATTTTTTAGTGGATGGTAAAAACATTAAAAGCTTTTTTTTCAAAGGTATTTTAATTATATGAATAGGATAAATATGCGTTGGTATTTTAAATTATAAAGGAAGTTAAATTTTCTGAGAAAGTTGATTTGGTGATATTTGAATTTAAAGTTATTAATTTTAGTGAAGAAACAATTCATCACTAGAATGGATATATTTTTTTTTTGTCTTTGGTATTGATATATTTTGTGTTTATTTTCCAAAATTATACCACACAATATATCATAATTTTTAAATACAGAACTGTAAAATAAATTTGTTGAATTTTCAAGCTTTAAGCATCCTTGAAGTAAAAAAAGAGCACTTTATTAACTCTTTTTTTTTTGTCTGTCTGCCTATCTGTTTCATATAAATTTCACAATACTTTAAATTAACTTCACGATTAGCTGTAGACCTTAAGCCTAACTCCAAACACAATTATAACGATAATAAATAATAATACATTTCAAATGATTAGATTAATTACTAAGTTTTTTTTAAGCATTCCAATAATTCTCCGCTTTTTAAAATATTAAAGAAAAAGTTAGAATTCTTTGATTGATTAAATATAAGCATTTAACTTATATAATTTCCATACAGCAAACCGTAAGGTATTTAGAATATAAATGGCAAAATTTGATTTTGAATAAATATTTCGAATGTTTTCATGCTTTTGTTTGATTTGATTTCTTTTATGTTTTTAAAGATATCATTTTTATAACCATAGTTATTATACCAATATTCCTCAGGAATTATAGTTCTTAAATTTATAATATGTTTGTGTTCTAAATAGTAATTCAGCATTTTAATATATTTATAATTGATTCATCTAACAGAAATGTTTTAAATAATCTTAATTTTATATTTGTGGTGTTATCTTTTAGGGAATTTGAGAAAAGACGCATCTGAATATATCTTAATGATTATAATATTGAATTAAGAATTATTTATTAGGCTTTCTAAAACGTAGAAAATAAAGAAAATAAAAATAAAATCTTTTGCTTTTATTAGTGATGTAAATGCCTTGAAAAATAATAGAATAAAACATATTTATTTTAGTGAATTACTAAGAAGTTACAAATTTTTTTATAAAAACCCCTGTATTTTCTCAATAAATATGTAGAAAATTCTAATTAATCAACAATCTAAAAATAAATTTGTCCTCAATCGAAAAACGGTTTTACATTAACTTCTAAATTGTGCGATTTATCATTTCCTCAGCATATCAAAATACTCTGTCGTCAAATTTATTTTTTGAAATTTTATAAGTTTACAATATTTTTCCATGGAATTTTTTCCCTATTTTTTTAAATTCTTGATTAGTCCTCTGCTCTAAGCTCATCATGATTTCAATAATGAAAGCATGGCAAAGGTTAAAAATGGAACTATTTCCTTAAAATCAAGAAGAATAAAAATTGTGGCAATAAAAGAAAATTGTAGAAAGAATAAGAAAATTTTAAAGAAATAAGAAGAATAGAAAGAATAATAAAAATTGTATTTAGTTGACTAATAATGAGAGATTTTAAAAATCGTTTTTATCTCAATTCCCTTCGTTTTTAACTACACTATATCTATTGATAATAAGAGACATTTATCGTATTTTATCCGTTGTACAAGGAGATAATGTAATGTTATAAGAAATATACTTTCCCAATGAAATGCCATTAACGTGAGCTTTTATAAGCTTTAAAAAGTACTTCTTCTCATTTTAGATCTTTTTCGCATTGATGATAAAAACTGATGAAAAAAGTAGGGGAAAAAAAGATTTTTTTTTTTTTTTTTTTTTTTTTTTGTCATTTCATCAATTTTTGTTCTAAAATCGGATTAGACCTCAAAGAACCTGAGTGTATGGAATTAAATGGATGAGAAAGTATTGCCTACTCTAGCGGATATTAAAGTAAAAAAAAAAAAACTTTAAGAGTAACACATTGGATGAAGAAAGTCAAAAAGTCCAAGAAGTTGATCATATTACTGATCGACGAAACAGTTTCTTTTCTTGTTTCATTTTTGTTAAATAAATATGAGAAAGAGCACTCGTGCCATGGACCTTACTTTTCCCGTCATTTTAAAACTAGGCTGCTAAACAAAATTCAAAAACCATTTTTTTTACAATGTATTAATATTTTTCTACAATCGATGCTTCAGTGCTGTAAAAATTATATATGACTTTTTTTCCACATGACTTTAATGAGTTTTAACCGATGTAACGTCATTATCACATGCCAAATTGTGTCAGTTTTTTGCAGCATAAATACTGTTGCGAGCCAATGTTTATCTTTTCAAATTGGCAGATTAAGTTAAGACTTTCTTTAAAATGATCCGAAGTAATTCAGTAGAAAAAAAAACGCAAAAAGGATGGATTTTAATTAAAAATGCAATCAAATTTTTGAGAACTTTATTTTTTAATGAGCGCTTACCATTAAAGATACAAATAACTGTAAAATATGATACCAATATTTTGTCTTGTAAAGCTTTTTGCATGATTTTTGTCATGCTTCTCGTATAATACATGCCTATGGCATATTACAGAGATTTTATGCCAGTCAATAAATATTGTTATATTAAAATCAAGGACAAATCCAGCATTTGGAAAAAATTTTTGATCCCTAATTTGTGTAATTCAGTATTAAAGATTTGGCAACGTTTTTGTGCTTCCTATGAAAATAAACAATAAATTCTCATTTGTGATATTTGTCATTTTCGAAGTAATTTCAAAATCTGATTGTAAAGTCGAAAAATTTTATGAATTTTAGACAACTAAATTCTTTCATTTAAGCTTTTTTCATAAGAATAATTCCTAAATTTTAAGACTTGTACTAACATCTATTCCTTACGACAAAATTAGTATCTTTTGTCACAAGACGGGGAATTTAAATATAAGTAGTATAAAATAAAACACTCATATAAGTTCGTTAAAAATGCAATTTCATTTTAAGTACTATGATTCATCTTCATTTATTGAAACTTCGTCACTTTCACCATCACTTTTAATTATGTTTCTAGTTTTTGCTAACTTTTCATTTCAGTAAATGCAATACTTTTACTGATAACTTTTTCCCTACTAGTCCATTGATTGCAAAAGCAAAATGAAATCTTTAAAGAAAATAAAAATTAAATCTGGTCTCATGATAGCATTAAAATAAGCTAAATATTTCTCAGATAGAAACCAAAATTTTATATTTTTCAGATACAAACCGAAAAACCTCAGAATCGTGATTTAAATTACGTTTGATAATTTCACAATATATATGTTTCTTTAAAAATGGTGCAATGCATTGTAATTATAAAGGTGTTTATATTATATTACATTTCACATTTATGCACAATATAAAATTTTCCTTTTTTTTATTAATTTTGAATAATTTAATATTTAGCAAATAGTAAATTATGATTACATTTTTGACGCAAGTGAGCTTTTAATAAAAAAAGATTTGTAACCATTCATTTATTATTCTTAATTAAATTCAATAAATATACGAATTTGAAAATGCATTCACTCATTTATTTTTTCCTTTGCCCTTGTTTTTAAGGTATAGAAGAAGAAGAAGAAGAAGAATCATGAAATCTAATATTTAAAAAGAAATGGCATTCTTTTAAAATGTATTCACAAAAAATGACACAATACTTTAAATATTTATTTTCTTAGTTTACAAAACGTATTTTTAAATTTTATATTCAACAAAAGACTTCAGAAGTGGAAGAATGAATCAGACTTCATTATTGACGACTCGGTTTTGATTTATTTCCACAGTGTCCTGATCAAATCTCGTGATTGAAAACCCACGTTATTTTACTCGTATGTGCATGAGAAATATCCAGAAAGCAAATAAATTGAGAGGAATATATATCATCATAAAAGAAATGTTAGAAGATTTTAAACTTTGATTTACTTAGTTAACAGCACCGAAAGCTATGTTTCTGAGAATTTGACAAATTTTGAAGGAATAATTTTTTGAAAACGGCATAGAATAAATGAACCCGCTGGGATTAATTTCTTTTGTGTAACAAACTATTTTATTTTCCTTTGAACGAAATTCGTTCATTTATTCCCTCGTAAAAAGGAATATATTCGTCCGAATATATTCATTAGCTTTATAACATTTGTATTTTTGCTAACTATACAAATAATACTTTTATGAAGAATATATCCCATGAAAATATTTACTCCTACAAGTCTTAGAGTGTATCCAATAACCTTTCATTTTCATCTATAGAACACTTAAATTCCATCTCATAAATGGAATGATAACTAGACGTAATTTCCTTCATATTAATGCATCTAAAAAGGAATGGATGCCTTTTGGTGCCGAAATTTCTGAGTTGTAATTGGATACAAGTGACTAGTTGACTTTTCAGTGATTTTTTAAAGTCATCACATAGAGAGAATATTGAGAATGTGAGGAGTTTGTCTCAACATTTCAGGATTTTCAATTAAAATTACTTTAGTGGATCGCGATTGGGTAAGTTGTCTCAGAAACCTAAACTTTCTGAGAAACCTTCCTAAAACTCTGATCCTATCGCAGTGTCCTATATCTTCTGAGAGCTTGCCTGAGCTTATATTTTTAAAGAACTGCATTTTTTTCAATAACATTTACCTTTGAATTTTTTAGGTACTCATGTGCTCATACGCAAAGCAAAAAAGGAATTTTTAGGACTTGGGTTCTTACGATTAAAGCGATCTACATTTCATCAGTAAACACACTAAGCCTCCGTAATAGCATGCATTATATCTATATAACATAACGCCGAAAGTCCAGGCAACTAAAACATTATTTAAACAGTGTCATGAACGCGAAGAAGAAGACAAATCATATCTCTTGAGGATAATACTTTAGCTTTGTATCGAAATTCTCCCATTCATTTGGCCACGTTTTATATTTTGTAAAAATTAAAAGAAATGAATTACAGCCTTTCAGTTGGTTTATGCAGAGCTGTGGATGAAAATATAGCTATTACATATCATTACCATCTTCATTAAAGTGGTAAATCTCATATGATTAAAGCTTTATCTCATCTGATTTCCAGAAATCTAAAATAGATGTTAATCGAACAACTTTAATTCCGTGATTATATTTCGAGCAGAACATGTAAGATTACGAATTCGATGTGAATGTAATAAATGCGAAAGTTCTGAAATATGTATATACAGTGACTCCCAAAATTGAGTATGCACTATACTCTTTCTTCTTTAACTTTATTCTTTTTGATCTTAACATTCCTATTTATGGTTAATATTTATAAGAACGACAAAATATACATTAACAAAAATATCAGGCTAAAAAACAAAACGGAGGAATCAATAATATTTTTATTACAGTAATTTTTTATGCCAAAGTTATAAATTCCAAAGTCGCAAAATTGAGTATACATCTAGCAAAATATGTCAACAGAAAGAGAAATAGATAAATTAATATTTTGTTGTATATCCTTTTGCATTTAGAACAGCTTGTAAACGGTGTGGCATTGATTTGACAAGTTGCTTCGCCGAATATTTTCGAACATTCTTCTTGTAATACTCTTTTTAAGTGTTCCTTGCCCCTAATATTGTGTTTTTGAACTGATTTCCCTAATTGTGCCCACAAATTTTCAATCACATTGAGATCTGGAGATTGAGGAGGGGTGTGCAATTGCAATTTACAATTATACAACAATCATGACTTAACTATTTAAACTGTATGCTTCGGCTCATTATCTTGTTGAAACAGAAAACTTGACCCTAAACCCAAATTCTGGGCATTTTGTTTTAAATTGTTCTTCAATATATCCAAATATTTGATTCTGTCCATATTCCATCAATGAAAACTAAAATTCCCACTCCTTTTACAGACACACAGCCCCATACAAGAAGTGAACCACCTTGACAGAAGCATTGGTGCTTTTATGAAGAAGTCGGGAATTGGGCTTTCTCCAAACATAACATCGACTATCACTACCAAAAACATTGAACAAACATTGAAACATTTCGCCACTGAATATTACTTGATTCCAGAAGTCCGGAGGCTTTGAAATATGACTTTTAGCAAATGAAATTCTTTTCTCTCCATTTACTTTGGAAATGAAGGGTTTTGTTCTGGTTACGCGACCATTATAATTTGCTTTTCAGATTATTCTTCGAATTCTTTCTGCGGAAATACACTTTCCAATTGTTCTTGAAGTAAATGTAGCAATTTTTGTAGCATTCACCTTAATATTGTTTGTAACCTTTCGAATAACTCTTCACTTGGTCGTTGCACTGAGGATTTTTTTTCTTCCTCTTCCAAGTTTATTAGCAATTTGTCCATACATTTTATACTTCTGAATAATTTTTTGTAAACGCATCCGTGACTGCGTTGAATTTTCCTTGCAATTTCTCGTAGATATGTACCATCTTCAGACAATCGAATAACAAGTTTCCAAATTTCAACATTTGTTTCATTTCTGGAGCTCATTATGATCACCAAAACGTTTGTTTTCGCTTGGAAATCAATGACTGCCAATTAAAGTAACAAAACTATTTTACTTATTCATTTGACAATAAATAATAGTAGTCAAGTCGTATATTTTATAAGGTGTTATACTCAATTTTGTGACTTTGGAATTTATAACTTTGACATAAAAATTACTGTAATAAAAATATTATTGATTTCTCCGTTTTGTTTTTTAGTCTAATACTTTTGCTAATGTATATTTTGTAGTTCTTATAAATATTAGCCATAAATAGGAATGTTAAGATCAAAAAGAATACATTTAAAGAGTATAGTGTATACTTAATTTTTGGAGCCACTGTATATTCAAAATAAGGAATGATAGAGCGGAATGATAATAAATATGTAAATAGTTTTTTTTACAAAAATTCAGTGGTTAACTGCAAATTATTTTAATTTTAATTTAGGATACGTTTAAATTAATGTCGTATGCATCTCTCAAGATGTTTCTTAATATTGCAGAAATGTAATTATTGCTTATAATTATACCAATTAAAACAATTTCCAATTTTTTTTAGAAACTTGTTTAAACATAACTAATGTTTTTGTGCATTCAACGAAAATGCAAAAAGTGAACTTATATATTGTTTCTTTAATCCTTAAATTTTAAAGTGAGTCAAAGATATTTAAATTGTTGAAAATCATTAAGATAAAGGTATGGAGAATTTCTTTGAAACATAATCTAAGATACAAATATCTAAAAATAACTAAAATTGTATTAATTATTAATTGTTTTTAAATCAACTTTCAACCAGTTTCATAATATGCAGTGCTTCCAAATGTTTCACACTAAATAATCAAAAATAACAATGAAAAATTTTCACAACCATCTATGGATAGGATATCAAAAATTCATTAGTATTTTAGGACATGATGAAATTAGTAACAATCATAAAATAAGGATATTCATTAATAATCAAAATGATTAAAATTCTTAAAATATTTTAAATTACAAAACAATTCAATAGAAAGAACACTAAAATTGTATATTTTTGGAACGCAATTCGACGAAATTTTGATTTGACACGCAACCAAGAATATGACAGTGTTAATGAAAACAAGGCAATACAAATTAATCTAAAATTTGATGATTTACACCTTAATGGATACAGGGATATATGAATTCATCTAAATTTGACTTCATGTTTGAAAGATTTGAAATCAAAAAAGAAGAAGTCAAAAGAATTCATTCTTTAATCCAATAAAACTGCTTTTTAATTCATTCCAGAAATTAACTCCATCGCATTTTGGAGATTCTTTATAAAGATATAAATGGCATGGTTCAATTTCAGAATAATTTCTTCATGTTAAATCACTGTTTGCATTATAAATATCAACTCATATTTATTCTGAAGTGTCTTGAATAGTTTAATTTAATATTCAGTCAGCATGCGATGCAAATCTGAAACTATTCCAAGCTAAATCTGCTTTCATCGCAAACATTTGGATCGTAATATTGATTTTGATTAAGCCGAAATAAGTCATTATCTCTCAAATCCACTTGCCGCACTGGTGGATTGGCAGAAAAGGAATTCAACGACCCTTCGCTTTAGGCTACCACTATCAAAATATTGTCACTATAACAATTACTCACTGAGCGGTTTAGAAATGAGCAGGGCAGCGAATAATATTTCCCATGCACTGATTCTTGCTCGGCAGCAGAATGCTATTTCCATCCGTTTCCTATCTCCAAATTTTTGGTTTAAGTGATGAATGTTTGTTGTGTTGAACTGTAATGGATTTAAATTAGTAATGTTTGATACATGTTTAATCTTATCCAATAAACATTATATTTACAAGGAAGTTAGTGATACCATTTTCCAAGAAATAACTTTCTTTTTTTTTTCTTGATTATTCTTATAAAGTAATGTTAAAAATGCAATAATTTATTTTTAATGAAAAAGGTGGCAACAGGGAAAATGAGTAAAAGTTTATGCAGTATAATAAAATGGACATTATGGGAATGATTCGATTTCATTTTAGATATTTAACATTATGTTTTTACATTGGGTTAAGGCAGTGGATTAATTATTTTTAATAAAGATTTAATTAATTCAAATTCATATCTATACCAACATGGTGCGATAATAATTAAGTTATATAAGCAGTGTAAAATAAAAAAAAACTTTTAAAAGATGTAATATATTTTTATAATCGAAACGGTGATATGCGAAATTAGAGAACCAATTGTAAAGAAAATATTGATTAATTATTTTGAAGACCAACACAAAGCTGATAAAATGAAAGCGTCTATAAATATTAAACCTGAATAGTTCCAGAACCATTCCCGGAATCCTGATTTAGTATTTTTAAGATGAAAAGTTGATGAAATGAAGATGAGTATAAATTTGTAATCTGAATCATTAATGAATCTTCGAGGACCTTATTTTTATGACGGACGAAACGTTAAACACCTGAAGAAGAAGAGAGAAGCAAACATTAAATTTCATTTAATTACTTTTTGAATGGTGGAATCATCGAAATAATAATTATATTATTTCGTCAATTTCATTCACATGTATTTTATTTATAACTGAGAATGACATTAATTGCACTGTGGGATGGTCTAGCAAGATTGAATCATAAGGAAATGAAGAGAGTATAGCCTTACTCAAAATGAACTCAAATTATTACTCAAATCGAACATTATTACTCAACACACTATAGCATCATTTGCTTGAAATAGGGTCATAAAACTTATGACCATTTTAAAAACAAATTCTTGAAGGCGTAAGAATTCACGAGTGTGTGAGTCTTTCTTCACTTCATATTTCCTATGAGATTCGTTTACATTTCTTATTGTAATATTTGAAAGTGCAGAATTTTTTTTTACCTATATAAAAATAAAAGTAAAGAATTTAAAAAATTCTCACAAGCAAAACGATATGCTTTTTTGATGTAAATGTTATTTTTCTCATAAAACGAAGGAAAGAAAATTTATTCAAAAACAAATTATAGATAATCTTTATCTATTGCATTCCAAAATACCTCATGCTTATAAGAGATTTGGACAACTTGTTTATAAAATAAATGCTTATGCATCTATGAATATTTATCAATAATATTTCTTTACTCTTTAGTGAGGTAAATCTCTTTTTTTTGTATTTATTATTCAAGTCATATTATTTTTGTGACATTCCTTTAACTTAAAAAAGTACTTGAATGATAAGTATATCACTTTTTTTTCTTCGTATTCTATTATCGTGATAGTAAATTTTTATTTTCTCGTATACGTATCAAAAGAAAATATTATAATCGTTAAAAATTCATAATCAATATTTTATCGAATATTCGCCTTTCAGACCTCTCTGGAGTTAAAAAAAATAAGGTTTTGGATTCCATTATGCTGGCCTATTTATTTGTCTCTTGTTTGGCCTCTCTCTGTGAATACAATAATTGAAAAACACGTTGAACTAAAAAAAAATGAAATTTAGTATAAACTCTTCACAGTAAATATGCATATTTTTTTTATCAAACTTTAAATGGAATCCAATGAAATTAAGTTAACAGGTCCGGCTTTCGAATACAAAGTAAAACTATAATTATCAAACGAAAGCCAAAAGATGGATAAAACGTGTTCCACAGATTAAGCAGCTAAAGTGTAAATCCATGGAGAGAATCTTTAGAATTGGAATCCTTGGAGGGATTGATTGTCTCTCGGTCTATTCTCTTTCATGCATGTATAGATTAAGCTTAAATACGCTTAAATGAAATTACATTGAAACTTAATATGCTTAAAGTAAATGAAATTGATATATGGTACAGTGATTTTAATTGTAGTACTGTAGCATATTTGGTTTTGAATCAGAAAAAAATACCCAAAATGCATATTAGTTTTCTTTTGGTACTTCTACATTAATTCATCTCTTCGGCTAATAGCTAGAGATGGTATGCTAGATTCATTTTCAATGCAAATGAATTTCTTATTTAAACAACATTCTTTACATTTTCAATTCAAATTAATTTTAATTAATTTAAAAGTTGTTAAAGCAAACTTACATTTGATAAAATGTAATCTGTAGTTGTGAAACAAGGAAGTCATCCATCTGACTTTCCGACCCGACACGAAGGCACTCGGATTTTAACCATAAAACTGAATGGCCGGACCTCCGCAACAGCAATACTGGCGGAAACTGCGGTTGAGTTCTAAGGGCCATCATCGGCCACGGTACAACCCTCCCCGAAAGAAGTACGTCCCGTCATCGATGGGAGGAGTCAGATCCTCCACCTATTTCTGTACCCTACAAGTTGGCGAGATCCAACCGCCATACCGGAAGCATCTCATTCTCATTTCGAGATGGGGTTTGTGAAACAGGAAAAGATAATATTTTTCTAAATGGCTTTTTATGAAAATTCTGTTCCTTTTATATCTTGTAAAGAAATTTGAATTTTTAATTTTTATTCTCAATTTAAATTTAGTGTAATTTAAATTAGACCAAAAATTATAGACACGTTTCTAATTAACAGGATGCGTTTTCGTTAATATTAATTTAAAAGAATCTATATAATTGTCATTAAGAGGAAATTTAATGGAATAGAAATACAACTTTCAGTGCTTTATTTATCATACAAGATTCTAAGAAATAATTTTGCGTGTGATAATATTCATATGCAGAACACTATATTAAACCTGAATTTATTGTGGATGTTGCAAAATTATTCAAAAACAATGAAAGCTCATCATATAAGTATTGCAGGTGTCATTCTTTATTATTAGGTTCTCGCTAAGAAGGAGCTTATTTTGTAATTTTAAGATAGAAAACAAAGAAAATAAAAGATAGAAAGAGAACATAAGAAAACAAAAATAAAAAAATCACGCGACTTTAGAATTTAAAAAAAGAAAAAAAATAACTAGTTTTTCCCTGATATCAATTTTATTATCGACTTTTTTCCTTCAACTGAAAAAAAATGACAGTATTTTAGCTCATTTTGCTGAAATAATTTTCATGTATTGATTCCTGTTATCAAAATAAATAAAATAAAAATAAATGAAAATATTTTTTTGTTTATTTTGTAGCAATATTTTCACTGTTTCACTCGGTGCGCTTCTTTATAGGTGCAATACGAAGATATTAAATATTGAGTATCCATAATAAAGTAACCATAATGTAAATTTATTCACAGGCGAAAACGGTGTTCAAGAAGTTATGAAATTTTGCATAGGACATAACGAAGAAACGGAAATTTGTTTTAGCAAAAATGTGCATTTCGCTTTCAGAGGGCGTTTTTATTTTTAATGAATTTCACAGTTTGCTTACATTTCTGACTTTTTTACAAATTTTTGTACAAGAAAATAAATATTCATCATGAGGGCCATCATTTTAGTACCGTCTGCATTCGCAAGATAGTATAATCCAAGGTGTACCGCAGTATATTCTGGGATATATTATGAACATGTTATGAAATATAAATATTGTCTTTAAGATCAGGTGAGTTCATGAGATATCACGACTTAACAGAGGTTGTCGGAAAGGTCATTGATAGCGGAAATGGCAGCAGAAGAAATGGATTTTGGATTGCCTCCTTAACACAAAGTCTAATGTGTGGAGGAGTTATATCTTGCTTAAAAGACAATGAAGTCTAGAAGATTATATTCTGTAAAAAAAAAATGCATCATTACTGGTTTTCCAGTGCTTTATTTCTCGAAGAAATATGAGCAGTGAATAAATAATGCAGTGAATCCATACCACACAGTTACTTTTGGCAACTACAACCGAACCTGTAAGATTTGTATTTCGAAATTCGGCAATTGTGAATACTCACCGAGCCCTTCAAATGGAAAAGCAATTCTTCTGCTTAGAGGATATTCAAGGTCTTCTCAATCGAACTCAAACCAAGCTCAAGCTAAGAGCTCAAAGTTCAAGTTAGAATCAGTTTCGAAGCATTAAATACATCGTGTGGACACAAGCTCTGCACATACTGAAGCTTGTACAGATACTATCGTACCGAAGAATAATTTTCACAATATTCTGCATGGGAGAATCCCCATGCAGAATAAGACGAATCTCCCCCCATAAGACGAATTGCCCGTCTTATGGGGGGAGACAGAATAATCCCCCCCATAAGACGGGCACTCATCTTAACCTATGTGGTGAAATAGAGAACCCTCTTCTAATTGAAGGGCTGAAACTATTCTATTACTTCTGAAGAAACAGGTTTTCTTCCTCTACCAAACCGAATATTAAATGAGTATATGTCTCCAAATTTGATAGAAATTAATAGAAAATTTTAACAGAACACGGACCTTTTACGTCCACTCCAACTATTATGAAATTACCGTTCAAGTAAAACGATTTAGCTAACAAAGCTATATCTGGTGAACATAAAGGCATTTTGCTTAGCAATTGAATGCACATTGAAAATCAATCTCTGCGAAATTTTATAACAATTAGTTTATGAAGTAGACAAAGATTTTCGTTTTTGTTTCTTTTTCTTCTGTTTCTTTTGTTTATTTCGTTTCATCTTTGGTGAAATATGAACGAAAAACAAGTATTAAGTATATAATTCATTAAATAAAGCACCCTTTTCTAGTCGAATATTTTTTGTTTTTATTCTCTCAAATAAATCCCCATCTTTTCATTATGCCGGCAAAAAAAAAAATTATAATCGATAGTTTCACTTGCAGACAACTTTAGAAAAAGTCTGTTTAATTATGGATACCCAGTATTTTTTTTGCTCGAGTTCGAAGTATACAAATAGAAAATAATGTAATCATCAAAAATGTTATTATCGAGATTTTGAAAAATCTACATGTTTGAGGCTACTTCGAGTTCAAGAAACACATTTTTGGAATTATGCCAGTTTGTCTATCTGTCTGTGGGTGCAATATAACATAAAAACGCTTTGAACTAGAAGAAACTTTTATATAATTTTAAACCACTATATAAATTTCTATCAACTTTTGAACGAAATCCACTTTGAGGAAGTCTATCATCTATATGTCCATAATTTAACATGATA
Organism: Argiope bruennichi; assembly: GCF_947563725.1. Taxonomy (NCBI): domain Eukaryota; kingdom Metazoa; phylum Arthropoda; class Arachnida; order Araneae; family Araneidae; genus Argiope; species Argiope bruennichi. Next base: position 27,390,213 of record NC_079153.1, read on the forward strand.
ACTATAAAATAAAGATAGCTAGTTAAACGAAATTCGGTACACAAATTCCTATAAAATCTGTAACCAAACATGTCAGGGATTTCATCATCCATTGGTCTGCACATTCATTTGGCGATATACACGATAACTGGAAAACAATCAAGACATAAATATGTGAAATTTGGAATATGCTATTCAGACAGCAGTTGTAGTTCTGGGTCAAATTTTCAATCTGTCGGAAATAAATATCGTTGAAAATGATCTTTCACAGCTCATATGCTTGCACATTAGCACCACTCCACTGATTAATCATGCATGATCGCACTCTAATACATTCTTTCGTACTGATTATTTGACGATGGTATTCAAATAATGCACAAGTACGCGCATAAGTGAGTCTGCACGCAAATTTCTGGTGAGAGGGGGTTAGTATTTCAACTTATTTTTCTGTTCATTATCTTTAAAGAAAAAAGTAAATTTATCGAAACAAATTAAAGATAGATCCGTTTATTATTTTTCAAACTTTTAAATATTACCTTCTTTATAACCATGCTTGAAAATCACTTTCTAAGGAATGTATTTTATTCTTTTTTTTAATACAATACCGAACTAAAAATTGCATATGGAAATATCTTCATCATCATATGTTTTTCATTAGGCGAACTTCTCAGAAACATATCGCCACTTTCCTACTACGACAATGTTAATTTTGTTTTTTGATGAAGTGGCAAGTTTAATAAAATAATTCAGTTACTAAGTGAAAGATATATTTAAATTGAACTTTCTTCACTTTCTTCACTTTCATTTAGCCTATATCAGCTTTATTTCTTATCGCTAATACATATTCATGATTTCCTAAAGCTTGCAGAGAATTTATGCACATTTATTTCCAAAATATTTATGAAGCATTCTTTGGAAACTCCATCGAAAATTACGCGGTTATTAATATTTTTTCGCATTGCCTCAATGTTGATCATTTTATATCTTTCTTGTTTCTTTTTCTTAATATGTCGCACATTTTCCTCTGATGATATAAATATTTATTTTTTATGAGGAATTCCCTCTAATCTAAAAACGTTTCATCCCGTACTTTTAAGAAGTATTTTATTGATTCTTAATAAATATAAATGAAAAAAAAAAGTATAGGGATAAATCTTCGTATAAATGCTTCAAAAGATAACTGTGAAATTCTGCAGAAAGTATTTTTAAAAAAAATGTGAGTAGCTTTATGTATATCTGACGTTATACTTAAATTATCATAATGATATTTAAATTTCATAAAAATTATGGTTTCTTAGTTTCATATTGCGAAAACATCAAGAAAAGAAGAGAAACTTATTTAAATAATTCTTTCTAATTTCAACGAATTTACAATATCAACAGAAAAAGATTTTTCGATGCATATTGCAATGCTCGAGAAAATTGTTAAAAAGTGCGCATTTTTAATAATTAAACTATCCATTTTGATTATTAATAAATTTTTATATCGTGTATTTCATCGTAATTTCAGGCATAGAGTTAAAAATTGAAATACAGAAAATGCTAATTAAAGAAACACATAATGTAAAAGTTGATCTTGTACTGAAACGTAATGAAAAGTCTTTCAAAGAAAATCTAAACACTTCTTTTAGTTCACAACCTACAAGTGCTACAATCAAGAGAAATGACATATGATGTATTAAAATATCTTTTATAAACACATCTAAAACACAGATAGTCATCATATTTATTTTTTTATCATTATCAAACTTTGAAATTTCAGACCATTATTTGAAACAATTTATCACACTAATAATGAAAGTGAAATTTGATTTAAATGTGAATTCAGTGTTAGACTGACTGGTTCTTTCGCCTGAGTTTCCCAAACAGCTATACTTTAATTTCAATGGCCCTGTGTATTAAGAAATATATTTAAAAAAAATAAAAATAAAGTATTAAATCAAATAATAAATTATCTTTTTATTTATTTTTTAAATTCACATTTTCGATGTGTCTTTATATATATAACTCTACATCTGAAAATTTTAAAATTTTTCTATGTATCAAATTATAGTGAACTAAAAGGCCTAAAAATTCGTAAAATAATTAAGGAGCAAACATCAAAATTTGACAGAATTTTTCTTTAAATACTTCTACTGAATATTTTTAAAAAAATAAAAATAAAGTATTAAATCAAATAATAAATTATCTTTTTATTTTTTTTTAAATTCACATTTTTAATGTGTCTTTGTAGCAGCTTCATATAAAGAAAGAATAATTTTAGTCCTTCCATTATATCTCTATATATGTCGAAAAAAGAAAACGTTTCAATTGTCCATGATTGATATAAAAAAATTAGCCAAATAATTCCTACAATATCCTCAGTTTTTTTCTTAGGATATTGTGGTAATATTTTGTACATTATTTTCATTGATATATAGCGCTTTCTGTACTTCATTCAGAATATTGATAATATCCTGGAGATATTATAGATATTCTGAACATCTTGCGCTAGTAAAGATAACTAGGAAACAATCTGTTTGTAAAGGCAAAGTTATATCTATATTCGGGCTGAATCTGTTTTTAGAATTTTAAATTGGCTTACGAAAGAGAGCATGGCCATTTGGAAAAAAATCGTTATTACGAATTTTAATATACAAAACTCTTTTCCTAGATGAGACAATACAAGATTGCTTTTCGGACCCGACGGAGAATTTGGCATCAATGTGCTATTATAAGCTCCAGAATAACAATAACGCTCAAGTATGAATCATACTCTTCTTACCTTATTACATAAAAGAATGTTGGCAAATTACAAAGTTTGAACATTTTGATTTACAAACATGTCTATAGAAATCTTTTAAAAAATTATCACTCAGCAAAGAAGTAAATGTTATATTAAAGCATCAAATATCACACTGAAAGGTTCTCTTCCATTACGCATTTTTGAATTTTAATCTGCTTACGTTTTATTATGCTTAAAATTTTTCTATTGATATTACGATAAAAGCTCATTTAATCTCAACCAAATTGGGACATAGGCCATTAAGATGCTATACAACAGAAATATTTTCCGACATAATTTGAAATTGTTTGTTTACTTTTTCCACATAAATATTCGATGAGAAATTAAATTGGCAACGATACAGTGTAGGAAAGCACTTGTCGACACTGCCTCGTTCAATGGTGACTGTGTGGGCGGCATTACTATAGAAGGGTAGGAAAGTAGAAAATGAAACCATAATTAATAAATATTCAAGTTGAGATTGGAAGGGGATAGATTCAGATTGGAATAAAAGACATTCACTACAAATAGCATAACCCCTTAACAGGTTTGCCCGTGCACCATGCAAGCATCGATTTATCTCATTTTTACAATTTTAAACAACAATCAAGTTGTTTATAATTGTTATAAAGCTAAGCAAAAATTATAAGAATTTATTAAATGTCGTGTAATAAATGAATTCTCAATTGAATCAAATCGACAGAACATTCCCAAAATTGAAGACTTCATCTAATTTCATAGAAAATAAAATAATTAAGAGAAGGGATTAAGCGGAAATCACCTAATGCGTTTAGCTGTAGCTGGACTTTTCTGGGTGCAGATCACGCTTGGCACAGGATAAATGTATAATTGCCCACTGCTATATTTTTTTATCTCTCTCTTTCTCTGAAATGAATCTCACCCTTAATCTGTTTTTTTTTTCGCTTTTTCTCATTAGTTATTATTTATTTTCGATTTCGCTTTAAAGCTATTTCAGCAAAAATCAATCTGCCCCCGTATAAATTACTTTTTCTATTGAGATTAATTAAACGAGAACATATTCACTACAAAAATTTTCTTAAATACAATCATAAATATTGACTTATTTTGAAATAAAACATTAAAATATATTTTGATTGTATACTCTTGAGAAATAGTTTTAGTCCCGTTTGTCTTTTCTAAACAGATGTATTCTCACTGCCTGTTTGATTACTTTCTTAAAAAATGTTATTTCACGATTTTTCTCACAAAAATTTTTTAGGCATGAGTTACAAGAAAAGCAGTTTTTCCTCAACATTTTCTTGCGCCGAAAGGATATTTCCATTAAAAAAAGAAGATACCCTTACTAAAAGCGAGGGACATTGTGAAATATTTCCAAGTACAGATAATGTATTTTTTTCAGTATAGCATATTCGATAAGAGATAGACTTATATTTAATTCAACAATATGTGTTACGCATGTTGAAGTGTTAAGAGTAGTATAAAGCCTTTCAAACTGGGTTTCAATAGTGTCTTTATATTCCCGAAAAAAAAATTCACTGTTTATTTAAAAAAAAAAATTTCGGTATAAAAGTATTTGTTAAATTCAAAAGATTGAGATAAATAAGTTTTTTGTTGGCTATAGTATTCCGTCTGCGTTTTCAAAACAAAGAAAAATTCGAATAACAGCATTTTCAAATTATAATTTAAAACTCGTCAGACATTTTTTTATATCCAAAATATTAAATAGATTATGCTATAGCCAAAATGATATTTATGGGCTTAAATTCAATAAATAAAACTACATCTATGATCTATCTTGTTCGATAGGATTATTTTTTTGTAAAAAAAAAAAGAAAAAGAAAAAGATTATATATATATATTTTTTAACTTACCAATATCATTTACGCCGTACTCCAGGAATAGTTTTATTAATAAAAAGATTTATTAGAACCAAACGAATTCAGATGCCTTCTTTCAGAGCATTCAATCATAAGAATCATTTACGAGAAGATAATTTTCTCACTTCTTATACCAATTATCACTAATATCAATTATCACTACACAAACTTTAATAGAGTCTGGCATTCAGTTAAGGAGAAGATAGAAACGCATCGATTTAGTTTCTACCGTACGACAACGATCGTATACTAATATCCAAAATGGAGGTCACAAACACTTTATCACATTAACTCAAGATAGCTGCCTAAAAAATTGATAAAGTTTATAGCGTGAAGAACAAGTAGCATGATTTTAGCTTCCAGTTTCGAATTGATGGTGTTCAGTCAAAGTTTCGTTGAAGAACTTAAATTTTAACCATCTAAGCATCTAGACGTTTAACCCTTAAATTTGATTTATTATAATGAAAACGAATTCTCCTAACTGTTTACGTGAAGAATTATTTTATTGTTTCGCGGCTGGGAAGTCTCCAGCGGAGGCGATTAGATGGATACAAATGGAGCTAAAAGTAACATCTAGGTGGGGGAAACAATCGCACACGAATGTTGCTATCAGTCGGAAGCCCTGGCAAAGTCACAAGAGAGGGACGCCACCTGTACATTTCTGAACTTGGCATTATGTGTATATCAGCATAGGAAACGTAATCTACAGAGCTTTTCGGATCAGTTTCAAGCGAAGGGATTTAAATGGCACCAAACGCAGTACCCAGTCGTGGAATCAATTCCTTATAAAATGTACTATCAACAGGAGACCAAGCCAAGACAGCTTATTGTTTCAGTAGAAAAGAAAGAAGAAAGCAGTAAGCAGAACAGCGACACTTCAGTAGGAAGCAGCGACACTTGTACAATACACATGCACTTTATAATTAAATGCAAAACGATACAGGCAATCAATATTTGCAGAGCTTTCTCGTGACTTTATTGTAGCCACTCGCAAAAGAAATTCCTGGCTAACAGTACATAGACGCAATGCAGCGTCGGCAATGGACGTGTGGCATCAACTAAATTAATCAATCTGAGCGTATCACAAAAGAGAATCCGTTTGAGGAATCCGTAGAGCTGAGCAGACTATTATTGGTTTCAAGGCCCAGGAATCGAGTTTCAAGGCCCAGAGTCGTTAATTTGTCATTTGAGGAGATCCTGGAGCTCATTGTTTTCTTTTTGAAGGGAAATCGACTATTTTGATGGCTGAGGAATCTTTTTTTTTGAAACGCCATCAGGTGATACAATCATACATCACTACAATTCTTTGATGCGCGTAATTTCACCATATGACGCAATAAAGTGTGATCCTAGAAGCCAATGCAGGATTTTCTGGTGTGTAGTAGACCAGGACATTATTTTACGCACGATAATCCAAATAAACCTTTATATATATATAAGTCATGTAAACATATAAATTTTGAAAAAGAAGGCAGTTTCGAAGGCAATGAAGAGACTTTGGATTTTTTGACGTCGTTTTATTTCATCACGGGGAGGCACGCATTATGTATAAGCAGAAGCGACGAGAATACACACATACAACACAGAACGCAGAATGACATAGAGCGAAATGAAGGAAAACTCATGAAAATTTTATCCCTGTGAATATATACTGTGAGATGTCAATAGGGATTTCTAACACATGTCAATCACAAGCAAGGGAAACAGAAGAATATTTTAATGTAATTTGTTTATATCAATACAATATTTGCAATTTGTTTATATCAATACAATATTTTATCCCTTTAATCGGAGTGTGGGAACGTGTTGGTCTTTAGCCGATTCAGCAATTTTAGAACTCATGTTGAATTAACTAAATAGAAAAAGTGGAATGGGATCGGGGAATAAGAGAATATTTTAGAATGAAGTTAATACGGGCTAAATTGAGCTAAAAAATAAGAAATAAATAAATTTAATTTAGATTTTAAAATATCATTACGCACACATTTATATATGTATATATATATATATATATATAAAGGAAGAAGAAGCGGATGTTCGCAGTATCGGATGGTCCACCTGATCACAATTCTATAGTAACAACCACTGAACTATGTCAACTTTTTAGAAAGAAAAAATTAGGTGTTTAAAGCCACACTTTTAGAGGAACAGGGTCGGCTGACAGAATAATTTATTGTCAATCTCATTAACAGTATGATAATTCTTTTTAAAGCATCTGTACTAGCAATATATAGTAATAAATTTAAAGCATCTGTGCTAGTAATGTATAGTAATAAATATATTTCCTCTCTGATCTTGGAATTCCAGTTTCAGTGGCCAAAAATGTTACGGTTAAAGATGCTATTATTATAATGAATATTGTTTGAAATAACCATTCACACGTAATCCAGCTAATTTGTATGAAAGTATGGAAGACTTTCATGACTTTCAAAACAATTACCTTCTTTAAACCAGGTTTGAAAGCTGGATAAATAGTTATAAATAATATTTTAGTGATTTACTAAATGCTTTATATATTGTTAATGCTCTTAGTTTGAACCTATTCAAATAAAATAAATATAAATATATTCCTCTGAACTTTCTAGGACACTTTCTATACATGTCATTTTTATGTTCAACTTAGTTGTATGATGAAAAAAGAAACCAAATATGAATATATAATCTCAACTTGCTAAGAAATTTTGTTCAAAATATTTTTTTAAAAAATTACCACTTTTTACCAAGACTCACATATCAAATTTCATATATTTATCTTGTCTAGTTTTGGAATCGCCATCTTCACATATTAGCAGTAAGACAAACAAACAGACACGCCCTTCAACAAGCCATAGAATATGCTACTAGCCTCTCTCCACAACACATGACAATATTATTTGACAACCAAGCCAATGTAACAAGCAGCAGCTAATCTCAAAAACCAAAATCCAGTTGCGAGGGACATCTGCAAAAATCTAATTCAACATAGGCAAATCAAAGTTTCCTGGATTAAAGCCCACATTGGATATGAGGGAAATTAAGCAGCCAACAGACAGGCGAAGAAAGCCGCGGAATCAAACATGGAACAATGTCGCACTAAGGTTCCAAAATCCTACCTAAAATCGTTCTTTAAGGAGAAAATGATGGAAGAGTGGCAAAAGAATTGGAAAGACGGAGATGCGGGGCGATCTACTTTCAATATTCTCCTCGAAGTCTCCCTTCAAGGGAAAAGGGAAGATATTCTTTTCTTCACATTCCACGGGTCATTCCCCTCATATCTTCGGCGTTTCAATCTGCTCCCTAATGCATTCTGCCCTTGCGGAAATCTTGATGCCACGCCGATTCCCTACGCAACAGACTGTATGCTTCTTCTTTCCATATCACCAAGACAACATCTAAACAAGGACGAGTTTGGTTCCCTAGTGTTGCCTCCTAAAAAAGGATCCAGAATGAAAATTCGGAGATTGATTCGTCATCTCGAAGAAAATGGAGATATGTTTAGATTTCAAGAACTCTATTCTCAAGAGTAGCACTATTATACATCTATAAATTTATTTTCAATTATTTTTGTGTTTGTGCATAGAATTATTTTGTATTTGCATTTTTTTTATGTGTATGCTATTCCGTGTTTTCTTCTTTTTTTCTTTCTTATTTTTATTTCTGTCCTCATTTCTAATTTTTCGTTAATATTTTATAATTATTTTTCTGAATTCTGTTATCACAAACAAGCTACAAATCTGTTTATGTAAATTAGCACAAATTTTCAGTTTATCTCTGATGTTTTGTTTTACAAGCCAAAGCTACTTCCCATTTTTTTTATTTCCAATTGCTCATTGATTTCGGCTTTCTTTTATCCACTATTAAAATTCCCTAACCAAATTTCAATCAATAAATGTCAGACATCGAACAATAGCCACAGGTATGGATAGAACAGGGCCGTCTTTCCATGTCTCTCCCACTTCATGCTTATTACACTGTTGAAATAACCAAAGGGTTATTGTTGCCGGGACATGAAGCGGTGTTGTGCGCATCCATCATTCCATAAATTTAATACATATCTAATTACTTAATACTTTTAATGAAAGGAAAAAAATCCCTCGTCAATCATTTTGTATTTTTTCCACTCAAATATACATATCGTTGGAAATTTTTAGCTCTGACAAATTAGGTCAAAATTTTCTTCAAATATGCTAGTGATGAAACTACTTTAAAAAAATTCTGCATAGATCATCCTTTTTTAAGTATTTTATTCACATATTGGAGCATCTAAAAGACTTCCCTACCGTGGATTTTATGCAAAATGTTATGTGAATCCCTCGTAAAAAATTTAATCTGTATAAATTGTTAATCCTTTGACAGATATACATGATTTAGAAAATGCGTTTTCTGAATCCAAAAATTTCCAAAATTCATTAAAAGCGCAAAATCCAAATTTGTAAAGAGTACAGTATTTTTTTCTCTGCTTTTTAAATTAGAAAATGAAAAATACTTATGAGTACTTACCCTGATAATAATAATAAGGGCAAATATTCGGCTTCGAGAAAGGGCACTTGACAGGATTGTATCATTATATGGATTTATAAATGCTATATTTTTAGAGAGTGTGGCGTTCTAGGAAATGAGATTTGTAACAATAGCCATTCTTCAAACGAAATGCTTCAAATGACATTCAAAAAGTTTGAGAGTGATTTATCAATAAATTTTAAGTTCTTTGTCTATTGGAGTACCAATTTTAACAAAGGGAAGTACTTGATGTATTTTTAGAAACGATCATTTTAGATTGCTTATATATTTATTTTAAATATCAGTACAAAAATCATCCATTATTATAAATACAATGAATTGTTAAAACTGCAGTTAAAATCACATTATTTTCATCCAATACTCTGCCTGAACTTCTGAAATAATGTTTTCCGAGGATTCTAAATAAATAATCATACAAAAATAGTTAGGGAAAGAAATGATAAAATGTTATTATATTTTGAGATCTGATTCTTTTTTTGCGGCTTTATCGACATAAGTAAGATATAAGAAACATTTAAGACATTAAAAAAAATACTTTATGCGTTATGTGATTTGATCCAAAATTATAAAGAAGCTAGCCAAATTTAGGTGTCAGTATTTTACTCACCATATAAATTTTATTTGAAATAAATAACTTGATGAATAAATTTTATCACAATGAATAAAAGTAATATTTTAAATTATACTTCTACAATAAATGTAGAATATTCTGAATGGCTAATTATTGTCCAAAAAGAAGAAATTAATTGGCGGATAGGTTTTGAGAAATAGGTCTAATTTTTGAGGGTGGGAGTTTTGAATAGTCTTTGGGATATACCTCAAAAATTAATAGACGACCATTGATGGTGAGTGGACGATCATTGGTGATTTATAAGTCACGAGCTTTCATATGAAATAAAGATAGTTCAATCAGTACAACTATAGCTGGGGCACTGTTTCTTTGGATTTGATAGTAATTTTAAATGTTTAAAAAATTATCTTATAAATACAGGAAAGACATCATTAGAATAAATTAGTAGCGATAGATATCTTTTCAGTAAGTTTATTTTTGGAAACAATGAAATTGAAGGAAATGTGCCTTTTTATTTGAATATTCTCTTAAATTAACTTCAGTTAAAATTAAAACGCCGCGAGTACTTAGGATTGAATCATGTATCATTTCAAGCCCTCAAATAACGCGTGCATTCAAAAGCTATTTGATTAATATATATAAGGTTTCCCCTAATTTTTAGAAAATTAAATAAAATTGTAAAAATTAGGCACAATTTGTTAGATAAGTAGACTAATATAATTAAAAAAGATAATTTGGGGCCTATAAGATGACGAGGAACTTCTTTCCTTCAAAGTTTTCAAATGGAGAAGCAATAAAAGTCTCTGAATTTGGTTTATGTTAAAAATGTTTCTTGAATCTAAGTTGATATCACCCATTATCTGATAATATTTCTTTTGAATCTTTTCGCAGATACTATTAAAAATTCTATTGCTTAGAAATCTTTTTTTTTAATAATTTCTACTAAGTTAATTGAAATTTTTTTGCAGAATCTCGTCAAAAATGCCAAACAAAAAAATAGGCAATAATTATTGATAGAAAAGTTAATTTTCTATGCCATGAAGTTTTACAAATATTTTTAACATTCTGAAATCATCTAAGATGGAGTGTTAAGAAATGAAGTTTAAAAATTGTAAACGCTTCAGTTCCGAGAGCAATTAATGTTGGTAAACTGTTTGATTTGATTGAAGGAAAATGTTTGAAGATAAAATTTTACATGATGTGATTGGGGGACCAATTGGCACTTTTAAAAATTTCAAATAACAAAACATTGTTTAAATGACATTTAAAAGTGGAAAGTTGCTTAGTTTTTTTTCGGCACTTACATCACTTCCTACTTTTATTTTTAATTCCATAACACCTTTAATTAAAAAAAAATTCTATGCACAAAATGTTATGAAAATAATTCAAGAGTTAAACATTTCATAGACTGAATATAAATTAAGTTCTTGTAAGACAAAGGAAGAATTTGTCTTTTTTTAAATAGACTAATTTCTCCAAATCCTGAATCAGACTAGAGATTAGATACAAGATTTCGAAATAATTATAAAATTAATAATTAATTACAGGCAAAAGAATAAAAACAATTTAAAATAATTCCATTTTTTGCTCCCTAATAAAATTATTAGCTCGCTCTACTTATAACGAATGTTTAGTTATTAAAGCTGATTTCCACCCAAAATAGATTACTAATTAAAATCTTGTAGGCATCTTTAAAAACCGTCAGACTGAAAAATTATTTTATATGAAAAGCGTTGTAGAAATATATTATTCAAATAATTTAAGTAATCTATTAATAAATTTAATAAAATGTAATCTTAAGTAATGTATAAATAAATTTAATAAAATGTAATCTTAAGTAATGTTTAAATAAATTTAATAATTTTTAAAATTATCTTTAGCAATCTATTTTATTTGTCTTTTTCTTAGGAAATGGCATAAAAATGCTCTTAAATGAAACGTTTTTTCATTGGTACAAATTTTCCTAATTATATATTCATTTTGACGAAACTGATTTCTACGAATTATTTTTCTTAACATTTTACGAATTCTTTTTTTTTATATAGCTTATTATTGCTTTCTTCGGAATAAACAAAATGATAAAAGAAGTATTTTAACAAATGCAGTTTTGTATAAAGTGAATCATTCCACACTTACAAAAAAAGAATTGAAAGGTAATAAAAGCGTTTTATTTCCTCTTCTCCATACAAATTCTACAGAGAATTCGAACGCTTCTTTTATTCCGTCTGTTGTAGATTCTTTTTGCCCTTTTTCTGGGAGATTCTTTTGTCGCCGAAGGACCGATATAGTTTTCAAATTCCAGAGAAATAGAATTACCTTTCAATAAAAGCTTCTTTTTTTATAAATAAGAGCAATGGTGGATTTTGTAGTTCCAAATCTCTTGAATATTTATTTTCTTGTAGTCTGCCGTTTGTTATTTTTCTTTCTTTTCTTTATTCTTTCTCGCTTCCATTGTGAAAGGAAAATCTTGCATGCAAATTGGTTGAGTCACGGCGCAAATTTTCCCTCTGGTAACCAGGTTTCTTAGACTGGTGCAAGAATTCTAATATCCTTTTTCCGAGTTATAGGATACATTAACTTATAAAATTTTTGGAAATTACTAAAGAATACGCAAATATTTCATCACTAATCTGGTCAAAGTTTGGATGAAACCTCTTTAAAGTATTCTAAATGAAGTTACAAATCAACGCAGAACGATAGTTCCCTAGCGAATCTAATACTCCCCGTCTTTTATTCACTTGAGTAAAAATATTTTGTAGCAAGAACAGGGATTTCAGAGCGAAAGAGATGAAGAACTAGTTAACGTTTATACAATTCTGAATAAGCGATCTGACAATTTTTGCTAACACTCCAACAATTCTAAACAATAAAATTCTCAACACTAAGCCCCTGCTTTCATTTGATTGTTATTTATGTGATGTTTTTAAGTGACTAGTGTAATTTCAGATTATGTCGAGTTGTAAATCCTATAGGTCTTCAACAATGGATCTTACAAATTAATAAGAGATACGCGCTTTTCATAATTATTTTTTATTCGTAACTTATTGTTATCACAAAAATCAAAGACGTTTAACATTTCCATAGAGGTAAGTTGACTATAATATTTCCCCAAGACATTTTAAAGTATCTCCAAGTATCTATATTTGAAATGCCGGGCAGTACTGTGAAGATATTATAATGATGTTTGGAGCATATTATGCTAATAAAATGGACTGGAATAATAAATTAGCCATCTTAAATCAAGTAATTATTTTTCTTTTTTATACTTATTGCAATTTTATAAACCTACTTATTACGATTTTTTATGATATACAAGCCAGAAACATGTTATGAGGTAAATATAGCTGCAGAAATTATTTTAGAAGTTTAATAAGAACTTTGGTCCATAATGAAATGTAATAGGCACAACAAAAAAGTGACTTAAAGTAACGAAAATAATATACTCAAGCTGCTAAAAGAAATTATTACAAATAAATTGTTATTTAATTCCTGTGAGAAAAAAAAAAAAAAAAGAGAACTAAGCCAAAAATTTCTGACAGTCATGATTACAGCTCAAAGAAGTATTGCGCTATTTCTTACATTTATTGAGATCTATTTCGACAGAAAGTTTATCCATCAGAAGGTTGTATTAAGTTTAGAAAATACCACTTCTGTGAAAAAAGGGATGCTGGTGTATGAAAGAGAATTTTTTTTTTTTTTTCTAATTTTCATAATGAAAAAAAAATTATTTTGAGTTTTATAGATTTATACGAGTAAGAATTTGTCAATGCGGTATTTCTTTCATTACATAATACTTAAGAAAAACTTAATAATAAATAATTAATTAGTGAACTTCCCTGAATTTTATAAAAATAGTATATGATTAGATTTTTATCAAAACTGCCATATATCCTCATAGTTGAAGACATATATGTTCAGTATCAGAATAAAATGACACAATTTGCCCCTACTAATGAAATAAAAAATCATAACAGCAAATTAATATAATACTACAAGTGAAAAAAAATAATTTAATACAAAAAAATCCATTTAATTAGAAAAAATAAACAGTTAATATTATCATTTTGCCCGGAATTTTTCCATAGTTTTGCTTTTAACTTTTGCTCACATGCTTTATTTTACACAAATTCGCATTGAAAGAATTTGTGGCGAAATTGTCTTAACAATCGCACGGTACATTCTCTGAATACTCAGTTACAATGATCAGCTTCATAATGACAGCATTTCCAAGAAACTATAATTTTTTCCCACTGAAAAACATATCATACTGCTACTTGATCAGATGGTGTTATTTACAACATGATTCGGGTAAAGATTGCTTATTTTGCCTTGCTTAAGAGAAATTATTATTATTCGGGATGCGATTGCTATATTGTCCAATGAAATTCCATCACTTAATAGTTATTATTTAACTTATTTCAGTAGAGGAATAAATTTTACTTTATAATCAATAACGAATTCACAATCAACAATCACGATTTTTTTCTAAAACTCAATAAATTTTAAAATTAAAAGAATATTTCAAAAGCCTTAAAATTTTTTTCATGCATCAATTTGTTATCTTTAAAAAAACCTTTAATTTAAAAGCATAAGAAAATTTATCCACAAACGTAAAGCTCCGTGTTTCTTTGGAAAGCCAAAAATGATCACAAAAGCAGCGATCCCGGCATTTGTTCACACAGTATCAAAGTTGTGAGGCTCTTCGTGAATATTTGTTCTCACACAAAGCCAATTATTATATCTTCAACATAAAGAACCTATCAAGCGCTCTTAGCAGCTTGTCTTTCACAGCCTTCTTCCTTTCAGTCTACAACATGTAACATGTCCCAGATTCATTAATCAAATACACATCTGGGTGAGGGTGACTTTTATCAGAAACGACTAGCTAAAGCATTGGACAATTTATAAATCTTTACTGTGAAGAAGTTGAATTGAGCAATGTCTTAATAAGGAATAATGACACAACCACTTACTGCCTATCAGTTTCCTTATAAATGTTTTAATTCAACATTTTCATTTTATCGATTGTGTTTGAAGTGTTCGCTCCTTTGTAAACTGGTAATTTTTATGAAATGTTCTAAACTAAAATGCTTAAATTTCAACTTCCTGATATAAGAATTATTTTTTATACTATGCACTTTTTTTAATTTGGCTTGAGTTAGGTTTAAAGTATTGTTAAAACGATTTGTTCAGCATTTCTATCCTTTATATACTTTTATTTGATTTTTGTTCTCATGATTGAAAAAATTGAATTTTTAAGAATTTTTTTTATTTATTTTCCTATATAATATTATAGAATACCGTTTTTTCAAATGCCTTCTATTTTTTAAATATGAACTCAATTATTACTTTAACTAAAAGTTACAATCAAATTTTGTTAATATAACAGTGGTGCCAACTGAAGTAAAACGGAGAAAAGATTGATTATAAGATGCATTAATTTTTATATTAATCGATTTAAATTTACATTAAAAAATAAACAGTCAAAATAATAAAAAAAATTAATTAACATTTTTATTAATTTATGAAACAGAAGAAATAAAATTTATAGTTATTAAAGAAATGTATAATTAATGAAAATAATTTCCCATAAATGGATCATAAAAGAATAAATCTCTAAAAACGATAAAGAAATCAAGACCACAATCTATGAGTATCTAAAGAGAATGTTTATAATTCAAACTTAGAGGAATACAAATTCATAATAAGTTAAAATATTACAAGTGTATCACATCATCACATATATAATGTCAAGTAGGGTAACAAAAACAAAATTTATATGTACTTAATATCAGGGATCAAAGCACTCGCCGGTCCAAGTTATGAAATTCTTGTTTTTGTGCATGTTCCCATTCATTCAGTTATTTTGTATTATTGTCTTTATATTTGGTAAATCTTTAATGCACACGTATTTTCATGCATCTGTTCTTTCACTCAATTCACTGACAGGAAAAACAACAATTTGGCAATTTCCTATTGCGACTTGACAGATGTTTTCTTATAAAATAATTAATTATATTCTTATAAACTTTTTAAATTTATAAATGACTTGTATAATATAATTACACATCAGAAATGACCCAGTGAGGCAGAAGTATCAAGAGAATGTCCTTCTTTAAGAATTAGGAGAGCCTATTTTAAACAATCATTTCCAAAGAAATAATTTTAAAGAATTTAGACTCATCGTTTCTAAATTCATTTTGAATTAAGTGATTTCACTGATATACAAATACAATTTATAAATATCAATTATGTTTATCGCGCCGCGACCAGAATGCCAAGAATTGTTGGTCCCGACATTTAGCGTTCAATAATTGCACTCAAAAGTCTGTGTATACCTATTTCTAGAATATCTGAAAAGAGAGATAAAAGAGTTAGAAAACAATGTCACGTCATTTGAAGGAGATAAGCAATCCCAAAATTGCTACACACCTCTCCATGTCTGAATGGTTCTTAGAACCAAAACCATTACACAATGTAACACAGGAATTGTGGTGAACCCAAAATAACTGTATTATGATTCGGTCTATACATTCTGTCTCATATAGAAGAAATGCCTGTCATTGGGCTAAGGATAAATCGAACTCGTACTATTACTGCGCCCCTCAACAAGTCAGAGACATTTTATTCATCGGCCTCTTAAATTAACATATGCATGTATAATTCCCCCCCCCCTCCCCCTCGCCGTTATAGAAATGAGATAATATCACAATATCACTATGCGCACTAAGGACTGAAGAAAGTATATACCATCTTCGATCTACATCCACCCTGCCGAAGCATCAGAAGAAACCTAAATGACGTTTGTCTCGATAGAACGATGGATGAAACGAAAATATAGAATTAATGACCAACACTAGCTACGTTGCAACTTCTTTCATAAGAGTTCCTGTCATTGGAATGTGAGTAAATGACTCCACACCATTATTGTGTGCAATAAAACGCGAGAATAAACCACTGAACCGGAATATTCGTATCACTATTTTCGGTATATCTCCTGTTTAGGACTTGTATAGCATAAAAAGCTTATATTTTATATAACGTAAAGTGTACCGTGGGGAATGTTGATTATTTGGACGCATCTTAGTTTCCACCTCAGGGTTATTTGCTGCGAAGGATATTCAGATTAATGTGTATAGGAAAGACGGAAGTCTGATAAACCTGACGTGATGTAAAATAAGGAAAGATTTCCTGATTATTCATGAAAAATCAGACTATAAATACGGCAATTATTCAATTTCTCTTAGAGTGTTGCTACCATTGCTCTGTATTTTAATGTCATTTTTCGGCATCTTGCTTTTAATTTAAAAATAACCTTCTTCTTACTGGTACAATAAACATGATTTTTGAAAAACTTCTTTTTATTTTACTTTTTTTTTTAATTCCATCACGCTACATTGACATAAAGCGTTATCTCTCTCGATTTTTCAAGAAAAAAAAATCTTATTTCTTCTCTGTTTTTAAATTTCTGTTCTAGAATAGTTAGCAAAAAGAATATTTTCATGCCAGATATACTCCCTGGTGAATGAGGAAAAAGTTAAGGCAAAATATTTTTGGAAAGCAAAATATAAACTCTTTACAACGATGAAAAACATTCTCTTTATATATATATATATATATATATATATATATATATATATATATATATATATATATATATAAGTGCCAGCGACAAGTGCCGGGAAGTTAGAAGATAACTAATAAACCCATCTTATCTCAAAAATCTAACATCAAAGTAACCAAAACTGTTAAGCATTATTGTTTGGCGGAGTTCCATTTGAGTAGCCAGTCGAGCAAGATCTTCGGGAATTCGTTCGGGCTTTAAACTATTACTGCTTCAACTTTGAAATCACTTTTCGGAGAACTTTGGCTGTTTGAAAATTTTTTCTTTCTCTTTCAGAGACTTCCTTAATCAAAGCTTATCTTGTCTTATATTTTCCAGAATGAAGTTGAATAAGAAAAAGTTATGAGCTTGAAAAGTTTGATATGGTAGACATTTTTTTTTAATATCAACTGTAATGATATTTCTATTGCACTACTCACTTCATTTATTAAACATATTAACTTCACATTTGTTACAGAATAAAGAAATATTATCTTTCATCAGGAATATTACTTACAATAAATTTTAGTGTTACACTAGTGTCTGATACAATAATAAAAAAAAATTAATCAAACTGTTATTTTTAATTTCTAAAAATATGTAATTCATTTCGAACAATGCGTTATGAAAAGCAATTATTTTCTATTCTTTCGAGCTCATTCGATTCTTGCGTTCTCGTGCAAGAAATATAAAATATTGTAATATTTAAAAAATAGAATTTCGATATTTTGGCATATCTCTAAGTTTTACATCTCCCTGAGTTATAAAAGCACATTTTTGAAATAAGTCTGTATATCTATGACAAATATAACTAAAAATCTCTTTGAGCTAGATGGATGAAATTTGGTATATGGTCTTTAAACAAAATAGGTAGATTGCTATCAAATTTTGACCAAAAGAAATTCAGTGTCTGACTTCCTGTCCCGCTCTTCAAATATAAGTTGACACGATAATTATAAAAAAATAAATAATAAAATCTACTATCGCAAATTTCAAGTTATCATTATTATTTTTTAAGTTATTTTTTGTCTTAATTAATTTAAGTTGTTAACCAGTTTAAACCTGTTCGAAACAATCACGAGGCTTCTCTCTCTATATATATATATATAATTTTTTAAAACTTTCATTTTGAATTTTTCTAGCTGGCAAACAAAGTTTTGGAGCTCGACCGATTTTGAAATGAAAAAAACCCATCGTTTTTCTAAATATCGACGCGAGCGCAATCTGATAATCTCATGATTGTTTCAAACCGGTTTAAACTGGTTAATGGCTTAAATTAATTAAGACAATTTGTAAGAATTCAGAGAATGTATAATTTGGAAATTAAGTTGTAACTTTAGTTAGTAATAAATCGACAAATGTGGCAACCTTCTGCATTATTTTCTAATAACCCTATTTTAATTAGTTGAAATTTTCCCTGAAACAACAATATTTATCGATTAAACAAACAATATTTTAACTTGTTTGGTTTATTTTTAAAAATTGTTGCGCGAGTTAGGCAATAACACTGTGATTTCCAAGGGAAATACTGCATTAGCAGAAGATAGATAATGGAAAAACTATACTGTGAAAGCCATTTCGAAAATAAAACTACATTAGCAGACGATAGATATTTCAAAAGCTATTGTGTGAAAGCCGACTCCAAATAAAAAAAAAATAAAAAAAAGGAGAAATGGCCAATTTGTTGCCTTCACATTTTGGGGCTTCAAAAACCTCAAGCGAAAACAATATCATGTCCTCACTTAAAAAAAGCGAACTAGATATATAAGATTTGATACACAGGTAAATACCTAAAATCTAAACCAGTATCAAATTTGTAATTAAATCTGTTTTTGCGTTGAACGACTTTCACTCCGAAATTTCATTTTAAATTTTTATTTTGTGCTATAAACTTTATGCCAAAGATTGTAGATATGTTCAAACTTGATATGTATTTTCGTTATTACAATTGTAAGTTTATATTGAATATTGGTTTCAGTCCGTTGGAAAAAAAGCATACAAAACACTAATTCGAGTTTCGGATACTATTAACCACAAAAATCACTAATAGCTAAAAAAAGTCGCCAAGAATCACACGATAGATTTACTAAAAATGGTAAATTCTCGCCAAAAGTTAATAATTCGTAATTTTTGAGCGGCGGTGCCATGCAAAGAATTCTCTGCCTTACCTAAAGTTTACAATTACTTGCAAAATGAGTGATAATAATTTTATTAGAGAGTAATTGAGGAAGTTTTAGATAGACTACTCCCACATATTTATATATGTATGAAATTTAAAGTCTTCAAAAATCAGCCATCGCAATAAAATATAATTGGATGATGCTACAGTAAAAAATTGTTATGTATCGATGGCAAATCCTGACAGATGAATCACATAGAATAGAATAATAAATCGTCAGATGATTCGTTTTAAAATTAAGTAATTCTATTTTTACTTTCAAATGGCACAAAGATATTTAATCAAAATATTTTATTGGAAAAACAATATTAATATTTTAAAGAAATATTTTTATTATGTAATAATGTTTATTATGTCGTATTATTTACCATCGGATTAGGCATATAGGAACGCAGCTGGTATAAAGGGAAGGATTAAACCAACGGTTAATGTTAAATTCCACAGAATATATTATTTATAAATATCATTCTACGGTCTTTCGGATGAAAGAAAAGGATTCGGTCAATGAAACTGTATATACTCTTACTAACAGATCTCAGTAAATCCACATCAATGTAAATCAAACGACGCGACAAGAATTTCTTTCTTGAAAGTAAATTTAGTATTTTCTCTGACTCAGATAGAATAGCAATCTGGGGTTTCGAGACGTCTAGACACGTTCATCTCCACGTGGATTGCCTCCGAAAGAAATAATGGTTACAGTGCTGTTGTTCAATGCATTAAACAAAGCCGTTTCTTTGTCTCACACAGACCGGCTATTGATTTAGTTTGCAAGAAATACGTTTCCAGTTTTCTTACGCAACATTTAATGTACGTTAACAAATTAATCCACTTTTAATTCTGTTTCACATTGAAAAGTGTCAAGAAAGTACCTCAAATATAAATTTTTTCAAGATGAATCTAATTAAAGTTTGTATTAGATGGAAATAAAAGTATATTAAATTCATTATATCGCATAACCGATATAATGAATATTTAATTACAAATAAAGTGGTTGAGTTTATGTACGCTGGTGTACACAATGCTTAAAATCGCAAACCACTGCATTTTTCAATTTTCTTGGATAGGCAAGCAGACATAATTCCAAAAAATGCTTCGTTTTCGGAGATAAAATACAAGAAATTAAAAGAATATTATTTGATTTTGGACTTTTCACCCATAAAACAGATTTCTGTCATATTTTTGGACGAAACTTGTTTAAGAAATATCGAGCTTGGCCCGTCTGCAAATATTTAAGCTTTATAAATCAAGAACAGAAAACTAAAAGGATGAATGGGATTTCTATACCAGAATTGCTGATATGGAACGAAATTTAGACTAAGTCTTGTTCAGGTTTGACATTTTGTTATTTCGTACATTTTTGTACATGTGAACGAAATAATTTAAATCAAAACAAATCAATATCTGATAAAATAGAAAAGTTATAAAATGATTTTCAATAAATATTTTGCAATTTTTACATGCATTTGTTTTATTTGATTTCTTTTATATTTAGAAGAAGACATTTTCGTAATCATAGTTACTATATCAATGCTCCTCAATTATTATAGTTCTGAAATTTAGAGTTTTGTTTGTATTTTGGATGATTATACGGCATTTTAATACATTCTGAATTAATTGAAGGAAATGAATGAAAAAATTTAACTAAATTTGTTTTACAATAATGATGTTATGTTGTATGGAATTAGAGAAAAGACACAGGGTGATTCAATTTAAAGTATCCAAGTTTAGGACGCACTGGCGAGCGAACCAGTAGACGTAAAACATTCATATCTGGACGATATACATTTCAGGCTATGGGAAATTCATCAGTGCAATAAAAAAATAGTTCAAAAAATCCATCTGGGTGAAATGTGGCGCTGCTATCGTTTTAAGGTAATGAATATGAAACATAACACCAAAAATAAAGGATATAATACGAGGTAAAAAAAATGTAATGAAATTTACTACATAAAACGAAACTGCGTTACTACACAAATTTCAATGATAGTAGCAAACGAAAGGCAGCAAAAACAGCAAACAATAATTTCACAGATGCTTTTTAATATGCCTGCTTTACTTCAGGGCTTACATATTACACCCTGTTATAATATGATTCACAACGGCATGTAACAGATTGAATTCTAAGTTATATACGTGCAAGAGGATCTGGTTCTTAAAATCCACCAGATTTCTAATATTTCCTCGATAAATGGCCTCAAAAGCGAAAAGGGGTAGGTCAGGTTAATGTGGAGGCATCTTGTATGAAAAGCTGAGCAGATAATATGATCCTCTGTAAAATGAAGTCGAAGCAGTTGTAGTGAGGCAACAACGCTACTATACTTCTGGAATAACAAAAGTTTGCAACATATCCCTTAAACGCGTTGCAGTTACGGAATAGTTGTTGGTCTATGAGGAGTTATTTCCACAAAGAAAAATGACCAATCTAAAAGGTCGCAGTTAAGCCGATGCAAACAGTAACATGCATTTGTTAAGCATGGTGAGGATTCGCAGTGGACCATATACGGACAGTTTTCACTTTTCACTTTCCAGACATGTGAAAATGAGCTTCATTGGTCCATAGCATGTTCTAAGGCCAATTCTGTTCCACCTCTATCCGGGTGAAGAATGTTAAAGCTAACGTTTCACGCACATCGTTATCGGCTAGTTTTAACTCTTGCAAGCGATGGATCTTATACGGATAGGCTTCGAGTGCTGTCCGCATGCACCTCCAAACTGTAGTGTATGGCAACATCAGCTGCCTTGTTACGGCGCGAGCACTGGATGTCAATCCCTTGTTTAAGTCCACGGCCTGCTTTAACACTGAAGCTGCCTGTTTCCTCGAAACATTTGAAAGCGCTCTCCGATAAAGAGAGAACCATCGACGTGGCCTAAGAACGTTCGGAACCTGTAAGCCTAGTTTTTTATTTTTTTATTATTTGTTACGAACGACCTTTTGTCCGTCTATTATGCAAATTGTTTTCTCCAGTGCAACTCGCAGTGTCGAATATTCGAATTTTCATCTAGGAGTTCGAATAATGTTTATTACAAATACCTCGTATTCTGTCCTTTATTTCTGGTATGGATTACCTTCAACATATCAACCAATGGCAGCACCCGATTTTACCTGTTAGCCTTTTTTTAACTATTTTTTTAATTGCACCAATGGAGTGAAATGTACATCCTCAAAATATGAAGGCGTTACGTCGACAGGTTCTCTCACCAGAGCATCCCAAATAGGGATACTCTAATTTTAATCGTCCTGTACATTTGAAAATATATTAATAGTCATAATATTGAACTAAGATTCATAGTATAGTCATAATATTGAACTAAGAAGCAGGAAAAAAAAAGAATTATTTTGTCATTTCATCGATTTCTGTTCTAAAATTGGATTAGACCTTAAAGAACCTAAGTGTATGGAATTAAATGGATGAAAAAGCGCTGCTTACTCAGGCCGATATTAAAGTAAAAATTACTAAAATTAACTCATTGAATGAAGAAAGTCAAGAAACCCAAGTTGATCAGACTAGAGATCGACGAAACAGTCTCTTTTCTTGTTTAATTTTTGTTAAATAAATATGAGAAACAACGCTCGTGTCATGATCCTTACTTTTTACCGTCATTTTAAAACTAGGTTGCTAAGCAAATTTCGAAAACCAATTTTTTTCTACAATATAATGTTTTCCAACAATTCATAATTCAGCGCTGGTAAGCATGAGACTTTTTCTTCCATAACACTTTTAATGAATATTAACCGATGTAACGCCGTTACCACATGCCAAATTACTGTCAATTTTATTCAGTATAAAAACTATTGCGAGCCTATACTTTATTTCTTTTAACTGACAGATTAATTTATAACTTTCTTAATTATGATCGGAATTAATTGTGGAAAAAAAGATTATTTTTACTTCAAAATATTATTAAATATTTTTGAAAACTCCTTTTTTTAATGGGCACTTATCATCCAAGATGAAAATAACTGTCAGACAGGATTCCACTGCTCTATTTTGTAGATTTTTCCATGGTTTTTCTTCCCTAAAAAGCATGTCGATTATACACTACTATACTGTATTACTACTACTACTCTACTATACTATAATATACTATACTACTCTACTATACTATAATATACTATACTACTCTACTATACTATAATATACTATACTACTCTACTATACTATAATATACTATACTACTCTACTATACTATAATATACTATACTACTATACTATACTATAATATACTATACTACTCTACTACTACTATACTATACTATAATATACTATACTACTCTACTACTACTATACTATACTATAATATACTATACTACTCTACTACTACTATACTATACTATAATATACTATACTACTCTACTACTACTATACTATACTATAATATAATATACTATACTACTCTACTACTACTATACTATACTATAATATACTATACTTCTACTACTACTATACTGTACTATAATATACTATACTACTACTATACTACTCTACTACTACTATACTATACTATAATATACTATACTACTCTACTACTACTATACTATACTATAATATACTATACTACTCTACTACTACTATACTATACTATAATATACTATACTACTCTACTACTACTATACTATACTATAATATAATATACTATACTACTCTACTACTACTATACTATACTATAATATACTATACTTCTACTACTACTATACTGTACTATAATATACTATACTACTACTATACTATACTTACTATATAGATATTATATCAGTATAGAAACATTATCATATTAAAATCAAAGGTAGATACAGCATTTTGTAATAACTTACAAATTTAGAGATAATTTTGTGTTTTCTAAGAAATAGAAAATAATTTTTTATTTCTGCAGTGTATCTTTTGTGAGGCATCTTTAAAAACTCTATGATAAAACTGATTACGGTTCATTAGGCATCCAAATTCTTATGTTCAACAATTCTTCAAATAAATAATTCCTAATTTTTAAGGCAACTCCTCCAATTACTTCCTATGGACAAACTCAGTATTTTCTAAATTCTATGAGAATAATATAAACAAAAGTAATATAAAACAAATGAAGAAATGTGATGGGGGAATCTCATTTAAAAATAATCATAAAATGCAAATTTTCTAATGATTTAATGATTATTAACTGATTTTTTAAAATCGACTTTTTATGAACATAAAATTTTCACTCATTTCAATCTTATGTATATATTAAAAATGACCAACGCTAAATAGTCAAAAATAATTATAAATTTTTAGAACCATCTATAAATAGGATGTTCGATCTCCATGTTCTGATCTTACTGATGATAATGATGATTCTTTTCTACCCAAAAAGGATTATGAGTGCAATACAACTTATCTTGTCATCTAAGATTATACTTTTGAAATTTTTTGCACATTCAAAAGTAACAGGGGATACTAATGGTGCATTGATTTAGATGTAAGTGAAAATCTCAAAAAATTAATAAATAATATATATAAATAAATTTAATTAGGAAATTTATTTCATTAGAAAGTATTTTTTTAACTTCAAAAATAAGCACAGTTTCCAGCCCTAAATTTATCAAAATTCCTTATTCCATTCCTTAACCAAGCAATTCTTTGAAGATTGTACCCAGTAAATTTATCCTCGGTAAGACTCACTTTGCATGTTTAATCGAGATAATAATAATAATAAAAAAATTTTACAAATATATTTTTATTTAAAAGTAGATGAAAATTCAAATCAATTTTATTTTATCTAGATTTTAATAAGGATTACATTATTATTTTCAGATTATTTAGTTTTCAAACTACCTTAAAAAAGAAATTACCTCAAAAATTTTCAAATTACCTTAAAGATAGAAGAGAAATCTTTCCTTTTTTAACGTGCGTTTCCCCCTTCTTTTTTTTTACCGTTTTGAGGTCATTAAGTTTACGAATTTTTCGGGTTTGTTGACTCATAGTGGTATCATTTACATTTTGTCCGAGGTAATCAGACAGTGATATGGAGTGGTAGTAGCTAATGAACACATTTTATGGGAAAATGACAAGTAAATAACAATAATAATAAAAACTGAGCACTGAAAAGCATGTAGAGGAGTTATATCTTGATTAAAAGTTGTATGTGAAAGACATTGAAGTTTTGCAGATTCGGAACAATAATATTGTGTAAAAAAATAAATCATTTCTGGTTATCCAGCGCTTTATTCCTCCAAGGAATATGAGAAAGAAATATATAATGCAGTAAATCAACATCACACAGTTACTTTTGGCGATCGCAACCGAACTTGTAAGATTTGTATATCGAAATTAGGTAATTGTGAATATTGACAGAACCCTCCAAATGGAAAGACAATTCTTCTTCCTAGAGGATATACAGGGTCTTTCTGAAACGAATTCAAAGCGAGCAGGATACAAGTGAGAACCAGTTTCGAAACGTACAGAGTGTGGACGCAACCTCTGCAGATACTGAAGCTTGTACAGATAATATCGTATTCTCATAATTCTCATGATCTTCTGTATGGGACATACCCCACTCTTCTGCCATAAGACGGACACTGATCCTAGCCTATGTGGTCAAATAGCGATTCCTCTTCCATTTGAAGGGCTGAAACTATTCTATTACTTCTGAAGAAACAGGTTTTTTTCCTTCTACCAAACTGAATATTAAATGAGTTTATGTCTTCAAAGTTGGTAGTAATTAAGAGAAAATTTTAGCAGTCCATGGTTCTTTTTACATCCGCTCCAACTATTGTGAAATTATCGTTTAACAAAAGCAATTTAGCTAACAAAGCTCGATCTGGTGAACATAAAGGCATTCTGATTAGCAATTGCAAGCATACTGAAAATCAATTTCGCGCGATATTTTCTAGTCTTTATAACAATTAGTGCTTGAAGTTAGAGATTTGAAAGAAAGATTTTCTTCTCACATTTCATCGTCGGAAAAATAAATAAACAACAAGTTGTAAGCAGAGAATTCATTAAATAAAGCATCCTTTTGTGCTCGACTAATTTTTTGGTTCTCTCAAATAAATATCTATCCTTTCATGTCCTACAAAAACATTTAAATTTCAGATTAAAAATTTCACTAGCAGACAACTTTGGAACAAGGTTGTTTAACTATGAATACCCAGTATTTTTATTTTCTTGAGTTTGTAATATATAAATAGAAAATAATGTAACCGTTGAAAATTCCAATCTCGAGATTTTGAAAAATCTACATGTTAAAGACCATTCCTAGAAACACATTTTCGGAATTATGTGAACTTGTCTTTCTCTCTGTAAACACAATGTAACTTTAAAACGTTTTGGACTAGAAGAAATTTTTACATAATCTTTACACCACTATGTAAATTTCTATCAACGTTTGAACGAAATCCACTCTGAGAAAGTCTATCTAATATAATTTAACACTATAACTGTAAAATAAAGAGAGCTAGCTAGACGAAATTCTGTACACAAATTCCAAAGTACAGATACTTGTCAAATCTATAACCAAATCATCTGGGGGGTTGATCGTATATTGGTCTGTACATTCACTTGCATCTATCTATGCGCGATAATTGGGAAACACCATGACATAAATATGGGAAATTTGAAATATGCTATTTTGACAGCAGTTGTGGTTATGGGTCAAATTTTCAATTTGTCGAGAAAAAAGTCGTTCAAAATACACGTTCAGTGCTCATATGTTTGCATATTAGCACCATTACAGGGATTAATCATGCATGGTCGCACTCTAATACATTATTTCGTACTGATTATTTGACGATGGTATAAAAATAATACACAAGTGTCTTTCTCTCTGCATAAGTGAGTCTGCACGCAAATTTCTGATAGGAGAGGGTTAGTATTTCAACTTATTTTTCTATACGTTATCTTTAAAGATAAAAGTAAATTTATGAAAACAAATTAAAGATAGATCCATTTATTATTTTTCAAACTTTTAAATCTTATCTTCTTTATAACCATGCTTTAAAATCACTTTCTAAGGAATGTATTTTATTCTTTTTTTAATACAATACCGAACTAAAAATTGCATATGCAAATATCTTCATCATCATAAGTTTTTCATTAGGGAAACTTCTCAGAAACATATCTCCACTTTCCTGCGACGACAATGTGTTTATTTTGTTTTTTAATGAAGTGGAAAGTTTAATAAAGTAATTCAGTTACTCAGAGTGAGAGATATTTAAATTGAACTTTATGAAATTTTATCTAATCTGTATCAACTTTCTTATCTTTAATACATATTCATGTATTTCTAAAAGTTGCAAAGAATTTATGCACATTTATTCCCAAAATATTTATGAAGCATTCCTCCGTTCCTTTGAAATTCCATCGAAAATTATGCTGTTATTAATATTTTTAACATTGCATCAACGTTGCCAATTTTTTTTTCTTTCTTGGTTCTTTCTCGTTAGTTACGCCGATAAATATGTCGCACATTTTCTCTGATGATAGAAATATTTATTTTTTATGAGGAATTTCCTCTGATTGAAAAAGTTTCTACGTGTATTTGTAAGACGCATTTTATTGATTCTTATTAAATATAAGAAGTGATAAAAAAGTATAATAAGAATAAAGATTCATAAAATATTTCAAAACATAGCTATGCAATTCTGCAGACAGTATTAAAAAACTTGAGCAGCTCTACGTATATCTAACACTATACTTAAATTATCATAATAATGTTTGCATTTTCATAAACATGATTGTTTCTTGCTTTCTCATTGTAAAAACATGAAGAAAAAAAGCGAATCTTATTTAACTTAATCTTTCTCATTTCAATGAATTTGAGATATCAATAGAACAAGATTTTTCGATGCATTATTCTCATGCTTGAGAAAATGTTGTACGAGTGCGAAGTTTTAATAATTAAAGTATCTATTACGATTGTTGATTTATTTTTGTGCCATGTATTTCACTTTTATTTCAGATTCAGAATTAAAAACTGAAATACAGAATATAATAATTAAAGGAACATGTTATGTGAAAGAAGGTCCTGTACTATAATGTAATGAAAAATCCGTTAAAAAAGAGCTAAACTTCTCTTTTAGTTTGTAACTTATAAATGTTACAGGGGTCATCATATTTATTTTTGCGTCATTATCAAATTTTAAAATTTGAAACGATTTATCACGTTAAGAATGAAAGTAAAATTTGATTTAAATCCGAATTCAGTGTTACGTCGACTCGTTCTCTTGCCAGGGTTTCCCAAAGAGGCATTCTTTAATTTTAATCAACCTGTATATTAAGATATATATCAGGTTAACTGAAATGCTATATTTTCTAAAATTTTACTCTTTTTATCGGTAATGTTTTCACTCTATTTCTGCGAATTTAAAAATTTTGCCATGTATCTTAAACTATATTAAACTAAAATGGCTGAAAATTCGTAAAATGACTTGAAAGCAGACATCAAAATTTGGAGGAAAATTTTTAAATACATCTACTGAATACTTTTTAAAATAAAAATTAAGTTTTAATTAAGAATAATAAATTTTCCGTTTATTTTTTTTAAATTTACATTTTGGTTGTGTCTTTGTAGCAGCTTCATAAAAAGAAAGAATTATTTTAGTCCTTCCATTCTACACCTTGATATATATCGAAAAAACAAAACGTTTCAAACGTCCATAATTCATTTTTTTAAAAAAAGGACCAAATAATTCCTACAGTATCTTCACAATTTTTTTAGGATATTGATGTAATATTTTGGACGTTATTTTGATTAATGTATGGCGTTTTCGTACTACATTTAGAATATCGAATAATAACCTGGAGATATTTTAAAACATCTTGCGCTAATAAAGATAACTCGTCAGCAATCATTTTGAAATAGCAAAGTTATATTTATATTCGGGCTGAAAATACTTTTAGAATTTTAAATTGCCTTTCCAAAGAGAACATGATAATTTGAAAAAAAAATAGTTATTGCGAATTTGAATACGCAAAACTCTTTTTCTAGGTGAAACATTATAAGATTGATTTTCATAGCCAATGAAAAATTTGACTTCAATATGCTATTATATGCTCCAGAATAACGAACAACGTTCAATTACTTTTTTTAACTGAGAGTTTTAAAAAAAATCAACTACCACAAAAGAGCATGAATCGTACTCTTATTAATCATATTCTTACTTTATTGCAGAAAAGAATGTTGGGAAATTACTAAGTTTGAATATTTTCATTTACAAACATGGCTATAGAAATCTTAAAAAAATTATTATTCAGCAAAGCAGTAATTGTTATAGTAAAATATCATATCACACAAAAATATTCTCTTCCATTACGCATTTTAGAATTTTACTTCTCTTATACTTTATTATATATAATTTTTTTATTCATATTACGATAAGAACTCATTTAAACTTAATCTACTTGCGACATACGCCATTAAGATGCTGCTCAGCTGCAATATACCCCGACATAATTTGAAATTATTTGGTTACTTTTTCCATAAAAAAATTAGATGAACAATTAAACTGGTAACAATACAATATATGTAATCAGAAAATGGAACAATTAAGAAATAATCATGAAGGCCGTGGTGGCCTGGTGGTAAGTTCTTGGCTTTGGAATCGGAATGTTTCAGGTTCGAGACCAGATTCCACCTAATAACTGTCCTGTAATCGAGTCTGGTGCACGATAAATCCGTCCAGACCAAACGTGCTACCACTGGCGTGGTGAGACAGTTTGGAATGGGGACTGGGGACTGCTACAGCCAAACACAGGTGTCATCCTCGTCGTCTGACCACAGATCAAAAGTGGGAGGTCCGTCCCAAAATTTCCCTAGGGTTGTTTTAAAATGGCAAGTGAATATAACTAAACTAAACAAAACAAACGAAGAGATGTTAAATTTGTAGGGAGACCAGATTCAGAATTTCATTCACTACACGATAGCTTAAGCAGAAATCACACACTGTGTTTAGCTGTAGTTGAATATTCTGAGTACAGACCACGTTGGTGCAAGATAAATGTGTCATTGCCACTACTCTTTTATTTATTTATATATATATATATATCCTTGAAGCGAAGCTCGTCTTTTATCTGTTCGTTTATTTTTCTTCGCTTTTTCTCATTAGTTATTATTCGTTTTTGCTTTCGATTTATTCCAGCAAAAATTCATCTTCTCCTATGTAAATAACTTTTAATGAAAGTAATAAATCGAGAACCTATACAACAGAATATTTTTCTTAAATTCACTCACAAATATTGACTTATTTAGAAATAAAACATTAAAATACATTTTGATTGTATTCCGTTAAGATATAATTTTAGCAGTGTTTATCTTTTCTAAACATATGTGTTCCCTCTGTCTATTTGATTACTCTCTAGAAAAATAAGCTACTTCGCAATTTTTCTCACAAGAATATTTCAGACACGAGTTGCAAGCAAAGCAGTTTTTCTTCAACATTGTCTTGCACCGTAGGGATATTTGCATAAAAAAAGAAAATATCCTTACTAAAAGCAAGGAATATCATGAAATATTTCCAAGTATCGAGAATTTTTTTTAGTACAGAATATTTCAATACGAGATAAACTTATGTTTAATTCAAAAATATCTGGTACTCAGGTAGAAGTGTTAAGGCTAGTATAAAGTCTTTGAAACTCGGTTTCAATAGTACCTTTAAGGTTCACGAATATAAACTTTCAATGTTTATTTAAAAAATAAATTTCGGTATAAAAATATTGGTTAAATTGAATGGACTGTGATAAATAAGATTTATTTTATCTATAGGATTCCATCTGCGCTCACAAAATAAAAAATAAAAATTCGAATAACATCACTTTTAAATTATAGCTTCTGACATCAAAGAAGTTTGTACATTTAAAATATCTAATGGATTGTGCTATAGCTCAAATGATATTTATGTGTACAAATTGAATAAATAAAAATACGTCTATGATTTTCTTGCCAGATAGAATTACTTTTTTAATGAAAAGATTTTTCATGAATACTTTTAATCTACCAATATTATTTATGCATACAGCATGAAAAGTTTTATTAAGGAAAATGTTTTATTAGAACCAAAAGAATTCAGATGCTTTCTATCAGAGCATTCAATCATAGAAATTATTTACGAGATTGTAATTATCGCTCTTTTTCTACACAGCATGTTGTCGAATCTGGCATCTAGTTAGGAAGAAGGAGCACATCAATTCGAATTCTGAAGGAGAGTACATCAATAACGATTGTACACTAATGTTCGAAATTGAAGTCACAAACATTTTATCATAATAATTCAAAGCTTCTGCCTGAAACATTGATAAAGTTTACATACGCTTTATATTTCTATAAAGCTCGTGAAGAACAAGTATCTTGATTATAATTTTCAGTTTCGAATTGATGGTATTCAGTATAAGTTTCGTTGGAGAACATGAAATTTAACGTGACCACTCGACATCTGGAAGTTTAACGCGTAAGTTTGACTGATTCTGTGAAACCGAATCACGGGCCCAACGAAAGCCGTCGAAGCGTGACGATACCTGTACATTTTGTACTTGGCATTAAATGTATACCAATATAGACAAACAATGAATGCAGAGCTTCCTGGTTCTATCTCAAAAGGAGATGACTAAATAACTGCAGAGCTTCCTGGTTCTATCTCAAAAGGAGATGACTAAATGACTGCAGAGCTTCCTGGTTCTATCTCAAAAGGAGATCACTAAATAACTGCAGAGCTTCCTGGTTCTATCTCAAAAGGAGATGATTAAATGATTATATGTGACACCAAATGCAGTATCCAAGTCAAGGAATCAATTCCATATAAGATGCACTATCAAAACAAGGCACGGCTAAGTCACGCAAGAGCAATGGTACCTGTATATTTCGGTACTTGGAATTAAATACACAAATATACAGGCAAACAATATTTGCAGAGCTCTCTCGCGACCTTGTCACAACCTCTCGTAAAAGGATTTCCTGCCTAGCAGTATATAGTACCAATAGAGGTGTGTTATTATTAATGATGAATTCAGCTGTAGCACACATAGTCGTTGACTTGCTGTCTGGGGAAAATCTGGAGATCATTATCATCCCTATAAAATAAAGGAAATCAAATATTTCAGTGGCAAAGAAATTCTTTTCCGAAGTGCCATCATGTTAAACAATCATACACCGATACACTTCTTTGATGTGGGTAGTGTCATTGTATAGTGATACTAACTAGATCCTAAAGGTCGATGTAAGATTTTCCGGAATGCTACAGGCCCGGTAATTGCTTTATAGAATATAACTCAGAATCATTTTGAAGACGATTCTCGCTGTGTGAGTTTGTCCTCTAAGTCACAAGAAAAAATTCCTATAAAATATTATTGGATTGGTCTAAGAAGCGCCATTGGATGATACCATTTTTTTCAAGAGCTTTACAGATGTTAAAAGTCTTGGTTTAGAAGAATAGGATTTATTACAGGACGAATTTATCAACATTCTCAATAACAGTTGACATTTTATGTTGATGTATGTGCAGTACTCCACAGTGACCACGCTCCATGATGATGGACATTTGTGAAGACATAATATATCGTGACTTTGCTGGTTTTGATATAACCTATACTTTCTATTAAATCATCAATTTCCCAGATTGTTATTTTGCTATATATTTGCGCCCATAGAAATATTTCCCAATCACAAATTCCGTTGCAATTAACTAAATTCAGTAAACTAAGATGTTTTTTGTTTGTGACACATTTTGGATAACTATATAGAAAGAAACATTTGGCCACTCGTAATATGAGAGTTCTGATTATTTCCAAGGTACCAATATATCAAATATAACTTAAGCCTTACCATCTATCATACATAATCAAGCCTCTTCACAGATTTTTGATGAAAATTCAAACTTCAAAAAGTGTATATTTGAATTCCTTGAATAATTTGCTGACATCTGTTGGTCAAGTTCCAATTAGAAAACTCATGTCAATCTGAGTGGTTAAACTCAGATTCTCCGTTATTAGATAAATAGAAAGAAATGTCCACATGTGTTCTATGAATTTGTATTACATTCTGAAAAAATTATAGTACAATGTAGTTTTTACGGCTACATTCGGCACTAATTACAGTTTTTAATAGAATAATTTCAAGAATGTTATCCACTTCTCGGTAATTGTATAATAAAATCCTAATTTGTTGAGAGATTTTCTAATTTAATTTTACTAACTATATTTATGCACAAAGTATGCTCGATTTTTTTTTTTTTTTTTTTTTTTTTTT
Source organism: Argiope bruennichi (assembly GCF_947563725.1). NCBI lineage: Eukaryota > Metazoa > Arthropoda > Arachnida > Araneae > Araneidae > Argiope > Argiope bruennichi. The sequence goes on from NC_079153.1 coordinate 27,423,876, forward strand.
TTTTTTTTTTTGCATAGCTATTGTTAAGCCGAATTTCTCATATTCACGGATGAAAAGGATCATCCAATAAATGAACTAACTCACTTCACACGACTTGAATTTATGAAATTTACTGAAAGGAAAACATTATTTAACTGAACATTTATTTCTGTCAGATCTGAAAAACAGCAGAACCACCTATTCGATACCACATATTTGAGAGTTTTTATCATATTTTTTTTTTATCATTTTAAGTAATAGTAATTCAATTTTGTCCCATTTGGAACAATAAAATGCATTCTAGAGTATTGAGTAGAACGATAATTGTAAGGAACTTTTTCACGCTGATCTTGGAATTTCAGTATCAGTGGTCAAAGCTGTTATGGATAGGGACACTGTCCATAAAATGAAAATTGCTTGAAATATATGATTCATACATATTCTAGTGTTATTTCATATAAGAATGGAAGACTCATATTTTCAAATATAATCATTTAGCTGAAACCAGTTTCCAACACTGAATAAATAATTATAAATAATTTTTTAGTGATTATCTAAATGCTCTATGTATTTTCAATATTCTTATTTTGAAACCTATTCAAATATAACCAATGTAAATATTCTCCTCTGAAATATCCGGGACACTTTCTCTACATGTATTTTTTTTATGTTCAATTTAATTGTATAAAGAAAAAAAAAGCAAATATGAAATAATAATCTCATCTTATTAACAATTTTCGTTCAAAATATTTTTAAAAATTACCAATTTAGTGCAAAGACTCCCACACCAAATTTCATTTATCTATCTTGTCGAGTTTTGTAATCATCATGTTAACATATTAATTGGGAGAAAAAAATAGGCATAACTCATCGTATTATAAATTTCATATTGAATTACTTGAAAATTTTAATGAAAAAAAATCATACATCAAGCTTTTTGGATTTTCTGCAACCAAATACATACATCATCAGAAATTAAATGCTTCGACAAATTAGGTCAAAGTTTTTCAGCAAATAAACTGGTGATGAAAAAATTTTAATTTTTTTTTTCATCATAGAATATTTGTTTTATTTATCTCATTCATATATAAAGCATCAAATAGACTTTCGTTTCGAGGATTCCATTCGCAATTTAATGTGAACATCAATCAATCGCATAAAAACCTCGGAAGAAAACATCTAAATTGTTTTTAATATATTTACAGACAGACATAGTTTAGAAAATGTGTTTTCTGAATCTGAAAATATCCAACATTCATTTAAAGCCCAAGCCCAAATTTTTAAAGAGTACAATATTTTTCCTTTCTCTTAATCGTATACTAGAAAATAAGGAGACACTTTATAAATCTACCATGGTAATAATAAAAATAAATACTCGGCTTTGAGAAAGGGCAGTTGACAGGATTGTATCATTATATGGATTTATAAATGCTATATTTTTAGACAGTTTGGCGTTCTAGGGAATGAGATTTGTAACAATAACCATTCTTCAAACTAAAAGCTTCAAATGACATTCGTGAAGTTTGCGAGTAATTTGTCAATAGATTTTACGTTGTGTATCTATGAGAGTGCCAGTTTTAACAAAAGGAAGTACTTGATAAATTTCAGACACGATAAATTTTAGATCTGGACATTGGACATTCAATAAAAACAGACTTATTGTCTTTTGATACATCTTATGATGAGAGTTGAGCGTCACTTGTTTGTAATTTTATTTTATGTGCCAACACAAAAAAGCAGCCTAGTGCAATTAATTATTATGTTTGCTTGTAAATTTGGATTATTTTCATATAATACTCTGACCGAATTTCTACAAGACTACTTTTCAGAGAATTACAAATAAATAATCGCACAAAAACATCTGAAATAGTAGTAATAAGATGTCATAATATTCTAAGATTTGAGATTTTTCGTACATCTCTATCGGCATAAATGAGAAATGCAAAATATTTAAGATATTAAATAAATTACTTTATGCATTCTGTAATTTGAACCGAAATTAGAAATAAAGTAAACCTTTTTTGTTATCAGTAATTATTTCACCATATAAATTTTGTTTCAACCAACTTTGATGAGTTAGATTTTATCACAATAAATGGAAGTATCATTTTGATTTATACTTTTATTATAAGCTTAGAATATTCTGAATGATTAATTATTCTTACAAAGAGAGGAAATTAATTGACGAATAAGATTTGAGAGGTGGGTCTAGATTTTGAGACTGGGGGCTCTGGTTATTCTTTGGGATAACCCTCAAAAATTGATAGATCAACATTGGTGGAGAATAGACGGCCATTGATGATTTATCTATAAGTAAGATATACATTGATGATTTATCTATTAGTAAGATATACATTGATGATTTATCTATAAGTAAGATATACATTGATGATTTATCTATACGTAAGATAAATCTTCAACGATTTCATAAATAATCAACAATTTAATCAACAATTTCATAGATAAATCAATGTATGTTTTGTTATATAAAAATTATTGAAATTGACAGTAAATATGGCTGGAGTCATGTTTCTTTGGTTTTTGCTAATTATTTTAAATATTCAGAATTTAAAAAAATTATCTCATAAATACATAAAAAACAACATTAGATTGAGTTGGTTGTAGTAGTCATCTCAACAATAAATTTATTTTTGGAAATACTGAAAATAAAGAATATATATATTACTTTATTAATAGATTTATTTGACTCAATTCATAAGTTCATTTTAATAATTTCTGGTGGTGAATTCAAGAAAAGAGAATGGTTGAAATATTTCGAAATAATTATAAAATTAATAATTAATTAATGGCTTGGAATAAAAGCAACTTAAAGTAATTCTTTTTTTTATTTTTTGTTCACTAATAAAAATTTTGTTAAAACTATTTTAAACTTATTAATTCATTATTAGTTTGCTGTACTTACATCGAATGTTTAGTTATCAAAGCTAATTTTCATTTAAAATAGATCCTTAATTGAAATGTGATATTAACCTGTATAAACCCGACAAACTGAAAAAAATATGCCGATTTTATAACGAAAAGTGTTATAGAAATGTATTATTGTAATGAATTAAGTAATATTTTAATCAATTTAATAATTTAAAAGATTATCTGTAGTAACCTTCTTTTGCTGTATATCGGGCCATTGGGGCATAAATACTCTTAAATGAAAATTATTATTAAAATTATTTCTTTAATTTTCCTAATTGTCTATTTATTCTTACAAAACTAATTTCTACGAATTATTTTCTTTAAATTTCAAGAATTATTTTTTTTATACAGCTTATTGATGTTTTCTTCAAAATACTCTAAATGGGAAAAAATCTCTTAACAAATGCAGTACTGCATAAAATGAATCATCCCACATTTAGAAAATAAGAATTGAAAGGTAATAAAAGCTTTTTATTTCCTCTTCTCCATACAAATTCTACAGAGAATTCGAGCGTTTCTTTCATTCTTTTTTACCTTTTTGTTAGGATTCTTTTGTCGCCGAAGGACCGGTATAGTTTTCAAATTCAAAATAAATAGAATTACCTTTCAATAAAAGCATCATTTTTCTGTAAATGAGAGTAATGGTGGATGCTGTAGTTCCAAATCTCTTGAATATTTATTTTCTTGTAGCCTGATTCTTGTTATTTTTTTATTCTTTACTTTATTCTTTCTCGCTTCCATTGTAAAAGAAAAATCTTGCATGCAAATTGGTTGAGTCACGGAACAAATTTTCCTTCTGGTAACCATATCTCTTAGATTAATGCAAGCATTCTAATATTCTTTCTCCGAGTTATAGGATACATTAACTTATAAAAGTTTTGGAAATTACTGAAAAATAGGCAAATATTTATTCTCTAATTCAATCAAAATTTGAATGAAACATCTTTTAAATTGAGTTGATATGAAGTGCGAAAAATTCAATTTTAAATTGAATCTAGATGAAGTTACGAAACAATGCAGAACGATTGCTCTCTTAGCGAATCTGATATTCATCATCTTTTATTCACTTCAGTAAAAATATTTTTAGCAAGAACTGAGATTCCAGAGAAATAATTGTGAAAATGGCGAAGAACGAGTTATTCAATTTTTATACAATTCTGACTAAGCTATCTGACGAATATTATTAACATTCCACAATTCCAAAGAATGAAATTCACTACAAGAAACTCCTATCATTCCATTACTATTTAGATGATATTTTTAAGTGACTAGTAGAATTTCAGACTCTGTCGTATTATAAATTCCAAAATTCTTCCACAAATGATCTTGTAAACTATCGGGAAATATATTTGATTATTTATATAATATGCTTGAGTATTTAGAAAAATCGCTTTTCATAATCATTTTTTTTTTACTTATAACTTATTTTTCATATTGCAAGAAATTTTACAGCATTTCCATAGATTATTCGATATTCAAAATATCGGACAATATTGTGAAGATATGGTAGTGATGCTGCTGGACGCTTTAATTTCATTTTTTGCAAATAGGCATAGTTCAGGCTGATAATTTCGTCATCTTGAATCAAGTATCTTTTATATCATTCTTTTTTTATACTTATTGCAATTTTATAAACCTACTTATTATGATTATTTTATGGTATACAATTCTGAAACTTTTCCATAACATGTTATTAGGTGAATATACTTGCAGAAAATATTTTAGAAGTTCAGTTTGATAAAGATTGGTTTACAAAGAAATAAAATGCTTGGAATAATAAAAGGAAACTTAAAGGAAATTAAAGGAAGTAACAAAAAAAGGCCCTTAGGTTGCTAAAAGGAAATATTACAAATAAATTGTATTTTTAAAAAAAATTTAGTTAATGAAAAAAACTGATTTTGAGCTTTTTAATTTATTGAGTTCGAAATTTTAAATGCAGTATTAATTTCATTATGTACAATTGAAGAAAAATTTAACAATAACTAATTAATTAGTGGACTTTTTTGTGCTTTCTAAAAATAACATATATTAGATTTTTTTTATCAAAAAAATCATATATCCTGGTTGAAGACATTCTGTTTCATATTTCAGTATCGTAACATGGTTGAAGACATACTGTTTCAGTACCAGAATAAGATTATTTTATTTTCCATTATTGCTTTTAAATACCAAAATTACCCTGATAAATGAAATAAAAAAAATCATAACAAAATAATCTAATATTACAAGTAAAGGAAAACAGTTTAACACAAAAAACTAATTAATTCGAAAAGATCAAGAATTAATATTATCGTTTTGTTCGGATTTTCTCACAATTATGGGAAGAAGCATTTGCTCGTAGGATTTATTTTACTTAAATACTCATTGAAAGGATTTGTGGTGAAACTGTTTTAACCATCGCCCTGGACATTCTCTGATACTCAGTCACAAGGATCAGCCTCATAATGACTACTTATTCAAGAAACTTAATATTTTCTCACCAGAAAACTTATCACACTGTTCATTCAACGGAATGGTATTACTCAAAACATAATTTGAGTAAAAATTATTTATTTTAACTTGTTTATGAGAAAATTATTGCTTTATTGTCTAATGAAATTTCATCACTTAACGGTCACCATTAACCCTATTTCAATTAGAGGAATAAATATCATATTCTAATTAATATCTAATCCCCAATCAACAATCAGGATTTCTCTCTCTAAATAGTGCGTATTTTGAAATTAAAAGAATATTTCTAAAGACATAAAATTATTTTCAGTCATCACATTTATTACCTTTAAAAATCTCTAATTAAAAGCACACGAAAATTTGTCCTCAAACTTAAAGCCCCGCATTTATTTGAAAAGCTGAAAATGATCACAAGAGCGAAGATTCCGGCATTTTCAGTTCAGATAATGTCAAAGTCATGGGGCTCTTTGTGCATACACACAAAGCCAATCAAAATATCTTCCACATAAATGACATATCAAACCCTCGTAGGAGCTTGTCTTTCATAGCCTTCTTCCTTTCAGTCTACAGCATGTAACATGTCCCAGATTCATTAATCAAATACACATCTGGGTGTGGGTGACTTATCAGAAACACTAGCTAAAGCATTGGACAATTTATAATTCTTTACTGTTAAGAGGCTCCATCGAACTATGCTTTAATAAGGAATAATGAAAATACTATTTCCAATCTATCAGCTTCTTTATAAAAGATTTCAGTATTCTTACTTCGTCAATTATGTTTGAAGCGTTCGCTTCTTTGTAAACTGGTAAATTTTATGCTATGTTCTGAGCTAAAATGTTTAAATTTTTACTACCGGATATATTTTTTTATATTATGCACTTTTTTTAAATACGTTTGATTTGGGTTTAAAATATTATTTGAATTTATTCTGCATTTCTATCTTTTTTACACTTTTATTTGATTTTTTCATAATTGAAAAAAGGAAATTTTTAAGAATTTTTTTTTATTTATTTTCTGATATACAAATATTATACAATACTGGCTTTTTTTTCAAATGCATTATATTTTTTAAACGAGAACTCAATTATTACTTTAACTAAAAGGTAAAATCAAATTTTGATAATGTAACAGTAGCGTCAACTGGCAGTAAATTGGTGAAACGTGTGATTATAAGATGCATTAATTTTTATATTAGTGGATTTCGAAATACTTTAAAGAGTAAACAGCAAAAATAATTTAATAATATTTTAATGAAAACTTTTCTAATGTAAAAAATAGAATAAATACAATTTATAGATTTTAATGAAATATGTAATTAGTAAAAAGAATATCGCTGAAACGAGCCATAAAGCGGTAGGCACTAAAACCGATAAAGAAATGAAGGCCACAAGCTATGAGTGTTCAAAGAGATTGCTTATAACCTTAGTTTAGAGGAATACAAATTCGTAATAAGTAAGTTACAAGATAAGAAGTCGGCCATTCTATCACAGATATAATATAAAATAGGATAACAACATATAAATTTAAATGTAATGTACAGTGTTCAAAAAAAAGCTATAAAGTTGAAGTTTTTGAACAATTGTTTTGTATTGCTATTATTTGTATTTTGGTAAATCTGCGTTGTACACATATTTTCAGGCATCCTTTTTCTTCACATAATTCCCTGAGAGCAAAAAAAGCTTTTTATCGTTTTCTATGCATTTGTAACTGCTGTTTTCTTATAAATGATTTATTTCTAAACCCTTATAAACATTTTTAACTTATAAACGACCCTTTGGAATTTATATAATTACAAATCAGAGATGACTTAGTGTTGTACAAGTATCGAAGTGAAAATACTTTGTCTAGAATTAATCGTGCCTATTTTAAACAATCATTCTTAAAGAAAAAAAATTTTAAGAAAATTCCCTCGTCATTCTAAATTTATTTTGTGCCAAACGATTTAATTGATATAAAATAAAATTTATAAATAATAATTTCATTGATGGGTCTGCGATTTTAATGTTTCTAAATGCCAGAAACAACAATTCTTGTTGTTTCTGGCATTTAGCAATTGCACTCAAAAGATTATGTATACATATTTCTAGAATGTCTGAGCAGACAGATAAAAAATGATAGAGTGTGAAAACAATGACAAACCATTTCAAGGAGGAAAGTAATCACGATGATACTACAAACACCTGCAAGCTTGAATCCGTTCTAGCATATGTATGAACCCAACTTCTACAAAATTTAAAACGGGAACTGTGTTATACGTAATTTTGCGTTCACCACAGTTCACAAATCTAGAAGTTTCTATCTTCAAGTAGAAATAAAAAATGTCTAAAAAGTTTCTATCTTCAAGTAGAAATAAAAAATGTCTAAAAAGTTTCTATCTTCAAATGTCATGGAGTTAGGGTAAATCGATCTCACACCATTACAACACTCACCAAAAAAAGAAAAAGGCACTTTATACGTCAGCATCTAAAAGGCAAATCTGTAATTATCCCCCTGATGAGATGAAGTAAGTAGGTAACATTTTCAATGTACAATCGCCGTGCATAAGCTTCCAGAGAAACCTAAATGATTTTTGTCTCAATAGCAGGAAGGAAGAAATTGAATTAATGACCAACGCTGACTACGTTACAATCTTTATCATAAGAGTTCCTGTCATTGGAATGGAGGTAATTCGATCCCCAGGATGCACACTAAAATATACGAAAATCAATCACTGAACAGGGATATTATTATCCCTATTTTCAGAGCACCATCCTGTGGGCGATTCTTACAGCATTAGAATATATATTTTTTTCTTTACTTGAAATGTATCTTGACAGATGACGGCTCTATCTCGGTGCTTTTTACTATAACGGACTTTCAGATTACTGTGCTAAGGAGAATCTGATAAATTCGACGTGTTGTAAAATAAGAACAGAATTCTTAAATGTTCATGAAAAATCAGACTATAAATATGACAGTTTTTTCCTTTTGCTTAGAGTATTGCCACCAATACCCTACATTTTAACACCACGTCTTGTTTTTGATTAAAAAATAATCGACTTCTTACCGGTACAATAAATATGCCTTTTTTAAGAACTTTTTATTTTACTTATTTTGAATTCCATCACGCTACATTAACAAGAAGTGTTTTCTCTCTCGATTTTCCAAGGAAAAAAAAATTCTTATTTCAATTATATTTTTAAACTTCTGTTCTAGAGTAGTTAGTAAACAGCATATTTTCATCCCAGATTTACTTCCTGAAGCATGGCCAAAAAGTTAAGGCAAGTTGTTTGAAAAGCAAAATATTAACTCTTTACAACGATGAAAAACATACTCTTTATATTATATAAGAGAGAGAGAGAGTGAAACAGCGACAAGTGCCGGGAAATTAGAAGATAACTAATAAATCCATCAAAGTAATCAAAACTGTTAAGCACTACTCCTTGGCGGAGTTCTATTTGAGTAGCCTGTAGAACAAGATTTTCCGGAATTCGTTCGGGCTTTAAACTATTACTGCTTCAACTTTGAAATCACTTTTCGGAAAACTTGGGCGGTTTGAAAATTTTTTTCTTGCTCTTTCAGAGACTTCTTTAATCATAGCTTATCCTGGCATATATTTTCCAAAGTAAAGTTGTGTAAGAGAAATTTGTGAATTTGAAAAGTTTGTGAATATGTGAGGGACTTAGATATGTGGGGACTGCATTTACTTCATTTTTTGAACATATTAACTTCAAATTTATTACAGAATAAACAAACATTATCTTTCTTCAGGAATTTTATTTATCATAAACTCTCGTCTTACACTAGTTTCTAGTACAATAATAACAAAAATTAATCAAACTATAGTTCTGAATTTCTAAAAATATGTAATAAATGTTAAATATATGCGTTATTAAAAGTAACTATTTTCTATTCATTTGAGGTCATTCAATTTTTGCTTTCTTGTATACGAAATATAGAGAAAGTATTGTATTCGTCTAAAAACTGGATCTCGATATTTTGATGTATCTCTACCTTTATATCTCTCTGAGTTCGAAAATACATTTTTGGAAAAGGTCTGTCCATCTGTGACAAAGATAACTTAAAATCTCTTTGAGCTAGGTTGATGAAATTTGCTATATGGTCTATAAACCAAATTTATAGATATCTATCAAAGTTTGAGCAAAAAGTATTCAGAGGGAGAATTTTGTCCAGCTGTTCGTATAAAAACGTAGAAGAGCTAGAAATGTAGATAGCAAGATATATAAACTTCGGTACTTAGGTTTAGCACTTAAAACATAAATCAGTATCAATTTTAGTGATAAATTTCTCATTGCTTTGAACGTTAGGTTTAGCACTTAAAACATAAATCCGTATCAATTTTAGTGATAAATTTCTCATTGCTTTGAACGTCTCTTGATCTGTACTTTCATAAGCAAGTAAACGAGATGACTCAAGAACACAGTGACATATATTTTAAGGTGTATGTACACACTTGAAACTTCGAAAATCGTTCGAAATACCAAATATTTTTTTTATTGCTTAATAATGTTCTCTGATCCTTTAGCTTTCAAACGATATCAAGATGTTCTCAATATTAGAAATATTTCATGAGTTATAATTATTTTTCTTGAGGTGCTTTCATTGAAAACTCTAGTTACAATTTTTTTAAAACTCATTTTATGAAGAATGATATTTTCCCACAATGTTGCTTTATTCAAACAATCATAACTGAACAAGAAATTAACCAAATACAATTATTTATATATCAAAATAATCTGTATGAAATAGCGGATGTATTGTGCCTCAATCAAAGTTATATTTATAGAAATAAATTTTTTATAGCTATTTAAATGTTAAAATTACGGAAAAAAAATCTCGGTTTTTCTATTCATCGTTAATGAAAAAATTGTTAAAAAAAACTATATATTTTTATAACTTGATTGAGGCAGACAACATGAAGACTAATATTAGGCATAATTTCCAACTAGAATTGTGTGTCTGTACAAATTAGAATTTAAGATATCATGTTTCAAAAAATATGCTAATTAGCTCATTTAATATTATTTAATTAATTAATAATTAGTGTAATATGTTTTTTTTCTCGCTGAAATGAGTTTTAATATATATTAATGACCTACTGTGAAAAAACTGGATATTTAAAGTTAAAATTTTAAAAAAAAAAAATTCTAGTGTGTACGTACACCTTAAATTTGGTGTGTAGTTTTATATCTACAATTGTAGTTTTGTATCAAATTTCAGTTTCAATCCGTTGGGGAAAACGTTTATAAAACATCTATTAGAGTTTCGAATACTATTAACCACATGTCAGAGATTAATCGCCTAAACATTCGCCAAGGATCACACGATAAATTCAGTCAAAACGATGAATTATCGCCAAAAGTTAATATTTTGCAACTAGTGTGTGGCAATGACATGCAAAGCATTCTCTGCCTTACTCAATACTCATAACCATTTGCTGAAGTGGAGTAATAATTTTACGAGAAGAGTTTAGGGAGACCACTCCCACTTATTAAATCTGGATGAAATTTAAATTCTTCAATAATGAGCCGCCATCATAAGATATAAGATAATTCGATGTTGTTACAGTTAAATTTTATTATATATCGATGTCAAATCCTAACAGTATGCATCATATGGTGTATCATAGAACAACAAACCGTTTAGACGATTTGGTTTAAAATAAAAGAATTCTATTTCTACTTTCAAATAGCACAAAGATATTTAATTAAAATATTTTTATTGGAAAACTGTATTAATATTTTTTAAAAAATGTCTCTTATTTTTATTATGTCATAATATTTACAATGTCGTATTATTTACCTCCGAATTGGCCATAAAGGGATGCAGAAGGTATGGAGCGAAAGATTATACCAAAGGCTAATGTTAAATTCCACACAATACTTTGCTTATAAATATCACTCGACGATCTTTGAGATAAAAGAAAAATGCCAATGAAACTGTATTCTTACTAACAGACCACAGTAAATCCTCATCAATGTAAATCAAACGGCGTGACATGAATATTCTTTCTTCAAGGTGAATTGAGTGTTTTCTTTGAGTCGGATAGAAAGCAATCTGGGTTTTCGAGGCGTCTAGACTCATTCATCTGAACGTGAATGGCCTCTGAAAGGTATAATGGATACAGTGATGTTGTTCAATGTATTAAGCCAAGCCGTTTCTTTGTCTCACACAGACCGACTATTGATTTAGTCTGCAAGAAATACGTTTCCAGTTTCCTGATGCAACATTCAATGTAAGTTAATGAATTTTTAATTCTGTTTCACATTGAAAATTAAAGAAAATGCCTCAAATATAAAATTTTTCAAGGTACCTCCAATTTAATTTTTTGTTAAATGGAAATAAATACACATTAAATCGCATATCACATAACCTGGAATAATAAATTATTAAACATTTGTCTATGCAATTAAATTTATCTTGCGTCTATTTTCAGAGGATGTAAACACATTTTTAAAAACATTTTTATCCAGAAATATCAAAAAGAACGAAGCAAGTTATACTAAAATAGATTTTCACATGACTCAAAAGTTACATGATTTGCTTCTATATATAAAAACTATACGTTTGGTTGGAAATGTTCAAAGAGGATTGACTACTAGATTGTTCTTAGTTGGAAGATTTCCCTAAACTGTTAACATTTCTTCTCTACATAACTTAAGTCTTAAAGTTAGAGAATCATTTCTCAAAAGAATCTGGAGCTGTGTTGCATTCTACAGCTTCAGAACTCAGTTGGATATGGAAGGAAAATTACTTAAATGATCGACCAAGTACAAAGGTGGATTTTAAATCGAAAGTCAAGAAAATTATCTCAGGTGTAGGGATTGCAATACCGGTATACCGGGATACCGAATACCGGTATTTTGAGCCATTTGTACAATTTTGTAATACCGGTATTCACAAGTTTAAATACCGGTTTTTCAGTATTTACTCGAAATTTTTAAAAGTGTCTCCACTATATGTTCAGGGATCGCCAACATAGCAAAATAGTATACGTCTTTATTTTTATGTCTTCCTAACGGGCGAAATTAATGAACTAATTAATGGCTTAATCAATTGCTTAAATCTAAATTAGCGAAACATGGATTATCCCTGAAAGAAGAAATTGTATCCATAATGACTGATGGAGCAACAATTATGAAAAAAGTTGGAAAGTTGATTGGTGCAAATCAGCAATTGTGCTAAAATCATGGAATTCTTCAGTTAGAAGTAATAGATGTATTATTCCAAAAAAATAAAGAACAGAAGAATCCAAATACTGTGGATATAGAAACTTCGGATTCCAATTTTGAAGAGAGTAAGAGTGAGAGTGATATTGACAATGAAGATAATGACAATGTAATTGTTGAAGAAGATATTGCTAATGAGGATGAAATATTAATCCATCAAGAATTGCTTCCTATAATTTCCTACAAATTATTTTTTGTGATATGTCCCTTTCTAATAAAACTGGCAAATAAAACAAAGAAACACCTGTGTTTTCTTTCTTTTTCTAAAATTTCTAAGACCGGTATTAAAACCGGTATCAAGATCTAGAAAATACCGAATATCGGTATTGAAATTTTGGTCCGGTATAGCAATCCCTACTCAGGTGATCTATTCAAGTTAGGTGCTCATTGCACTGAAATAGTTGCGAGTTCTTGTACGTCTCTTCATGAAGTACATTTAATAATATAGTTTAAATAGATACGTGGCCCAAAGGCTAACTTCTAAATTGTTAAAGATACACATAGCTAAAAATAAAAAGTTATATTTAATGTTCTCAATGTTCAAGAGTGGAAAAAAGAGTGGAATTCCTACAAATTGTTAATAATTTTTAATACAAAAAAAAAGAATGATAGATATTACATTGGATGATCATTGAAGCTTTATGTAGAATTTTATGAAATTTAAAATAAGAAGGAAAATATGTTCCTTTTATTTTTTTTATTTGTTTAATAAAATTCAAAGTAATGGTTCGTTTCAAAAACGTTACCATTTCTGAAAGTTAACTCGTTGTTTAATTTCTTTTTCATGTCTCTTCCATCATAGTAACAATTTTAAGCACATATTCGCAATAAGTACTCAATAGCAATTGAAACCTAATGCTGCTTCGAAATTTAATATAAAAATTGTAGAAAACGTTTTCAGAAATGAATAAATAAAAATGATTTGGTACATATGTTTCACAAAATTTAACGACGTTTTTTTCTAGTTTTGATAAACAAATCAATTGCCCGAACTAGAAATGTTGCATCTTTAGAGAAGACGCATTTAGGTCGTAGGAGAAAAAAAATAACTGCACCCATCCCCTAACTCAGATTGTTTATCCATCCATCGTAAAGAACTCAAAATTGTGTCAGGGCTGTCAGCGATATGAGAATATTTTTCGATGCGGCATCCGCCTTCTGGAAAAATGCGCATCTGACAGCCAGGGGAATCGATTGGTATTGGCTCTGTTATGTACTGAAGATCATCAACATTGCAGTGGGGGGGGGGGGTTGTATTTGTCACAAATATCCAAAATGTAATCCTTGAAAATGTAAGACTTCGCAATCGTTTTTTTTTTTTTTTTTTTTTTTTTTTGTATAATTAGAACAATGAAAGTTTTCAGAATGTACGAAAAAGGCAGAATGTAACTTTTATTTCTTCTTATTTTCCAATAAAAACATTACAAAATTTTGTAACAATTTCGTATTACAATAAAAAGAAACATTGTAATAATCATCACAAAAATCGAACTCGAGATTTTGATTTCTGTTAATGTTTCTGATCTTTTTGCATCTGAAAACTTTTTTTAAACTTATCTCATATCCCTACCCCTTACGAGCTATCATAGAAATAAAGATTAGAAGCTTCTGGAAAAGTGGTTGTTTATCCCTTTCCCCTTGAGTACAGAAATGGTGTGCGACTGATTGCCCTTACGAATGACTGGACTTGTCGCAATGGGGAAGGGGTAAAATGTAACCGCTGATCGTGGCCATAGTTTCTGAATGCTGTCGTAGTGTTCCAACATTCAGATTGATCCGAATGCCTTCGGGAGAGGCAGAATATTCTTTAGGGGCTATACTTTGATATAAAATCAGTCCCTAAAGGCTAATTCGGAAATGCAAAGCAGTAAATTTATGAAGATATCAAGCAATATTGGAGCCAATATTGTAGATATAAAAAATCAAATTTTGGGCAAAACCGATGTAGAATTTTTTTTTATTTGTATATATCCGTGAAAGGAAGAATACAATAACAGAAATATTCATTAATCTAGAATTTTATATAACTACTATTATTTTATCATCGAATAATTGTAGTTAGGAATAGAAACTGGGATCAAATTCGTCATCGGATTGATTTTTTTATCTGTAGATTTTGACTTAAAAGTTTATAGATTCTAACTGTTAAGTATTATTTAGATAAAACGATTTTAGTGTCTAGATTTATGGTTTCAAATGTAAATTTGAATGAAATACTGGAATTAATATCTTAAAAGAAACCATGTTCAATTTTCATTGGCATACTACGAAGCATAAAACACATCATTTATGAAAGTATATGCACATTTTTGACAGAAGAATTCTCCAATACTGTTAATGCCAGTCTGCATCAATAGCATTGGAGCTAGTTTTGCTATATTAGTCCAGCATTTGAATCATTTTAAGTCTATTTCTTTGTGTTGTGTTGTCGGGATGTGTATTTCTAAAAGAAGAAATGAGCGGAACATGATATATTGTACCAGTAACCCAGAAAGTAGACGGGGGTACAGTCCCCTAATTAAAAATTTGAGTACAATAAATATCAAATCTATCACTTTCAGTTAACACATGCTTCTTAATTTAGAAAAATCCAAACAAACCAATGCAATCCAACTAGAAGTATATCTCACTGGATTTTGATTGATAAAAATTAATGTTCTATTTCAATAAAATATGCCATTAATCTAGAAGTTTTCAAATATGTTCTAAGTGGTTTTAAATTGACCAGTCTTATTTACAAACAAAATCCGCAAATTCCTTATAAATTTTGGAATCAATTTATTCTTATTCATTGAAAAAAAAAACAGAAAATGTTTTTAAAAATAAAATAGATAAAATTAAACCACTCTTCTATGAAGATTTATTTCTAGAAGAAACTTATATCTATGCAATCCATTTATTAAGTGAAATGATAAAACAGCATATTTCATATTTATATGTTTTTATAAAGTATAACTTTTTCTGCTTTTCAGTATAATTTTAATTTGTATATTAAACCAAATAAAAGTCTTGTTGTTATATTATTTCTTATTTTCAATGGATAATATGATCTTTTTGCTAAAATTTTAATACGATTTTTTTGGATCATAAATGATAAGAATAAGAAATTTAAACTAGTAAATAGAAGTTCATCGTTTTGTGATCAAGTCTAGTCAAGTTGTCAAGTCAAGTTAGCCAGAGTGCAATTGGATATTAATAGATTTCACTTATTTAGTAAATGTGAGTAATTGTGCAAATTTTATATCCTTAATATATTATTAATCACATTCAGGAAGCAAGAATTTAATTTTGGGTAATTTAGTTCCGGCTATTTCTCTTATTGATATTGTCTTCGCTAAATTAGATTTGTCATTTTGAAAAGTGGATCATCTCATCTTTAGAAACTTTTACAAGAGAAATATCAGTAATTCAATGTTATAAAGATAAGAAAAACATAAGTTTTCTTATCGTATAATTTTTTTTTTTCAAATTTACTGCAATTTTTATTTTTTTCATATAAAACAAAAATTTAATTATTTTTTTATATTAACTGATAATAAAGTCCGAAATTACTTATATATCTTCCTTTTATCCAGAACGTACAATTGTGCATGTTTTCAAAACTCCTAACGCTTGAAAAACAGAAATGCTGTTTACAAAATTTGATCTTTACAAACACGATTTATTTAGAGCTAGAAAATTAACTAGTAAACAGTCACTAATGATGTTCGATGCAATATCTAAAATTCTCATTTAAGTTTCAAGAAATCAGATTTGATAATTTATATTCTCAAATGAAATAAATACACTTGAAAGTGATTCACTATGAAGTCGGAGAGCAATATCGCGATAAATCAGAATTTGAATTCCCCATTAATTCCAAGCATTTGCTACTAATCCAAGAGCAAATCAGTTTAGACTTAATGAATCGTTGATCGCGTAAATTTGTACCAAACAGTATATCTGGGCTATTGGTATGTATCTCTGCATTAGTGCATCATTAGTTGAAAACGACTGATACTATTGCTAAAGGAATACATCTATCCTCTTAATCAGCCATCTAAAATTACATTAGTTTATTAACGATTGTTTAAAGTAAAGAAGCATGTTTCAATACAGAGTTCAAATTTGACTATTTGCAGTAAAATTTTTGATAACTTATGCAATAATTATGCATACACGGTCATGTGTCTATTTAAAGATGTCTCATTTTCCTAGTTAAAGACTTCGCTTTAAAGATATCTCGTTAAATAGAAATTTATAAATTAAGTTATAAAACTTGCTAAAACTAAAGGCTAAAATATATCTACTTACTTTAGTGACTACTTACTATTATAATAAATATATTTTACATTTAATAAACTACACTTTTCTGAAGATTAAAAAGTATCATTTTCTATAAACTGAAAGATATTTCATACTTATAAAATTTTGTTTTAAATGTCTACATGTGAAGCTTCTTAATACATCTTTATTATCATTATCATGTCTGTCTATAGTGTCTACATAACAATTCCTAACATGCTACGTTTCGTAGTATATTTACTTTACTTCATTATCCTACAGAAAATTAAATGGATCGTACTACCTTTATATCTTCAAGGTCTTTGAGATGCTGATATTTTTTATTGCAATCTATTTGGGTTACTTTTGTAGTGAACTTCGACAAATGAAATTAACGAAATTTTGAACAAAGTAGTATCTGTAAACAGAAAATTGAAAAAATAATAGTTCGAAAACTTTCATTACACATAAATTATCTTTTGTAACAAGGAGGTTAAATAACACATACATATCATTAAGAGTCACACTTCTGTAGATAATTATGTTAAATATAAAATGTTATAAAATGAAAGTTCATAGGATGGAGATTAAACCGCGTCCTAAATACGAATCATATTGCTATGTAAGGAAATTTAGAAATTAAATTAATGTCGATCTTTCCAACGCATTTGCATTTTCACATTCAAACTAAAATATGACATAAATAAACCTACATATGTAATGCAATGGCCTATAAAATGAAAATCCATGAAATGAATAATTTAAAAGATGCTATCTCAGCTTAATTTCAATAGAATTTAACAATTTTAATAAATTTGGATTCCCATTGATTAACGAGTCGAAAGATTCCTTGTTCTCAGAATTCCTGTGGCCGTGACATGACCCAGTCTTACACAACGTACTTGAGTTTGCCGTTCAAGTTGAAGAGCTTCCCTTTCAGATGTTTTCTCAAGGGACCAAACATATGAAAATCACAGGGAGACATGTCCGGGCTGTAGGGTGGATGGTCGAGCTGCTCCCACTTGTACTTGGTAAGTTCCGCATGTGTGACCCTGGAGATGCGTGGACGCACGTTATAATGAAGCAGAACCACACCGTCCATGAGTAGCTCAGGTCTTTAGTTTTCGATGGACCTGGGTAGTCTTCGGAGTGCCTCACCGTACACATTGGGGTTAATAATTCTTCTGTGCTCGAGAAATTCACCAAGTAGCGTACCTCGGACGGCGAGCTTAAGGACGCTGTGAAGGACTGGGTCTCGTCACGGCACAGAAATTGTGGGAAAAAGGAATCCTTCGGCTCGTCAATCAATGGGATCGTTGTGCTCATGCCTAGGGTGTATACTTTGAATAAAGTCTTCATTTATACCCACAGTGTCGTTTCGTACCTTTTCATTTAAACATCCCTATATATATATATATATATATATATATATATATATATATATATATATATATATATATATATATATATAACCAATCTAATGTTAGAAATATTTTGAAAACAAAGCTAAATAGTTTCGGAATCGCAACTAAGAATCATTTTTTATTCAAACAAAAACCAAAATAGGAACAGGAAAAGCACCATAGTATTTAGAGAGCGCAAATGCAACTAAAACACAGATGAATTGAGACATAAGTAAAAAAAACCAAGTTAATAGGAAAAATCAAAATTAAACCAAATAAAAGTTAAACCAAATAAAAAACAACAACAGCCTCCAATTGTTTTTTACCTTGAATGCGTTAGCTTGAAGTTGTTAAGAGCGGTAACACAACCTTTAGCTTAAAATTTCCTTGCCTGCTGCTGGTATGTGCTTTACTTTTTGTTTGCATTACTAGTTTGAGTGTTATTATATGGATATTTTGTTTTATTGGTTATTATATTTTTGTTATGGTTATTTTATTTTTGTTGTGGTATTTTTGCCATACACACATGGGAAATGTACCTGAACCCCCCAAACAATTCTGAAGAAATTGCTAACTTCTTTCTGTCACATGCTAAATAACACTGACTTTCAGAGTTCACAGTTTTATGTTATGTGGTTGACAGATATGGAATCAAAACAAAAGCATCATACTGATATTCACATTGATATATTAGATAACCAAATATATTCCAAAGCATCTTAAAAGAATTGTGAGTATTAGATAGCAGTACAAACTGGAATGGAATAAAGAAAATTGAGTCTTACTAGTGAGTCCACTTAACATGAAGAAATTGATTTAGAAAATTGAAGTTTTTTAAAGTTCGGGAACAATTATATTGGAAGAAATCGTGAAGTCTTTTCATGAAAGAATTTGTAAATAGGGATTTATGTTTACTCCGACAAAGAAACATTTTATAAGGAATTACAATAATTTTGAACCGTGATCAGATGACAAGGATGACACCTGAGCTGACATCCCCTCTCCAGACTTTCACACCACAGCAACGAGAGGACGTTTGGCCTTGACGACTTACACGAAGGTTCTTCGTTGGAATCAGGTTTTAAACTTCAAACCCTCTGGTTCCGAAACCGAGATTTTATCACGAGTAAAATTAAGAGTTATAGCTTCAGGATTAATCATGAGCCCTTTAAAACTCTGACATACACACGCAAAACAGACTGGCGAGCATTATGTAGCGAGTATCGAAAATATAGATGAATAGGCTTTATATAGAACCATTTTATTGTAAGTAGCTCAATGAGGGTAAAAAAGAGAAAAAAATACATCGGAAGATCAAGATATTCATGAGAATCTGCTTTTAATTACTTTTATTTTGACGAAGAGTTTTCAAATAATAGAATATGCTTTTATTTTGAACTATTTTTATGGTAAATATATATTTACACTATTTTCAATAAAGTTTTGCAACATTATATTTTCTAAGAAATTTGGTATAATATTTTTAGATTTCAGAATGTTGCAAAACCATTCATATCTAAAATGAGATGCAAAACTGACTGTATCCGAGAAAAAAGTCAAACTTTCATGTTTTCTTATCATAAACTACATACCGAAAGACAATGCTCAAATGCTTCAAATCTTTTGCAATCTTTTATAAATTTCATTTTGACTAGATATGACAAACAAATCTTCCTTTCACAGGAATTTTCTGAATGGGAGATGACCAGGTTTTCAACAACATGACGCCTTTATCCTCTCTATTCAAGTTTCTGAAGGCAAATCTGAGCTCTGACGGATATGCGCTCAAGATTTAGGACTAATAGCGCTTCTTGTTGAATCTACGAAATTGTACTTCCAAAGCACTTCGGATTCTTCCCTCAACGTTCCTTTAAAGAAAAAGAATAAGGAAAAGAGTAGATTCGACAAGGCGTAAGTAAAAAACAAATTCACTTCAAAAGAATCTTTTTCAGCAAAAGAGTTAAGATATAATAAAAGATGAATCGAAAGGAGGAAGGGGGGTTTTGATGTGGAGATCATATCTATTGTGGGTTAGAAAAGAGACACCGTCCTGCATGGTCCAATGGAGCGAGTTAAAGCTGTTTCGAGGGCAATATGGCTGTCGCTCAACGGAAAGAGACCAAACAAAGAAACGAGACAAGAAGGAATCGGGAAAGAAAGACAAGAAGACTTCTGAAGAAAATATTTCTGCATTTTCTTTATTCAGAAATTTTATCAAGTTTATAAGATTACTCACTAACTGAAAATTTGGAAATATGTTTCTCCTTTTCCATTTTCTCACATATCAGAACATATTTTTTAAATGATGATGTGTTTTGAAATTACGTTTTAAGATAAAATGTATGAAAAAATAGTTTCCCAGAAATCATCATTCTGGATGATAAAAAATAAAAGTTTGTATTAAGACGAAAATAATAGAAGCAAAGCGACAAAACCGCAAAATGAACAAAAACTACAAGATGTCACAAAATATTAAAATTATTATAATTTTAAAAAATATTTAAATATACGAAAATTTTTTTAATGCAGTTTTTAGCTTGTATTTGAAATAGACAGTAAATATAACTTGATGTACTGATGATACTTGATGTATTCACGTTGGATCAAAAAAAAAAAATGAATGTACATTTTTGACAACTGAAATGAGAATTATGATTATTCATCCTATCTGGGGGACCCCCACACAATACGATGATGTGCAATTGCATGTTTTTGTTGCTGTTGCATCTAATTTGATCACGCAAAGTTTTAGAATCAATGTCTTAGGTTGTTGAAATCGGAGTGAAAGGAAAAATGTTTAACTCATGGTTGTTTTTAAGATGTCAAATATTGTTTCAAGAAATCGTCATAAGATTACTTGCAGAATGCATTCCAGAAATATCAGACATTTGGGTAAAATGCTTTTTACTCAAATGACATTATTTTAAGAAAAGTATATTATGTTGAAGATTTTATATATATTATGAAGGTTGTAAATACATATTTTATGTATTTAATTTTTATTTTTATTTTTATCATTATTTTGATTTCCATTCATTTTGAAATATTGTTAAATATAGTTGTTATTTTAGATTTTAACTGTTTTTATAATAAGTTTGTATTATTAATACACATTGTTAATATGTTCGTTGCCACACTTTACGATTGGGATTCACGCCATTTATCTAATGTCTTTATTATCTCTTAATTCTGAAGAAGAGATCCATTTGAATCGATAGTAGTAAGAATCACAGAATCAATGCAGAATGTGTAGTCAATGTGCGAATCAAAGTTTCAAGAAAAGATTTGTTTATGCTGATATTATCTCTTGTATTGTTTGTACCAATCTCATACTGATCATGACTATTGAGAGAGATCTTTAAATGCATATATCAATGCATCCGTCATTGCGCGATATAAAGAGGCATTATTTTTGTTTAATCATCGGAACTTTATTAAAGATGCTTCTTCATAACCCTGGAGTAAAATATGAAATATTTATATTCATTTAACGTAGAATTTTATACCGTATTTTTTTTATAAATATCATTTTTTGCAATAAAAATGCAATTTTTGTATATTTTGGAGAAAAAAGATTCTTGAAAATATAACTAACTTTGTTTCCCTTTTCCTCTTAGCAACAGAATTTCATATAGACGTATGACGAAAATTTAAAATGAAAGCATTAGAATCTAATTTGAATAATAACATCTGAGCCATAAATTTTCTCCAATTTTACTCATTCCGTCACAATTCCATGGTCAGACAGCTAAGATTTTTTCACCATTACAATCCCCTGTAATAAGTTAAATGAGCAGCAGAATGCCGGAAATTTATATGATTCATAATAACTTAAGAAAGATTTCTATGGGGAAAGAAAACACTTGAAATTATTCAGAAGAAACTATTTTTTGCTCCTTTTTTTCGACGCAACTATTTATCATTTTCCTCCCTAAAATTACTGAAATAATAGTATTTTTGATTTAAAAAAAAGAATATATAAATGCACTCAATATTAACTCAAGAATTAAAATAAGGATAATATGTTACAAAATTAACATTTAAAATCAAAATTGTGCTTTGTTTCAATATAAATACTAATTTTTTTTATTTTTTAGAACTAAAAATTCATAGTTTTTAATTTGTCGATAATAAGCGATTAAGTAGGATTTATCCCGTCAAAGTTTCCGAGTGACATGAGTGCTCAGATTTTTATTATAACAGTCTCACATATGAAAATTTTGTACTTCATAATATATTTTAAAAAGCCGGAAATGAATTTTTATTACTTTGTTTTGAAAGATTGATATCCAAATTTGACAAAACAAATCAGATGGCATATCATATTTCATTTATTAAACATTAACCTTTTGAGATGTCAGGTTTTCTTGCATATGAAAGTACAGACCGACAGACGGACAGTCCCGTGACAAATTTCATTTTAATTTTTTATTATCTACACATTAGATGCTTAAAATATGAACCACATTTTATCAATCTAGCTCCTTAGATTTTGTTGATATCATACACTCGGTCAATTGTACAGGCCTGCTATAAATATATTTCGTTAAAATTTTGTCAGAAATCTAAAACTGTTTAAAATTAAGATGAAAAGTTTCATCTATCCAGCTCAAAGCATTTTGAGTTATCGTGTTCACTGAAAGCGGAGAAATAGATAGATAATCGATAATTCCAAAAATATATTTAAATGTGCAATTTTATATATTTAATATAAAAAATTATAAATTCCAACAGTGTTTTGGATATAATTATAAAAATCTGTTTTTTGGATAAAAGGTAGTCTAAATTACGGAGATATGTTAAAATAATCGAATATAATAATTTTATTTTATATTTTGTATATGAGAAAATAAAAGCATTCATATAAATGATGTACTCAAAGCTATGCGCAGTAACAGTGGTGTGCGAAACAATATGTCCTGTTGAACGGTGAACATACGCGCGCTAGTTTTATCTTTTAACATCAACATATCGGCGGAGGGTTTCGTTTGATCTCAAAGGGGAACTAGTTTCTTGTCCAGGGATAGCTGAATCCAGGAAAGGAAAGGTAATTAACTTTCCTGTGGATCTAATAAAAGCGGTTATTAATAGAAATCGATGGAAGACACAAAGGACTCGCTCACAGAAATTTAGTTATCAGACCTCAAGCCTATTGTTTGCGGCTACCAACTGAAATGCTTCAAAGAATGCTATTAAGGTCAAAGCTTTGAGTGGCATCGGAAGAAAATTCTTTGACCTAATATCCACTTTTGAGAAAGAATTCACTCATGTTTTTGAATAGCCATTGAAAAAATAAATATGTTGCAAGAAGAATCCAGCATTTGTTAGCTAATGTTGAGTAAGATATCAATTTTTAAAAGTTAATTAAATGTGTCATAAAGTAGAAAATGTCATTCATTTTTGTTGTAATTATTTACTTTCTATAAATCTATATTTAAATATGTACTTATCTGTTAAAAATGCACTAAGATTCAACTTTTTTCTCTACAAATCTGTTCCAAAATATGTTTACCGTTCTAACTTTTTATGGTCCTTTTGTCTACCAGCTTTTCGCATATTGCCTTTAGAACACTGAATATTGCCTTTTAAGTTATTAACATGGAAATCATTTTTAACTATAGTTGTTACTTGTTAACAATTATAATTAAATAATTAATTAACTATAAATTACTGTTAAATCAATTAAAAAAGATTTTACTATAAAGTACGAATAGCATTGAAAGTTTATGGCCAAAAGAGCATAAAATTTTAAAAAACATTTTTTTTTCTTTCATATTAATATTGACTAAAGTACGCGATTGAATATTTTGATCAAATAAAAAAATTAACTCGAATTTTATCAAAACAAAAAGAGCTTTTTTACAGATTGTGTTGATATCAAATTAAAAAAAAATAGAGAACAAATTTAATGAAAGTGAATTTGATATCTTTATGAAAGTAAATTATTGAATTAAGAAAAATTAATTATGAAACTAATTTTTGTAAGGTAATATTTTTGGAAGATATAACTGAATGACTCCTAAAAATGAGCTTAATTTTTAATTAGTTAACACATTAATTAAGTTTACGACTCTGTAAACTAGAAAATAACCTACTTCTTTTCCCGAAAAGCATATGAAAACATTTTAATCAGTTTTACAAAAGTAATAGATAGTATTAAAGACATAATGAAACATCCATTTTAATTGATAGTTAAAAAATTGTGGATTAAAAGTCTGCTTTGGAAATCTCACCGAGAGAAAACAAATTCAATGGATTTTATTATAAATTAACTACAAAAGATTGAAAATGAAGTTAATAGAATGAATGAAATAATAGTTTTGAAATTTACGAAACACATTCATATAAAAAGTAAATTCTTAACAAAGGCACTGTATTTAATTGCGACCATTGCACTTTAAATCTAGAATTCAATAAAAAATGAATGATAATATTTAAAATAATTTATAAAATCTTATAATATTTTTGTTTAAAAAATCAATACTTGAGTATTTTAAAATAAAACTATTAAACTTCCTGTAAATTAATCATTAAATTTTATTTCACTTTCAAAGTGATCATTTTATTCCTTGAACGTGAAACAAATGCTTTGAATTTCAGATTGTGTAATTTATTTTAGTTCATTCAGCCCAGGGAAATCTTATTTAGACATATACTTTCTTAACGATTCTTCACTTGATTCATTTCAGCATGCATTCGAAATTAAAGATCTTCGATCAAATGTTAGAGACACAAAATGAAATTATTAAATTAAAACAAGATCTATAAAATCTTTTCACTGTTGTGGGAAATAATGAGGGGATCAAAAGGCACCCTCTAGGAGTGTATTGATTCCTTCTGTTTTAAGAAACGGCAGTGAGATTTAATGTATGTTATTCCTTAGAAAACAGGTCAGGAATACCTTTTAAGAGAAGTTCCGCTTTTCGGCCTTTGTGGACTTGCCTTTGGAATACTAATGGGAAGAAGTAAACACTGTGAAAGTTTTCACTTCCTTTGAGAGGTAACAAATCGTGCTATTGTTTCGAGGGTGCTGTCTAGACTTTATAATTCTCCATCTTTCAATGACGTTAACGGCGGAGATTTTGTTTGAGGGGATCTACGGATTCGAATCTCATTGGCCATCCACCAGCATTCCAACTAACATTTCATAGCCATAAATTTGCTATAAAGTTATATTTTAGCTGTAACTGCATTTTGTTTATGTGTATATATAAAAGCAAATATTGGCAATAACCTTCAATATAATTCCTCATGTCGACATAAAATAAAAAATATTTGTATTAGTTTTAAAGCGTATCGACCATCAATCATCTCGTCCATCACAAGTTTTTAAAATTCTGATTGTTTTGAAATGCCAAAGAAATAAAAGGAAGATGTATTGATTCAATTGCTACTAATAATAAAGATTTATTACTCAATATATCTGATAACATTCCCTTAACCACCGTCTCTCAAAACTCCTTCACCTCAGAAACAGTTATTTATGAAAAAAATAATTCAAACCAATGACCATAGCTGGCAATAAAATTAATTTCACCGCGTTTTGAAAATTAATTATTTTAAAAGCAATTAAATTTAGATTATGAAAAAAAGGTTTATTTTTTATTTCTTCTTAGTTACCTATGCTTTACACCTACACTTTTCGGATCGAATTTTTGTATTTTTAATTGCACACCTTTCAGAATCATGTGCCAGGAACTAATGTTTGATCCCATAAGTTTCAATAAAATTTCCTTTTTCGAATGCAGATAAACTTTAACCGATCACCCAATGCTTCAGTGCATTGAAGATGATATGCTGTTTCATGAAGAATTCGTTAAAGCCGCAAAAGAGATGAACATATTCACTACCAATGTAAAGAATACATTCATGATTTAAGCATAATTTGGCCGGTATCTTGGCATAGGGGTAGCGCATCTTCCCCGTCATCTAAGCGTGCCGTGTTCGAGTCCTGGTTCGGACATGGTTTTTCTTCTATTTGTGAGGTGTGTGAATGTGCCCCACTGTAAAAAGAGGGTTTTGCAAGCGAATGTGACGCATGAAGTAGCAAAGTCGTACTCTTGGCTCTAGTTGGTGCTACTGAAAAAACAAGAGACGCTCACTCGGCTTAAATCGCTGACAGATAACTGTCAGAGGGTATGTAAAGTGCCATAAATCACAACAACACAAACGTGATCTGCATCTTATTTACCAAATGAACAATTTGCACAAATATATGCAAAAATATTGTAATTGGGAATTTTTAAAATTCCCAATTACAATTTTTCACAGTTCTGATTGTAAATTTAAAATTTTAATTCATGGGATAAGGAATTTATGTAAAGTTATAATTCTGTTTGTGGCTTGGAATCTGTGTCAAGTCATAAATCTGTATGTAAACATTTTGTACTTCTTAGTCCGTTTCCAAAACATGGAACACATTTTTTTTATTTAAATAATTATTTACTTCTTTGTAGTATTGTGAAAGTAAAATTTTGCAATCGGTTTTGAACTAACTTCCCAATGAGCGATATTCGAAGACCAAATTTGTAGCAATCAAATAAATAAAAAGAGTTGAAATTGCATTGCCACCTAGAATAATCTATGTTTAACGTTTTAAGCCACTAGCTACATCGGGAATTTGCGTTTTACACTATTAGTTTAAATAGATTACCAAATTTGTATAGAGCAAACAAACAAATAAACTTAAAAGAAAATGAGTTAATAGAAATGTGTTAAAATTGAAACCTATGCACTAGCGATGCAATAATATGGAAGATTGATTTTTTTGGCGTGAATCAAGTCTTTTTAACGATATCCTCGGCGATTTTATTTTGCGACCAATTTTTGACATGCAGATATTTCACAAGTGCCCGAAAATTGAATATGGATTTTGAGGGCTTCTACCCCTATCGATTGAAATTAAAATTTGACATAGAACTGAAAATGTAATCCCAAGTTCACATACGACGTTTCATTTATTTAAATCATTTACGTTTCCAAGTTGCACAGAACAGTCTAATAAAACTTTAAGAATGTAAATTGTTCACTCTGCTTTCAAATTAATTTCACTAAGATTAAGCATGAAGTAATGTAGCAAAATTTCAAAATAAGTAATAGCAATCAGTTTCTTGTTTGCATAATACTTAAAACTTCTATAGCAATTTAGAAAAAAAATATTTCCAAGCCAGCCTGTTACATCATCTTCCCGATAATATTAAAATTCGCCAATAACTGCAGAAGAGAACCTGAGCGTTGTTCCAAAGTGAGATATCACTCCTCTAACTCCAATGTGAGAATTTATTCCAAATGTAAGGCATTCTCGAATGAGATGCCATTGCCCCAACGAATATAAATAGGATAAAATGCAAATGGCGTATGTCAGAAGTGCCCGGAGAATGAAAAATCCGGGATATTTGTAACCGGCTGTAAAGGAAAGAGGAAAAAAAATGTGGAGAAATATTTTGCATGGAATTCCAAAAAGGATCCACTTAAAGGATACCTGTTTTCGGAATTCAAAACACTCCTGTTTTGATATCTGATTTTTGAATCAAGATTTGTGGTATCTTTCTGTGGAATTTTGAGGCAATACCTTCGCCTTATATCTCTCAGAAAGGAAGATATAGTAATAAATGCGTTTTCTAAGAATTTGCTTTCTTTGTTTTGGAAAGCTTTCCAGTTCATCCCATTCAGATGTACACATGAAGAATCGGAACTGACTTTAAAAAAACTCTGAAATATGATCGAAACGCCTTTTGAATTAAACACGGTCAATGTCTCACGTTAATCAAAAGGGATTCCTAATTTTTTTATTTCATTATAAATATTTTTAATAATGGAATCAGTTTTTTTTTCTCAAGCTGAGTACTTGGCTTTGTTCATTTGGAATTTAATTAAAACAGATTTTTCGGCATGATATTTTGAAATCAACGTTCTAGAAATATAACTACCTTTAATAATTTTGTTATTTGAACGTTGTCAAAATTTGTTATTGAAAACTACTTACATAAAGTTTAAATTAAAAACAATAAAAAAACATTTGGTTTTGAAAGTTGAGATGGAAAAAGAGGGTCAGAAACTCTCATTTCGTAAGGGTCTCTAGAATGTTTAATCTGAAACTGATCAAGATTATCAATCAGTAATGTTGAAAATTTCAAAAAAAAGCATGGAATTGCTAAAACGAACTAGCTATTTTAATCTGAATTAATTAAACTGTTTTATAAGTGACATAATAAAATTTCAATCATCCGCTATAATATCCTATGAAGAAAAGAATATTTTCCTTTAAGAAATACTAAAATTTTAATTTTAAATTCAGTATTTTTTTCCTATATACAGTCTTATGAAATTAGTTTGATACAGTGCTACTATTACTGATTTTATGAATTCAGCTCAAATATAAAAATATCTAACATACAAAATATGAAGATAGAAAGTTGCTTTTTGCGTATATACGGTGGAAATGAAATCGGGATTTTTTTTATATATAAATCAGAAAGCAGTTTTAATATATTTACGTATTTATACCACCATATGGCTCTTAAAACAAAGCTTTGGAGCATTATATAAACCAATCTTCGGAAAGCCATTAAAAGGATTCGTAGTGCAATTTATTCAGCCCCATAAACTAAACTCAGTGGCATGGCAGCCCATGTGGGCCAAGGCCTACCGTGCCCATATCTGCTTTCTTGACCGAGGGCCCTGGAGCATATGTCCCAGTTAGATGGTCAGCCTAATGCGGAACCCCCAGTGGTTAGTTACCCAGCATGCTTGGGCCTTTCTATTATCGACTCACTGAAGAGATGAAAGTCTGAAAGTCCGAGGATCGAACTTCGTACCTGTGCACGGGGTACGCCACCACGTCTCATTCAGCCTCATATTTAGGCCAAAAACTTTATATGCTCTGCATATGAAATATTAGGTTCAACGATTTATTTCTGCCTTTTTCCACTAAAATTAAATTGGCAGTTTTTAGTTTAATTACCAGAATTGCGTGCTAAATTACATATCAATTACACATAGTCTTTTTATTACTTCAAATTCAAATAAAATCGATAAAACTTATTTCCACATTCAGTGTTTATATATGGAAATCCTTTAATCAAATTTTTAATGCATTCGTAAGACTAACAATTATAATAAAAACAATAGTTTAATTATTTAATTAATAGTTTAGTCATTGTTACACAAGTTCAATAAAAGCGATTCCACTTGTTTTCATATTGGGTATTTAAATTCATATATGCGAAATTCTTAATCAAATTTGTTATGCGTTTCCATGTATAATTAATAATTGGGTTCTGATTACATGAAATCACATATAGTTCGTGGGAAAGAACTACGTGAGAATTCGGCAAATAGTTCTCGGGAAATAATTTCACAATCATTCCTGCCAGAGTTTGAGAAATACCACACATTGGAAATTTATTCTATTTCCGATTGCGAAAACGCCTGTGAAACTCACGTTGGAAATCTCTTGTCAATTCAAATATAAAATAAACCGACCTATGTGTTCCTTATCATTTATGGATTTAAACGATTTAGTTTCCTCGAAAATTTAAGTAAATTATACCTATTATACTGTCTTAATTCCATTTTTAATTCATACTTTTGGATATGATATTTGAATTGAATGTTTGAACAGTTATTGTATTTACCTGATAAACATTAACTGATCTTGAGAGAAA
Organism: Argiope bruennichi; assembly: GCF_947563725.1. Classification (NCBI taxonomy): domain Eukaryota; kingdom Metazoa; phylum Arthropoda; class Arachnida; order Araneae; family Araneidae; genus Argiope; species Argiope bruennichi. The sequence continues at coordinate 27,453,801 of NC_079153.1, forward strand.
GTGAAAAATGTATTACAAATTAAAGAATGATTTCTATATTTATAATTAAATATTTCTATAATTATCTACATTTTTATTTCATCTGTTATTTCTGTTTGAATTATTTCCTGTTTAAACAGTTAGAGTGCACTGCATATGTTTACCTTATTCCCATAAAATATTCGTAATTCACGTTACAAATTTTTCATTCGAAAAATTCCAAATGCATTATCTTTACTTATTCATAATACATGACACATTCACCATTTTTCTATTTTAAAAATCCATTGCATATTATACTCTGATTTTATACACAACGTTTGAATTTTAAAACTTACTCTTTGTTTAATATCATGAACACTGGAATAACTTCCAAGAATGTTTTAACTTTCAATTGTTTTAGAGTAAGATTACTCAACGAATTATCTTTCCAGAACAAAAATATAGCATATAGACTGGAAAAAATATGGCCAATAAATATTTTAGGGGTAATAAACCAAAAAGCATTTTATGGTACTATTTTAAATTTATAGCTCTGTATCTTTAATTGAAAATTTCTTACTTTGAAGTGAAGATTAAAGAGATTAACTTCAACTAAATCACTCTTCATTCTTTTAAATGAAGATGGAAATTAAAGATATTATAAAATGCTAATATAGAGGATCATGCAATGAAAAAACTAAATTGGTAATCATATGCGAGATTTACATCAAATCTATTGGATGCGAGTTTTTCCCTTTTCTCATCATTCGCACAATTCTTTTATAAACTCTGAATATGTTAGTTATTATTCCTTTTTCCAATAACCACAATAACTGGTCTGTATATATTTTTTTCTAAATTAAGTATGATTTGTAATTGCATCGAGCTTAACGGTTAAATACCATAAACAAAAAGGCTCTTAATGCAAAATATATACTTAAAATTCTCAGATGGAGAGAAAAGCAGAAGGCTGTATTGACTCCACAATATTTAGTAAACTCAGAATTAGGTGAACATTTTTGAGTTTTGTGACGAAGATAATGAACTTTTCAGCCAATCATCATAGGTGATAAAATGCAGGTATATATTTATTCCGATATGATAACGAATGGGAAAGATAAAAAGGTTAAAAGTGCCTCAGATGCAAGTTTTAAAAGTAACCATGGAAGTAAAACGTGAGTTCGCTCAGCCACTTTTTAAAACCATAAATGAAAGGGATACAAATAAAAATAACAATGCTAAACTCCAGGCTCATTTCCATTTGCTAAGAAAATTTATACCATCACCGATGAAAAAATGGAATCATGTTGAGAACATAAATTACTGCTGAAATTCTATTGCTTTATTGTTGAAATCGAAGAAAATGAGATGGATTACTGTCACAATGGCGTTAATGTGAAAATTCAAGCAAAAGTTTGCAGACAATTGATGAGAATGGTTTTCTCTGCTAGAATGAGTATTTGCTCACTTAATTCTAGGTTTAAAATGATAATGTGAACACTGCATAAAAGTCGACTAGTTACTTAAAACATGACTTCGAGATACTCCGTGCAAATACAATGATTCATGATACTCATTGCTTATAGATGGCTTTGGAGCAACGTATCACTTTCCAGATTTTCACTGGTAGGTATCTAATTCGAGAATTCTAATCCAATATTTCCAATTATATTTCCAAGATATTTCTTCCCAAATTCACTATATCTTTTTTTTTTTTAATTTTCAAAATCACGAAGTGATGCAAATTTCTATTTTTGTTTAGAAGTTTTCTGTTTAGTAAAAATTGAAACAATTATCTGTTTATCATTTCATACATAGAATTGTAAAGTTCATTAGTGATTATAAATATTTCATTATTTCATAAATTAAATAACTTCCGAATAGGAAATCAATTTGCGTCGGTTTTTACTCGAATCAAGATGGGACAAAATTGCTAAAAATAATTTTTAAAAAATTTTAAAAAATATTTTTTGAAAAAATAACAAATGATGAAATTGTTTAATTAATACAGTTGTTAAAAATAAAAGAACGATTAAAAATGTTAATTTGATGCTAAAATTGCATTTAACACTTATTATTTTTCTTTACTTCATATTTAAATATTTAATTTTTTTTTTCAAAAATAAATATTATAGAGTTGTTGTTGTGACAACATATGGCTTAAGGCATATTTCTTCCTTTTCCCTTTTTCTACGTAAAAGTAAACATGACACTCATTAGTTATACTTGTCTGCAGCGCAGTAACAGCTGCAAAATATTTATGAAAAGACTTTCTTTTTTTATTTTTATGAAAAGACTTTTTTTCGAAAATACTAACATGCTCCCTTTTTGTATTATCTCTGTAAATTCATACTGCACATTGTGATATAACAAAGAATATTATACAAAATTTTATTTTCTAATTGTAATTAATTGTTCAATGAATTTAAAAAAATGGTTGACTGTTAAGATAATGCTACAGGAAAATATATATAAGTAAAACACGATTCACGCCCGTTCACAGAATACTAAAAGTGGTTGAAAAGCATAACAAGTAAATATCAAATCTTTAAATTTCTCCAAAAACTTATCAACCTTTTCAAGTAAACAAATTAGAAATTGAATGAAACATTTTTTTAATTATTTAAATATAAGTGTCTTTTCCAAATTTATGAAACTCATTTAAAACACATATTAAAATTATACAACACTAAATTTTAAAAGGAATTATAGTATTAAAGAATTTATTAACGACTAGCCGCCTTTGGCGACCAGCCGGTTCGCCAATCTTAATGCTCGTTAAAATTTTAATAATTAAATATTTTATGTAATTCCTACTTTAGTAGCTTCTTCATCAAATATTTTAAAGCTTCAAATTTTGATAGTCATGTAATTCACTCATAATAATATAAAGTCCTTCAGCCATAGCATAATATGTATCTCTCTAATTTTCTGTTAGTTCCGGTAGAATTTATGCTTAAAATTAAAATGGAAATGACTAAACTGCAATTAATATAATAATATTTTTTACTGAAACAAAGCATTTTTTTAATAATATGATTACTGATAATAGAGTCACTGAGCGTTTAAACTTTATGGGCACTAAAGAATATCTTTCCTAATTTATGTAATATCTCAAGAATTTGTCAACAAAATATTCTCAGATTCATCATGAACAGATCGATTAATTAACAATGTTTAATTTTAAATGCAACAAACTTTAAGAAAATAAAATGAATCGTTCAAAATAATCGGTCGAAAACAGGTTTAAAAAACTACTTAAAAAACGATGTACTTAAAACTATAAGCATATACAAAAAATATATAACTAACATAAATACAATTTACTTACAAAAGCATGCAACTAACCTAAAAATAATTTAAATCATCCGTTGATAACGATTGTCATGGCAACAATCAGAATGCGTATGCGTGAATTTTCTTCGCCAGCTCCGGTAACGCAAATGCGTGAATTTTTCTACGCCAGTTGGGGTAACGCTATGCAGATTATACATTTTTAATTTCCTTTATTCTGTGTTATTTTAATTCAAAAGTACTTCCGAATGAATCTGAAACATGGATTAATTAACAATGTTTAATTTTAAATACATAAAAGATTAAGAAAATAAACAGAATCGTTTGAAATAATCAGCCGAAAAATCTTAAGCCTAGCTTCATTACTGTTGGGAGAAAAAAAAATTGAAGTCTTACTCATTTGGCGGTGGGGAAAAGGGAAGATTTTTTTGGCGGAAAAGTTGGCAGTGGGAAAAAAATGGAAGATTTTTTTGGCGGGAAAGTTAGTTTTTAATTAATAATTAAAATTTCAAAAAAAAGGGCCACCAGGTGCACATTCCCGACCTCTAAGGTATACATGTACCAAATTTGATAGCTGTATGTCAAATGACCTGGCCTGTAGAGCGCCAACACACACACACACATTGAGCTTTATTATAAGTATAGATTAATTTATGGGTAGAGTTAAATTTTATTGTAGGTGGAAAATTAAAATTATGTGACTTCAAGTTCCCTAGAAAACCATATTGATCCGCTACTTTTTAAACTACATCGCTATTGTGGAAGTCGCTTTCATTTTGTCATGAAGACTTATAATACATTTTGTAATGAACCCAAACAGTGACTTCAAGATACAATTGTGATTGTTTAACTAAATCCGAAATTGCGACCATTTTGCTAAAAAATTGGTAACTGCTCTAAATAACGCAAAAATTCGAGATGGCAACTTTCAGATATTAATCTTAAGATATTAAGAATATTTACAGGAATATTTCTTTCACGCATTTGTATTCTTAATAAGCTAAAGATTTTTGACAATTTTACTTGCTGTGATAAAATATATTTTTAAAAAGTTTTCAGAGCTGAATTTGTTTGTTAAGAAATTGTTTTAATTAAATTTTGAATCTATGCTAGTATCGTCACTTTATAATGAACTTGAAATGTATCCGAGATTATATAATTATCCATGCAGAAATATAAATTATAATTTTAAAACTTGGAAGAGAAAAATATTGAAAAATGTTGCCTCTCTGACTATTAATAAGACGAATGTTTATTCTTTAGAAACTATTTGTACTAAATTTATTTTGTTCGGCTTTTCTTGATTTTTATTTCACTTCAGAAAATTATAGAAATTTTTAATTAGTAGATAAATGATGATTTATATAAATTTTGTATTAAAAAATGTAAAATACTGTTTTCAGACTATTTTTTTAAAAAAATTAATCATTCTCAGCTGTTAATTTAAATTTTCTCACTTATTACTCAATAAAATTTTATAATTAGAAAGTCTTTCAAAACATTTCATTAATCAAATACTTAGAAGGCTGATAATACTGAAATATCGAATTAAAATATAATTTTAAAACTCTTTATTAATTTTAATTCATTGAAAGAAATAACTAATTTTCGAAAAACCATTAATTATCCCTTGCATTGGGTATTAATTTTTAAAAATCATTTTTTTTTTCTTTTTTTTTCTTTTTAGTTTTTTATTTTTTTCATATACGTTGAGAGACAGGCCTTTTATTTTAATAAAAGCTGAAGGCAAAAACCTTGTACAAATTACTTCACATTTTCCATCCCTTTTTATCATCGTCTAACACTTCATCGACGTATCCATGAATTGATTTGCTCTAATACATTTCTCCTCGTTCAAAAACTGCATCTTCTTAACGACAGCAGATCTGAAAGCTCTCCAATGGGTGAAAACTCACTTTTCTTTCATTATTCTAGGATAAAATTTTTATAGTATACCCAAAAACATTACAGAATAATTTATGCCTATCAAAAATGAAAATTTCATACCAAACTACTAATGCAATTTCATTCTTCAAAACATTTAGGCACATTTTGATAGATCACCAAACACTTCAGACTCAGTTTAGCTTCGCGAACATCATAGCATCATAAGTCGAACAATGCCAAGTGAGTACAAACTTCCAAAAGTTTAAAAAAAATAATGTATTATTTTTAAAGAAAACTCGTTATCCGAAAAAAGACCAAATATGAAAGGAAAAAAAAGGAAATTTTTACAATATTTACAGCGTAAACCTATTTTCTAAAATCTTGCATATTTTTTATATAGCTTAGAAATGAAATAAGTTCAATCAAATTGTATGACGCATGATAATATTTTTGAAAGATGATGAAAATTCAGTAACTTTAAAGCAGTAATAAATTAAATTAATTTAAATTTCAATTTAATTAAAATTAAATTAATTTAAATTTCAATTTAATTAAAATTAAATTAATTTAAATTTCAATTTAATTAAAATTAAATTAATTTAAATTTAAATTTAATTAAAAAATTAATTTAAATTTAAATTTAATTAAAAAATTAATTTACATTTAAATTTAATTAAAATTAAATTAATTTAAATTTAAATTTAATAAAAAATTAAATTAATTTACATTTAAATTTAATAAAAAATTAAATTAATTTACATTTAAATTTAATTAAAAATTAATTTAAATTTAAATTTAATTAAAAATTAATTTAAATTTAAATTTAATTAAAAATTAATAAATATATTTCATTAATTTAAAAAGGCACACACCGAAATACTTTTGGTCCCATTAAACTTACAATTGCTTATTTATTATACTAAAAATACGATTGAAATATCTTGAAGAGAGTTTACTTGTTATAGATAATATTCAAATAAGACGCTTTTCTGAGCTTACTAAAGTCAATTCTTTCTTCATCCATGAATGAAGTATAGAAAAAGTAAATATTCTAATCATCAAAAAAATATATCATTGAAATTTTTATCAATCCCTACGTTTCAGACTCCTATGGTCTCGAAAATAAATTATTAGGATTATGTCTATCTGAAAATATGATATAAAAACGAAACGATTTGAAATAATAAGTGGCTTGTTATTCAAGTTGGAATGTCTACAACATTTTAAGTAAAGTTCTTCTAGGAAGAAAAGCAATTTCTCAAAAATAACTAACGTTATATGAATGTAATTTCTCAAAGGATTTAATCACAAGAATTATAAATATGTCTCAAATTTTGGATTAAATACGTTAACGGGTTGACTGCCTATCAGTACTGTCTATTCTTGCGAATGTAAACACTGAAATATTGCTACAAATTGATTAAAAAATAAAATTTAATATATGATCTTACCACTTAGCTGACAAAGTATTTAATATATGCAATGCTAAATTTAAACAAGTTTTATGTATACTTAAAATATTGATATCAGCAGAAAAAGAAATTGCATGCTATACCTAGCTAGAGTTGAAAGTAAACACAAATAATATAAACAAAACCAACTCAAATGGAATAAGAAAGCAAAGTACATAAAAATTGCCTTAAAATGCAATCTTGGATAGAAAGCAAATAATGCGCATACAGTTACGTCAAAGGTGGACAAAAAAACAATGAAGCAGAATAATTGAATTGTAAAAACTATACGCGAAATACATAGGTGAAGGACAACAAGTGAATAAAATTTCAAAGTTACGTACTACATCAATCTTTTATGGAAAATAAATAATATACAAAAAAAATCTCCAATCAACATGGATGGATATAGAAGTAGTGAAGCAATATAATGTTATAATAAAAAGAGTACGTAATATTCTTGTTTGCTCAAACTTCATTGTTTACACAGCTTCAATCATTTTATTTTTTCTCGAAACAAAAAAAATATAAACGGAAAATTGCTTTCAACTACCTTTCAGGGTATTAATTATTCAAACAAATACTATTATTGATTTATGGTGCATGAAAGGTTTTAGTAAAGAAGTACATAAATCATGAAAACAGAAAAATGTATACTATAAAGTCTAATGATAGATATTTTCTTAGATTGCTTTGAATCGAAAGGAATATTTTTTAGATAACATTCAAAGATCATTTTTCGCTCGTCATTTCACATCAGTCAATATTTTTATTGAGAAATGCAGCTTTTGTCCTTGCACAAAATAAATTATAAAAAAACATAATAGAGAGGGAGAGGCGTTTTTTCTAAATTTCAAAATGGAAATATTCTTCACAGAAAGCTTGATTTGTGCTTATTCGTCGGATTTTTGTCATAAAATATTATACTTAAATGAGATTAAGGTTTTGAATTAGTTTTTGAGCATTTTACTTACTATTGGAAAACTTGCTATTTTTTTCTATACTGAGATACCTTTCATGAAGTAGATATCATTCATCTGATTTATTAAAAAACTAGCTGCCTTTGGCGACCAGCCGGTTCGCCAATCTTAATGTTCGTTAAAATTTTAATAATTAAATATTTTATGCAATTCCAACTTTAATAGATTCTTCAGCAAAATATTTTAAAACTTCAAATTTTGATAGTCATATAATTCACTCATAATATTATAAAGGCCTTCAGTCATAACGTGATATGTATCTCTCTAATTTTATGTTACCCCTCGTTGAATTTATGGTTTAAATTAAAGTGTAAATGATTAATCTGCAATTAATATAATAATATTTTTTACTGAAACAAAGCATTTTTTTAATAATATGATTACTGATAATAGAGTCAATGAGCGTTTAAACTTTATGGGCACTAAAGAATATCTTTCTTAATTTATGTAATCTCTCAAGAATTTGTCAACAAAATTTTCTCAGATTCATCATGAACAGATCGATTCATTAACAATGTTTAATTTTAAATGCATCAAACACTAAGAAAATAAAATGAATCGTTTAAAATAATCGGTCTAAAACAGGTTTAAAAAAACTACTTAAAAAACGATGTACTTAAAACTATAAGCATATACAAAAAAAATATATAACTAATTTAATTACAAAAGCATGCAAGTAACCTAAAAATAATTTAAATCATTGATAACAGTTTAAAAAAAAACTACTTAAAAAACGATGTACTTAAAACTATAAGCATATATAAAAAATATATAACTAACATAAATGAAATTTACTTACAAAAGCATGCAACTAACCGAAAAATAATTTAAATCATCCGTTGAGAACGGTTGTCATGACAACAATCAGAATACAATACGCATGCGTGAATTTTCTTCGCCAGTTATGCTAACGCAAATTTTTCTACTCCAGTTGGGGTAACACTATGCAGATTATACATTTTTAATTTCCTTTATTCTGTGTTATTTTAATTCAAAAGTACTTCAGAATGAATCTGAAACATGGATTAATTAACAATGTTTAATTTTAAATGCATAAAACATTAAGAAAATAAACAGAATCGTTTGAAATAATCCGCCGAAAAATGTTAACCCTAGCCTCATTACTGTTGGGAGAAAAGAAAACTGAAGCCTTACTCATTTGGCGGTGGGGAAAATGAAAGTTTTTTTTCCCGGGAAAGTTAGTTTTTAATTGATTATTAAAATTCTAATTAAAATTTCAAAAAAAGGGACCCCAGGTGCACATTCCCGACCTCTAAGGTATACATGTACCAAATTTGATAGCTGTATGTCAAATGACCTGACCTGTAGAGCGCCAAGACACACACACACACACACACTGAGCTTTATTATAAGTATAGATATATAAGTAAATATATCAAAACGTCGTTTGATAAATATTTATATCTAAATATTAATAACTAATGTTAGAGGCTCAGTTTCAATTAAGAATATTTTACACTATTCACTTATTTTATGGGATTATAAGATAACTTTGATTCATGTTCATAGGGAAGGATAGATGAACATTAGATACTGTTTAGATTTTTCTGTTATGGGAAGAAGCACGAAATGCTTCACACATTTTTCCCATCTGAAACTGTCTTTTTTCAAAGCGATTTGGAAACAGTGACATCAATCTCAAGATTACTGTAATATCAGACTTCGCTTAAGACTAATACAATGCTTCTTTCTTGCGTACAGCCAGCCACCCCGCCACCACTGAACATAGCAGTATCGACAGGATTTGTTGTGGCCGACTGCTATTTTTAGTATTTTCCATCCTTGCATTGACCGATTTGTCAAACTGACATTCTCTTCGAGGTAATTGGCCACAAAGTGGTCAATTCTGTCTTATCTTCCTATAAAACAATGAGCATTACATCAGTAAGGGAAAATCTGCGAGAAATTCAAAATATCTCTTCAAATTCCTGTTACACAACAACAGAAAACAGAATACTTTCAAACTCTCAAACAGTTAGTAAAAAACTGACAATTTTTGGCATCATGTCTTTCAAAGTTTTAAGATTATCTGGTACCATCAGTACTGTACTTAAGTGATTATTTTCAATTTTCAAATTTTTTTCTTAACTCCGAGATTTCAATGCATTCCTTTGTGGTAAACAGTACCAATTCTTCCACAAATGCATTTATTTTCCTCCATTCTTCCAAATCTTTGGAAATATGCAGGAAATCTCCCATGTCCTGATATAATTTGAATTATCAGTGGAGGTATCTTATTATTTTTATTTCTGGATTAGGAATAAAATAGAAGTTACTCTTCCGTTTTTGGACATGTACCATTAGTCAAACCATTGAAGCTTTATTTCATCTCTTAATTCCCATTTTAAGACACCATTTGATTTGGGTATAACCATATTAACACTCTTCTTGTGCCGCCACTTTGCATATTGATCCGCCTTTTTATTACCATATATCCAATATGGGACTTATTCCAATTCAACTCTATTTGAATACAATGCTATAAAAACATTTAAATACCTTCATCATACTTATGAAAACTATATTTTGTCAAATTGACGTGCACAAGCATGCTGATTCGTTACTTCGATGGCTAGGCAGTCATCCGCAAGGAAAGGAATCATCAGATTAAAAGCAGATTCATCACTATACTCTGGACAGAACTTGAGAAAGGATTAATAAACTAAATGTGCGAAATCACGAATCAATAGCAATTTAGTCTGCATTGCATACTAGTCCTTGTCGAATTACATTTTCAAGCAACGAGTTTTTGATTAGTAAAAATATTTTTGTGGAAACTCATCTCCGTATTATTCCGACTTGAACCCTCGCGACTTTTTTTCTATATATAAATGAATTTGCAAGGACATGATTTGTGGACAAGAGCATCGTTCTGCAAAAATACCCTCATTATTACAAGAAGACCTTAAAAGCACATAAGAATCAGGTGAAGGCTATCTCAATCGCGAGTTCCAACAAAATTATGAATAAAGGAATAACTGTTTACAATACTTTTTGATTTTGTAAGACAAATATTTTGCAGAAGGTAATGTTTTGAAGAAAATGTAATTTTAATTGAATAAAAGGCTATCGAAAAATAGTCTCATGACTTTATTTTACATCTTGTAATCAAATTTCTATCTTACAAAAAAGGATTCAACATCACAGAAAATTAATAGGCAAGAGCTGGATATTTGGAATAATCAACATGAGTCATGGCCTTCTGGTTGGCAGAAAATAGAACAATAAACTTCACTGAAATTTCAACTTGTCATGAACTCCATCAGTTTGACTGATAAGAAACTATTGAATTAAAAACTATAGGATACTTATTCAAAAATAATTATGAGGCATAATAGTTTTGTTTCTTTCATGCATTCTATTTTTTTAATTCAGTTTACCTCTAATTTTATTTTTATAACTTTGGCTCTACTACTTGGTACTCCTGTTTGACTGATGTCTTGTGGTCTTATTTGGTACTTTCTGGGATCTTTTCGAAAAGGCCCATTTTATTCTGTTTGCCTTAGGCTTCATCTTATGCACCATGAAAAGCTGGAACTGGTCTCTCTCATTTTGAAATTTTAAGCAAAATAAATAAGTAAAATTAAATTATTAGTTGAAGATCAATTATCAACATTTCAATCCAAGTAGAATTCTGCTTTTATTATACATCATTATTTAACCTCATTTATTTCATACTTTAAAAATGTGGATTTATATTTATCAATTTTTCATACATTCCCTACTTTATTATACTTGTATAATTATGTATTTATGTAGAAAAATGCAATATTTTATCATTTTAAGAATTTTATCATCAATTAATAGTTTGATTTCTGAATTATATTAATTTCTTAAATGTCCAGTTATCAAGAACTAAATCTGAGAAAAAATAATAAAAATTTCAAGATAACTATGGTGTTAAAACAAAAATGATATAAGAATTTTACTATATAGAATGTAAACACTTCTTTATAAGCACCACAAAAAAATTAAAATTCTTCATTAAAAAGTCATGCGAATCATAAACGCTAGAAACATGAAATGCAATTCAAAAAGAAGCAAACCATGACGAATATCATGGGAAAAACTCCAAGCATTTATTTGAAGTTAAAATATCTTATGAATATGATTAAAATTCCCGTTTTTTAAAGTGTTACTATTATTTATTCTTCTATTGTAAAAAATAATTGACATTGTAAAATCTTTTTTACCTGTCAGAATTGGTATGGCTTAAAGTCGAAGGGTAGTTATCTCATTTCCATTACTCCAATTTATCTCTCAATATGCTCTCATTAAACACGAGGAAAACTTTGATTTCATAAAGAGCTTAGAAAAATATTCAAGGGTGGAGGGAGTGTTAGATGGATTCAAAATTGGAATGGAATAGAATATATCTTTCTTTATTGGCTCGACATAAAGTTCTCTCAACGATCACTTGACGATTTAGGCTTTTATGATTTTTACTTATTTTTTTTTTTTATTTTTTATGAAAAAATTTGCAATTTTTTAATAAAAGTTTTTAATTTTTTTGCTTTTTAAACATTTTTTTTTATCATTACCATAACAACGAGCTTTCAAATAATAAAGTTAGATACTCAAAATGTTAACATTTTCATCGAAGATATCATCGATAATGAATGGATACCATTAGACGAATTCAGATCAGAGTTCAAATCTAATACTGAAAAAATTCGGAAGTTCTAATTAATAACGCTCTTCATTAACAGGAGAATACTTTTGAATCGGAGGTCAGCAGATTGAGTGAATCATTGATACCATTTCCAAATTTATGAAACTCATTAATTAAAATTATACAACATTAATTTTTAAAACTATTTATAATATTAAAGAATTTATTAATGATTAACTTATTGGTCGAGTTAATTTTTATTGTAGGAGGGAAATTAAAATTCTGTGACTCTAAAATTACAAGAAAACCGAACAGTATTAATCCCCTACTTTTTAAACTACATCGCTATTGTGGAAGTCGCTTTTATTTTCTAATCGAGACTTTTAATATTTTTTGTAATGAACCCCAGACATTGAATGTGAAATTAAAATTATGATTGTTTAATTGAACCAAAAATTACGACCATTTTGCCAAAAATGACTCTAAATGACGTAAAATTCGAGAAGGAAAATTTGAGATATTAATCTTTCAAAATTTTAATTCAGTTCATAATTTTTAACAGAAAGTTATATTTTTACATAAAGAGAGCATTTTCAGGAATATTACTTTCATGCGTTTGTATTCTTAATAAGGAACATATTTGTAATTTTTGAAACTTACTTTCTTGGATAAAATATATTTTTGAAAAGTTTTCAGATCTCAGTTTACTAGTTAAGAAATTGTTTTAATTAAATTTTGAATCTATGTAGTATCAGCTCTTTATAATGAACTTGAAATGTATCCGAGATTATATAATTATACATGCAAAATAATAAGTTATAATTTTAAAACTTCGAAGAGAAAAATATTGAAAACCTCTGCCTGTCTAAATACATATAAGATGAATGCTTATTCTTTAGAAACTATTTGTACTAAATTTATTTTGTATTGATTTTCTTAGTTTTTATTTAACTTTAAAAAATTATAGAAGTTTTTAATTAGAATATTAGTGATGATTTATAAAGTTTTTGTATAAAAATATTGTAAAATATCATTTGTAGAATTTTTAAATTAATTATTTTTAGCTGTTTATGAGTTAAATGTTTGCACTTATTACACAATAAAGCTTTTTTATTAGGAAGCCTTTTAAAACATTTCATTAATCAAATACTTAGAAGGTTGATAAGAATGAAACATCGAATTAAAATATAATTTCAAAATTCTTTACGAATTATAATTCTTTGAGATGTATAAATAATTTTCGATTATCCATTAATTATAAAAATACTCATTTGCAATGGCTATTAAATAATTTTAAAAATTTCCTCTCTTTTATTTCTTTTTGGTTTTTCATTTTTTCATAGACGTTGAGAGAAAACCTTTTTTCATAAAAGTTGAAGGCAAAACCCTTGCGCAAATTACTTCACGTTTTGCATACATTTTTATCCTCGTCTAACACTTCATCAGCGCGTTCATGAATAGATCTGCTCTAACACATTTCCTTTCTTCCAAAAACTGCAGCTACTTAACATCGCCATCTTCTTTAGGACGGCAGTTCTGAAAGCTCTCTATTGGGCGTAAATGCACTTTTCTTTCATTATTCTAGGATAAAAGGTTTATAGTATATCCGAAAACATTACAGAATAATTTAAACCCACCAAGCCCGAAAATGTTACTACTAATGCAATTTAATTCTTCAAAAACATTCAGTTAAACTTTGAGAAATCCATAAGGCACTTCCGACTCAATTTAACTCCGAGAACATCAAAGCATCGTAATGCGAACAAGCCAAGTGAGAAAAGAGTTTTAAAAGTTTAAAAAAAAAATAATGCAATATTTTAAATGAAATCTCTTTATCCAAAGCATCGGAAAAATAACAAATATGTCTTTCAAGGCGTAAAAGGAAACTTTTGTATTACTTGCAGTGTAAACTTATTTTTCAAAAACTTCCATATTTCTTATAAAGTTTAAAAATGAAATGAATATCACCAGATCGTATATTAGCATGATAATGCTTTGAAAAAATGATAAAATTAAGTAAATTTAAAGCAATAAAATATTACTCTCGAAGCCAAAATAAAAATTATTTTTTACAAATTTTATTTTTTCCAGACGCGCAAAAATATTTTTGATGACAGACTTACGGCTGCTGATTTCTAATTCGAAACAATTTGATTGAAATATACTGAAAAGATTTTTTATGTTACAGATAATATTCAAATAAGATACTTTTTTGAGTCTCCCAAAATCAACTCTAATAACAAAAACAATGATGTATAGAAGGAATATATGTTATAATCTTCAAAAAAGCATTGGAATTTTTATTAATTCTCACATTTCAGACTTCTATGGTTCCGAAAACTATGTCTGTGTTAGAACTATGTGTCCCTGAAATCACCATATTGCCGCATTGAAAAGAGGCAATCGACTCTCCATGGCCGAATCGTCATAGAACTGGTCTCTGAATCAAGAGATCGTATGTTCGAATCCCGCTAGAGACAATGTGATTAACAGTCTATGTAAATATTGAATTCATTGATTTTATGTTTTCCTTTATTTCCAGCAGATTCTGGATATTTCTTTAGTTTACCAGACAAGTCTTCTGGACTTTTCTTACTGTCTCCAGAAAAGTATTCTGGAACTTTCCCTGCTAGTATAAAGGCAGAAGATTTGTCAGTCACTGTAGTCTCAGTTCAGAGTTGAGTTAGTAAATTGGTTTAGCTCTACTTCTTATGTGTGTGTCATTGAGTTCTACACTCAAGAACCTACGTGACAATATAAAAGCGAAACGAGTTAGAATAATATGCGACTTGTCTCCGAAAATGGGATTCTACGAAACTTTGGATGAAATCTGTCTATAGTCATTTGAAATACAATAACTGAAAAATAACTATCCTTACATCGATGCAATTTATCATATGATTTTATCATAATAACTGCGAATATGTTTCAAATTTTGGATTAAACATATCAACGGGTTGATTGCCTGTCTAAAAGTCTATTCTTGGAATTTGAACGCTATAATATTATTACATATTGATCAAAAAATAAAATTTGTTACATGATCTTGTTACCACTTAACTAATAAAATCTTTAATATATGCTATGCTGTATATTTAAACTGATTTCATATATATTTAAAATAATTATATCGGTAGGGGAAAAACATTCTAGATAGCATGCTGTACCCAGATTGGATTGAACGTAAACACAAATAATTGAAACAAAATCCAACTCAAATGGAATGAGGAGCAGGAAATGTATAAAAGTTGCATTAAACACCAAACTTGGATAGAAATCAAATTATATCCATGAAGTTACATTCAACAATGATGGATAAAGAAGCAACGTAACAAAATAATTGAATAGTAAAAGATGTAAGCGAAATACATAAGTGAAGAACAACAGGTGCATCCAATTACAAAGGTACATGCTACATCAGTGTTTGATGGAAAATATATACAACTCCAACCAACATGGAGGGATATAGAAGTAATGTAGAAATGTAATGGAATAATAAAAAGACTGCATAACATACTTGTTTGCCCAAACTACATTGTTTTTCCAACTTTAGTCATTTTATCCCTTCTCCATAGAAAAAGAATACAAAAGGAAAACTACCTTCTACTAATTTTCAAGCTATTAATTATTCAAGTAAATATGATTATTGATTGATGATACGTAAAAAATGTTAATAAAGAAATACATGAATAGTGAAAACAGAAAAATGAATATTATGAAGACTAATAATAGAAATTTTCTAGGATTGCTTTGAAAAGGAAATTATACCCTTTCGATAACATCCGCTGATCATTTTTCGCTCTCGTCATTTCGTATCAGTCAATATTTTTGCTGGGAAATATAACTTTTTTCGTTGTGCAAAACAATTTTGTTATGAAAACATAGAGAGAGAGGCTTGTTTTCAAAATAGAAAAATTCTTAAAGCAAATTGTCGTATTTTCGTCATAACATATTGCATTTAACTGACGTATGGGAACTATTTATTGAGCATTTTATTTATTATTGGTAAATTGCGTTTTTTATATTCTGAGATACCTACTATGAAGTAGATATCATTCATCTGATTTATTAAAAATATTAAAAGTCAATATATAAAAAAACTTTCGTTTTGATAAATATTTATATTTAAATATTACCGAGTAATAACAGATAGAGTGATGAGTAGTAATAGAGTAACAATTTCAATTATTATATTTCCACTCTATTCATTTTATTATATGAGACTGAGAGAAAAGTGAAAAAAAAATACAAGCCTTTTGTTTTGAAATTAAAATACCCATGAATATGATTGAACTTCCAATTTACTTCAGATATTCATATTATTAACTCCAGGATAGACAAATGGAGTGGAGATAAAATATTTTATCAAAGTGAAAACTTGTCAGAATTGGCAAGGCTTAGAGTGGAAGGCTGATTATCTCATTTTCATCATCTCACCCAATTTTATCACTCAATGGGCTCTTAATGAACATGGAGAAAACTTTTATTGAGCGAGGAGCTTCCACTGTACGTAAGTATTCACAGGGGGTGGAGGGGTAGATGAATTCAGAATTGGAATGGTATAGAATGTCGTCATTTTATTAGCTTTACATCAAGTTAAAGCAGCGATTGCACTTAATTCTTGACGCTTTTATGATTTTTACTTTACTTTTTCTGATTATTCATGGTACCCTTTTCAACTTTTTAATAAAAGTTGTCAAAACCTTTCTTTTAAAACATTTTTATCATTATTTTTTAAGCCAATACAATGGGCTTTCAAATAATAACAATTAGATGCTCAAGAGATTCCCATTTGCATCGGAGATATCATCGAAATGGAATGAACCTGCGATAAGCGAAATCAGATAAGATAAGAATTAAAAACTTCAACTGAAAAAATTCGGAAGTTCTAATTAATAACTATCTTCGATAACAGGAGAATACTTCAGAACCGGAGGTCAGAAAGTGACACTGCAAACCTGTCCCAGAAGAGCACAATGGCAGATAATTGATGGCAACGTCGAAATGAGATACGTTTTATGGTGCCGATAATGTAACGTCGAAGGAATTTCGGAAAGTGAGAAACTTTATCAGGGAAGGTCAGCGACACTTTAAGCACTTCGCCTTTTATGCAGAGGGTCTTTAATTTGAGAATAAATTAATTCTGATAACTACCATTGCACGATCAAGTTTAACAGAATAAAACGAAAGACTTATTGTTAATTATAAGAAAAGAAAATAATTACTAAGACACTCTGCACTTTCATTCTTTGCTATATATGAAAGTTGTTCAGACCCACAATAAAAAAGAAAAATGGTTTGAAGCGGTTTTGGATTTACTTTGAACAACATGAAAGAACATAAAAATATTTTATTTATTTTTGTACAATTTTATAATACGATTACAGATTTCATAAAAATATGGACATAGTGAATTTTATTTATCCTTGTTCATAAATATTTTTCTAATAACTTGAACTTAAATTTCACTTTAACTTCTAGGTTGTAAGGAATTCTGGAACTTATTTTTGTATTTTTAAATGTCTTGTATTAAGCTGCAATACCACGTGAAAAACATGCTCCTAAAATAAATACTGACTCATCTAGATTAAGAGAAAAAATCTTTCTTTGACGCTGAATGTTTCTTGATATTCTCTTTTTCATGTTTTGCTGAGTATATATGTTTTCATATTAAACATGAATTTGGAAAGGATCATATGTAACAAACAGATGTTAAATATTATTAAAAGAATAACTGAGCATCTCGACAGGCACATCTTTTAATGAGAAAATGTTAATAGAAATTAATTTAAAACGATTTAGACATAAGATTCGATTGAAAACATCAAAATAAAGTAAAAATTGTTTTGAAAAATGAATCGGCAAAAGAATATTATGCAATCAATCATCAAGAGAATAAATAACGACGAATATTTCAAAAAATTACAATCCCCCCCCCTCAAAAAAATAAGACTGCGAGAGGGGAGGGAAGAAAGTGAAATTGAAAACAAGAACTTCAATCACAACTAAATGAAATCTAAAAAGGAGAAAAAATAATTTTAAGAGCAATTTTGCTTTGCAATTTCTGAATCTTATTATTTCTGCTCGAAACAGATAAAATATAAATTGAAACAAAATCTGTCAACTCGTGTTTTGATTAAATTTAATGAAAGAAGGATCTTTCATATTTCGTAGAATTTTAAATAGATATACACATATTAAAAACTGAATAATGTTCCTGATTAGATGAGTTAAAAATAGTAAGGCAAAATAAAATCATGGAAAAGTATAGCGATTACTTATTTATTATTATTATTATTCTGTAAAATTAAATCTATATGCGAAGGATCGGATTGAAATAAATTTTTAAAACTCATTTTTTATGCGCAAAAATATAATGGATTAATCAACTATATTACTAAAAAATATTTAAAGCATTCAACATGACAAGAAAATTGTCCTATTCTAATCGGAAGGAATTGTTGATGGTAGGAAAATATTCTCTATCTACCATAAATAAACGAATTATTTTCCAGCCAGCGTAATCTAGGTATTTAGTGATATGCAAGAAAATTTCAGAGAGACCATTCTTGTTGGCTTCCAGATTAACAAATGAGATTAATGGTTGTGTATAGAAATAAATAGAACAAAGGTTGTCTCTGTTGTTTCCATTTCTATCAATCCAAGAAAATTAAAGACTTCTTTTAAAATTATATTGATATTTAACATCAGAAAACTGAAAAATATGATTTAAAATTGCGAAATCATTTTCCTTCGATATTTAATTAATTTAGCAACTTAATGAAAAAAAAAGAAAAGATAATAGAACTCGATAGTTTTTCCATTGATGGATTGGATACAAAACTTAAAATATTATCAAATGCTATTTTGGCATCTCCGAAATTTCATTTATGTTATTTTTTTTTAGTTTAAAGGTGGGTTCACACGAGGCTAACAGTTGCGCGCAATTGTTGCCTCTTTGCTGTTGTCCCTGCATTATCCCCGTGTGAACAATTGAGAGAACATCGTTGGGACAATGGCTAATAGTTGTCCCTACGGGAAAACCATTTGCAATTGTCCCGTTGCAGTCACGTGATTTTCCTGAAGTAGGCGTGATCTTCTATTGCGCGCAATAGTTGGCTTCGTGTGAACCCACCTTTAGAGTTATCGCTTTCATATGCACTATGTTTGACAAATGAACAGACAGACCATAAACATTTTAAAGCGTTTGACTCTAAATTTTACACATATTTACATGTTTAGTGATAAACGTTTGTGCTATTAATTTATTTAGTTGGTTGTTATTTTAAGTTATCATGTTCATATATAGACAAAATTTCCATTTTTTTTACTCACGAGTGATCAAAACAGTCAAAATATGTATTATGCTGCTTACGAGCTTTAATCTTTTTCCTATACTTTTATTTTACTTCATAAAACAAGAAGAATGACAATACATTGATTTCAATTCAGATTGACATATTTTTTTATATATTTTAATCATTTTACATGACCGTGCTATGTTATATATTTGATATGGAAATAAGCTATCATGAAGCAGACAAAATTTCAAAAAAAGTAGTTTTTGTCACTCCTGAGTGATCTAAATAATCAAAGAATAAGTAATGCTACTTATGAGCTTGTATCCTCTTACGATATATATTTATTTTCATATCAGTAAAACATGAATATTAGGACAATTCAGATTCTCAGCTATTTTTTTTTCTATTTATTTAAATAATTATTTTATATGGCTGTACGTTGTAATATATTTGATTTCAGAAAAAAATGGATTCAATAACTGCGCCAGCATTATAATTCACAGGCTTATATAATATTTTAGTTAGCTATATGCATGATAATTCTAGTGTAGATATTAATTACCGTAAGATTACAACACATTTAAGACACCTACCTATTAACGAGGACATCCACTCTTCGTTCAACTTTTAACTTCCGTACTCAAACGTGAGAATATTTGGTCAATGAAGATAAATGAATATGCATCAGTCACATGCGCATTGCCGTCTTAGTAAGAATATCATCTGGACAACTTAAAAGCAAAGATTTCATCGCCAAACCGCAACGATAACATTGTTCATGCAGTATAATAATTAATAAAACATCCATGAGATCATATTGTTCTCAGTTTTAGGTTCACGCATAATGTGTTCATCATATTAAATGAATTAAATTCTTTAAATACTAAAACTACACAATCAGAGATAAAAAAAATGTTTGTGATTCATTAGTCCTTCACATAATTTACGATGCAATTGGGAATCATACATTGATGACTCCGCCCCGCCCTGAGGCATACGGTTAAAATCAGAATGACCGGACCACCAAGACAGAATTGGTGAGAACTAAGATTGAGTCCTAAGAACCATCTCAAGCCACGATACAGCCCTTCCCGTGAGAAGAACTTTCGTTCATCAGTAAAAGTAATCGATCCCACACTATTTCTATACCCACCCATACGAAGAGAACCAATCACCATGCTTGAAGCTTCTCATCTTCGTTTCCGAGGTACCTTTCAATGGAATGATGTGATTGGGATTATTAAATTTCGTACTTGAAATTTCTTCCAATTTTTAAGTTGAAATTTGATATTCCTCATTAACAAACCAGAACAATAGCTCTTTCAACAATACACCAATTTCTGAAGTTGAAAGGCCAGGTAACCAACACCAGGTAGCAAATGCAACATAAGCAAGATTTTTTTAATCAGAATTTGAATCATTTCTCGATGTAATTTTCATGTAATTCTTTTTTTGAACCATTCAGACAGCGAGGCATCTTTGAGTAGTTTTGTTTTGTTGGGGTTCTTTTTTCCACGAAAGCTATTATATTTACTAACTACTATATAATATGCTGTAATAAAATGTAAAATTATACCAAGATTAAAGCGGAACATTACAATGTTGTAATTTTACGCTTTCAGTTGAAAGCGTAAAAAAAGTAAGCGAATGGATTAAAGATTCAAATCCTGTGAACTCCAGAAATTCGAAGAGTTTCTGAATCGAGCCCTGCATGATCTTTGCTTTTTATTACCTCGGGTGTTTAAATATATAACATTTTTGCTTGGATAAATTTAGTAGGAAAATTTGAAAGTATATCTCTGTCCACAGCAAATTATTTCAACCATTAAATCCTTTGTGAAATATCATTCGTAGATACCTTCAGATGTCATTCGTAGTTTATAATACGTGCTAATGAACCGCTTGAAAAGAAAGGTGCTAACCTGTCGTCTTTCCGTATCGAGTTCCAGCTTATCATCATTAGTATTGGAGATTAAACCATAAGGGACTGTTGGCTGAACGAAGGAACTTGTTCATTAATTGGTCTTGATTTTGTTCTATCGGTTAGCTACTTATCATGGATTGTTGGAGCGCTTTTATTTTAGTTGTGACTTTTATTGAAGCGCCAAATTATATGAAGACATTTAAGGATTGCAATAACTTTAAATATTTAATTCTATTACTTCATACATCAAATTTTTTTAATGAAATAGCTCTGGGAGAAAAACTTGGATTATGTTTATTTAAGGATTCGGAAAAAAGGGCTATTCTTTATTTGGTAAGTGTAGTTTCTAAATTTTCTTCAGTATTTTTCTAAATATATCATTTGTTTTATTTTTTTCTCCCATGCTTTCTCTAAATACCTTTGTAGAATTTTCTTAATATCGAACTTTAATGATTTTTTTTTTTTGGCTCGTCAGACAAGCATTTTCCATGTTTTAATTTTATATCAAAATGCAATTAAATTTTAGAAGCATGTCGAAAACATTAATCTTGGCAAGCATAGTCTTTTGGCATGTAATAAACTAACCTTTTGCTCTTTGCTTCAGTTAATGTATTCCTATGATTCGTGAAGTAAATGAGCTTGAATATTTCTTGAGTTTACATTTAAATCAAAGGTAGGGGAATTCAAAATTTCTAATCATTATATAACTTCTCGATTCAAATTTTTAAAGTTTTTGGTAGGTTATGGTATGTCAAAAAGCATTGCTTTTAGTTAGTAATTTATTCCATGAGTAATTTTACCGATTAATCGTTAGGGTCTTTTAGAGTTAGTATTCTTAAAAAAGAACTGGATAATTTTTTTTTTCTAAATCTAATGTCGAGAAACAAATTTACGTATTCGAAAGTGACGCCATTGAATCTTGTCAGTTTGACACATTGACGTTGTGATTCAAATTATTATTTATACTTATGCTTTTTACCCACTGTAGGAGTGTGAGAAAATCTCAACGTCTCCAGGCTGTATTTAATTCTGTTGCGACATTGTAATTTTTACCTATCCAATTTGTTTTAAGTTCCAAAAATTAAATGTTGAAATTAAGTATTTGATGAGTATTTATTCAATAATATTCGTAAAATGTTTATATCTATAAAAATATACTACAATAAAGAAATACATTTCATTGCTTTGTTTATTTGCAGATTTCTTGAATTGTGATGGCAAAGTGTAATCCATGCAACATTGTAGTCATTTCAAAGCTTACGGTCGGTCATTAACGCTGAAATTAGAGACGAAAATTATGGATAATTAATAAGCACTTTAAATGACCAAGATTAAATCAATAAGACGAGGAATTTTAAGAATTGATGTTATTTAGTTAAGTAAGTGGATATATTAATGTTAAGAAATTAAAATTAATAAGCTGAATTCTTGAGATTGCTTTCATACATGCATGCTTTTTAGAGAAAAACCATTTTTTAATGTTTATTAACGAATATAGAATGTTGATGAAAGAAAAGTATTTTAAATGTTAAAGGAAAAAGAAAAGACTGACAATATAAATTGCAATTTCAAAAACATTTTAAACGCAGAAACGATTTCATTTCTGCTTTTAAATCGGAAATTCCATATAATCACATATTTTCGATTAGTAAAAATTTGATAGCCTATCTGCAACAAATTAAAAAGTATGGTTCTCTGTAAGAAAGATATGAAAATAATTATCATAAATAAATTAAAATAAAAACATACAAAAATTAAGAAAAGTTCAGAAATACTGATTCTCCTAACTTGCAAAACTAGTAATTAAGGTTGTACGTCATCCAGTTCTCAGTTCTTTTAATTTACAAAGTGTTTCTTCTAATTACTTATTAATCAATTCTTCTAATTACTACTTATTTTAAGAGAAAAAAGGTAAATTGGTTTTAAATACAATTGAACTTTATTAAATAGAGTAACTAAAAACTCATAAAATTCGAATTGTACGTTTTTAGAAAAATTGTAAATTTTCACTAACCATTTTAGTTATAAAAAGGATTATGATAAAAATGAAGCATATACTTTTAATTTCATTAATTCATCTGTGTTGAATTAATTTCCATTACTTTTTGAAAATGTTGACATAAAAATAATAAAAGTAAATAATCATTAAGCAATAAAGATATATTTTTTGAAAAATGTTAAATATATAATTTAGTAAATCTTGATTAGTATAGTTTAGTTAGATTTAGTAAATTCTTAAATTGAATTTGAAAGAATTTAGAACACAAATTTGATTAAAAATGTTCAGTGAAACACTTTGAAGCAATTTTCTTTTATCTGAGAGATCATTCAAGCATTTAAATTTAATTCTAAATTGCTTTCGCGCTTTCAATAGTTTAGCAATATTTTTTCCAATTTTTTTTTCTGTCTTTTGAAAAGACAAAAAATGCGAAAAGTAAATGAACAAGAAAAAGCAAAATATTTAACTATTCTTCCGAATACGTAAGAGTTTATCATAAAATGGTCCAATCAGTATTTTAATATACTTTTCTTTATGCTAAATTGAATTCTCAAGAATTTTTGGCAGCTTTGGATGAAAACTGCATCCAACAGAAGTAGTATTTTCGAAATTCTAATGTATTTCCCATAATAAATGATGTTGGTTGTATTTCGGAAATAAAGTCATTAGAATAAACGTTTTAGAATAAGTTTAAATAGTTTTTCACAAATGTGTATAGTTAGAAAGCCCAGCCGGGGGAGAATTTTTGAAATAGTTTGAGAAATTTGCTTGAGATCAACAAATTTTTCTTTTAAAAATAGTATTGGTATAACCAATGCAGTAAGAATATTTCGGAAAAACAAGATTTTTCGCCTAAAGCATACCATTTTTATGAGTGTATTCCTTTACATTTTATGGTTAACCATGTCATTTTATTATCATTTTTATATTGTGACAAGTTTATCTCGAAAACATATTGTCAATTTTTAACACATACAATAAATTTTAAAATTAGTTTGTACATCCAGGTGTATATTAATATCTTTATATAATAGACTAAATTTTGTGATAGGAAATTGCTTTTATTATTTTGATTCTCAGTCTCTTGCATAATTTTTTTCACATGCTGGAAACAGCAAAATATATTTTATATAAAAATTAATAAAACACAAGACGGAAAAGAATGTTACAAAAATGGGTGCACAATTTTATCAATTTTGTTACAAAAAGCAAATTAATATTTAATTGCAAAGACTTCTGGCGAAACCACACCTTGTAATCTTTCAGGCATCAATTGCAAACGTTTCTGGTTGTTTCAATTAAAATGTTGGTTCCTTCTTGCTTTAAGGCATCCTTGAAATTCTCACTTCATGTTCATAAAAGAATTTCAACTGGCACCGTAAATTATTAGATAATTTTTAATTGAATTTCAGGTACGGGTATTGGGATAGCGTGCGTAGATGTTACTTGCTGCATTTCAATCACTATATCAGAAACGAAGCATCGTCTTAGCCCTAATTTATCGGCACGTACATTTTCTCCTATATGAAATGTTGTAATCGTTGAAAAATTCGAGCTCGAGATTTTGAAGAAACTACACGTTTTAGATCTCCCCGAGTTCGAAAATTACGTTTAAAAGGTTTTCCATCTATCTGTAACAAAACTCAACAATTTTCAACTAAACAAATGAAATTTGGTATACGGTCTGTACACCAAATTTATAGATTTCTATCCAATTTTAAACCAAATCCACTTCGGATGAAGATTGTTCTAATGTAATTTAGCACAACAACACACACACACACACACACACACACACACACACACACACACACACACACACACACACACACACACACACACACACACACACATATATTATATGTGAAACATCTATCTGTTTGTATATCCAGAAATGTGTAAAAGCGATCACTACAAATTTCAGTGAGTAAAATGCATCAAATTTGGTATATGATTTTGTGACAAGTGTAGTTTTCTGTCCAATATTTCTTTTAATACGTTGGGGGAAAAACTCGCCTAAAACAGAAATTCTATTTTCGGATACTACTTACTGCATGCTAGGAAAAGTAAAAACTAAAGGATCACATGACAGATTCAGTAAATATGGAATTCAGGCCAATGTATAATATTCAGTAACTATCGTGCGCCCATGTCATGCAAGGTAGTTTCTGGGTTAAATGTGAGAAAATTTGGTAAAAATCAATTCCCCTAATTGCGAATTATAATTTTAAATTTCATGATATGCTAGGCTTTCCACAATGCCATTGACGAAAACCAGTTCTCCGACAGAATTTGCTGCCATACAACTCGAAACGAAATCCCCGGCGGGAGGATACTCGAAATGAGGATGAGATGCTTCCGGCATGGTGGTTGGATCTCGCCACCCTGGAAGGTACACAAATAGGTGGGGGATCTGGCTCCTCCCATCGATGACAGGACGTACTTCCTTCGGGGAGGGCTGTACCGTGACCGGTGATGGCCCTTAGGACTCAACCACAATTCCCCGCTAGTGTTGCTGTTGCGGCGGTCCGGTCAGCATATTCACATTCTCTATCCTATTTCATGTATGGAGATAAATCGGGCAATATCATTGATTCGTACCGCTACCCACTCTGTGACGAGAGTGTGACGTCATGTTTGCTCTCGTTCAGATTTTCGGCGCAACTTGGATTTGATGGCTCTTATAACTAGATCGGATAAACTGAATGAATTCGGTTTAATTCTTTGCGATATTTTTATATAACTTAGTTACGCATACATTAGTGTTTCCCATCTATATTTTTCATTATAATTTTCCATTTAATAATATTTAAAATGGTTTCCTGTTATTTAAGTAAGGAAGCCTTTTACTATGTCGCAAATTTACAAAATATTACCTTAATTTAAATCAAAAATCGTGTCTATGCATCTGAATCCCACATTCTCTCCCAAATGGCTTGGTCGATTTTAAACTACTTTACATACCGATTCTTTATGACAAGAAAAAAAAATGCAATTAATTTTTCAAAATACAAAGATTATTTAATTAGCAACTAACCGAAAATTTGTCGCTTTTCAGAAATAACCGGGAGAAAATTATCTTATATCATTCTAAAATTCAGAATTTTAAATTTTCAATATTAAATTCATTTCTGTGCGGTGTTTTCTTCAATCGTAGTTTTTTTTTTAATTTAACGCGGACGATTTCAAAGTATGAGACGGTAAGACGGTGATTTATTCTGCCACTTTTTTTTATTTTCTATTTTTTTTGGATTTTTTTATTGAATCTAAATATTTCATTTCATATTATCTGAAAAGCATCAAGAAAGAATAAAAATGTTATATCCCTCATCTTCTAGCAAATATAAACGACCAAGGGCAGTCAATCATATGGAAGAAGTAATAAAATGTTTGCATGAATTATAATTTTTCAGAAATTAGATGCAACATAATTATAATGCATAAATGTATTTTAATTAAAGCAGGTTTTCAGCTTATAATTTATAAGTAATTCAGAAAAGATAAATTACTTGTATAGAAGTAAGTTGTTTACAGACTTTCCATTGGGATAAATAATATATTTATCTTGTTTCCTTCTGTTTAGAAATTTATGTTTTGGTATATTTAAGAGATGTCTTATCTAAAATTTTTCTGATACTTAGCAGTGATTTTTTTTTATACTTGTCAAAAATAATTTAAATTCTTATACTTCTATGAATCATTAATTTTAATTCTGTATTTATTGCTCTACAGACGTATGTATTTAGACTGCATTTATCGATAGCCAAAGATCATGGATTATTGCAATGATTCTAATTTAATCCTGAATAGCATACGTTCTTTTATTCTTAGTTTTGAATGTCTCAAAGTTTTATACATATATCGAAATATAAATAGCGCTAGGAGCAATTTAAAAATCAATTTAGAAACACTAATCTAATTTCTTTACCACTAAGCATTCATTTTTTTCAATAAAAAAAAATCTGCAACTTTAATAAAAAAAATTTTAATTTTAAAAAAAATCAAAACTATAATTAATAATATATACAAATATGAATTGCTACACAGTGTAATGTTGAAAGTAAACTTATTCCCCTTCACCTCTACTTTTTAATAGTCTGAATCTTTAAATATTCATTGCATCTAAACTATTCAAAATCATTTAAACTAGTTAAAATATCAGGCGCGTTGCAAATATTTAATACTTTTATTAATTACTTTATTTATTATTAAAGTAATTAAATAGGTCATAAAATATCAATATTTAAAAGTAATAGATAGAAAAAGCAAACATAAAAAAATGGTGCAAAGAGATTCAAAGTTTAGAATTTTAAAATAAGTGATACTTTTATTACCTATAATGGAGACCAAAATACCAGGGTTTATTTAATTATAAATTAGACTGAATTTTAAATGTATAATTTTATTTTAATAGCCAATTCAAGCTTGGAACAAAATAAAAGCTGATCTTCATAAATTAATGCATCGTTCTAAACACCAAGAAGTAAAATAAGTATGATTTAGTGAACAATAAAATGATTAAATTTATACAAAAAGTGCTTATTATTATTACACAAAAAAAATTCATTGATCCAAGAATGGAAACATTATATTCTGCAAGATTTGATTCAGAAATGTATCAGATCTGTAAAAATCATTAATTTCCCAATTATATATATATATATATATAAATCTACACTTTGATTTGAATTTGTATTAATGCTTCCTTTTTACTACAATATTTATGACCAACCTTTTCTTTTCCTTTGAAAATTTTTTAGTTTATTCATAAAGAACAAATACAAATTTAACACTAGCAAAATCTTACTGACATTTTCATATTCAAAAATCAATATTACAAAATTAAACAAATGATGTAATGCAATAATGGTAAATTAAAGTTGAATGAAGTAAAAATATAGCAGTTATAATTACAACTGCAATTAGAGAAAGCTATAAGGAGGAAGAAAATGTTTGTAGATTATTTGTAGATAAAAGCTTGTTGAGTCAACAAAAATGATCTCTTGAGATGTTGGTAAGCTGTGAGCTCTTTTCATAATGGGGATCGCAACTACAAATACAAACTACTATATACTACTACTACTATATACTTTTACTATATAGCAAAAATATTTTCCTTATGGGCAACTTCTGTATTGCTATTTTTTCCTTCAATTTCAGAAATAAAAAGCATGATTATTTCAATGGTTTAGAAATATGAATTTTTGTTCCTTCATAACATACACTCAAGAGCCAAAACATTATGGCCACCTGTAAATAACGAGTTGGCCCAATTTTGGCGCGCAACACAGCTTCAACTCGCCTTGGCATGGATGCCACAAGTCCTTGGTAGATGGCCGGAGACAGTTTGTACCAAATGTTTAAGCAACGGTCACGCAAATCCGAGATATTGCGAATTGGTGGTCTTTGAACTCTGAGCTGCCGTCCCATGTCATCCCAAAGGTGTTCTATCGGATTTCGACCCAGTGAGTTAGGTGGCCAGGACATTAACTGGAATGCAGCATCATGTTTCTGGAACCACTCCAACACAATTTTAGCTTTGTGACACGGGGCGTTGTCCTGTTGGAACATTCCATTTCCAGCTGGAAAAACAGTGGCCATGTAAGTGTGCAACTGGTCCGCAATGATGTTCAGATACCCTGTAGCATTCATGGTATGCTCTACCACAACCACGGGTCCCAGAGACGCGCAAGAGAACGTCCCCCAAAGCATAATACCGCCACCAAAGGCCTGTGTATGATCTACTGTACATTGAGGGAGCAACTGTTCGCCTGGAGGACGGCGTATCCTGACACGGCCATCGGCGTGATGCATGACAAACCGTGATACATCTGACCAGGCAACTCTCTCCCACTTATCCATGGACCAGTCGCGATGTTCCCGGACCCAGCGCAGGCGCAGTTGGCGATGACGCTTGGTCAGCAAAGGCACACGAGTGGGACGTTTGCTGCGTAGCCCCATATCCAACAGTATCCGCTGAACAGTGTGCTCCGATACTATTCTACTTGGCCCTGCATTGTATTGGGCTGTCAGCTGAGCCACTGTCTGGCTCCGGTTTTGCTTCACCATGCGAGACAGTCTCCGACGACTTTTTTTTTTGATAGCGTGTGGACGTCCAACACCACAGTCTACTGTTGCTTTCACCGTCATTTACCCACTTTGCATAAGTACTAACAACTGTAGATCGCGCACAACCCACGAGTCGTGCAGTTTCGGAAATACTTGTTCCGAGCCTTCGAGCCATTACAATCTGCCCTCTATCAAAGTCGCTTAGATCCGCAGCCTTTCCCATCACACACAGAAGTAAGTGAAAGAATGATTCTTCAGAAACGATGGAGGAGGTTAAGGAGAGCCCGCTTTTGTAGAAGCTATCTCCTGTAAATGGCGAGAAGTTGATGTAAAGTAGCCTGGCTTTACGTGAATGCCATGGACTTTCGATGTTCTTTAGCGTGAGGTGGTTGCACTGGTACTGGCGCTACTCTGCGAAGCAGAGTAATGATTCTTCAGACTCTCCAGCAGCAGTTAAATACCACTTCCACCTGATCACGTGCCTTGCACGTCATCCAGGCGAGTTCATTGCAAAATGTAGGGGTGGTCATAATGTTTTGGCTCTTGAGTGTATAAACTGATATAAGCAGCAAATATCTCATGTAATCGCAGGAGCTCCTATGAAAAGGATAAATCTGATAAGCAGTTTAGGAAATAATGACTTAATAATAAGACATTTAAAAAGTATTTGTGATCTTTCCCAGACATGCGTAACTTACAAATTGGGGAATAAAAAATAATATATTTACTGACAACAACATTTATCCAATATAAAAATTGGTGAACCATATTATGCATTCATCACCTTTCTAAAAATATCAATTCATAAAATAAATCAATTCATAAAATAATTAATCATAACCCTTATTATATTTATTCTATCATAATTTTTAAATTTCACTGAAAACATTAAGCACTTTATTGGTCTTATTTATCCTTTCGTTTCAAACTATAACATAAATACTAATGGATATGTAAAAATCCCAAATGTCTTACACGAATACACGATTAAACACAGATATGAAATTTAAAAATTAAACATCGCTGATCTAATAAAATGATGAAATAAATAATGTAACTCATTAAAATAATGGCTCACCTAGGTCTTAAATTTAGAATTGGCAACTTACTTCAATCATGCTAGTGCCATTTTGAGATCCCAGATGAAGAAATCTCCATTTTTCATACTAATATTCAATTGTTCTTAGAACAGGATCAATCCTATTATTTGCAAGATCACTTGGCTGCAAATCTGATTTCATCACCAGAATTTCTTTGTGGTATTTGGCTGCTTCTTCAAGCCCCATACCATCACAAAGATAATATTCAAACTGTTCTTTGCAGTCTTCAGTTGAAGAAATTTTAAAGTGTCAGCAGTCATAAGACTGTGTTTATGAAATGGAATAATAGTGACTATTCCAGCTAATCCTCTCTGAAGAGATTTAAAATTGAACTTTGAAACTGATACACTTCTATCAAATAAATGAAGATGATTCGATGTAAATAGTGAAATAAATATAAAATAAATAATAAATAATAAATTCAATAAATAATAAATTCGATGTTTTAGATTAAATTCTTGAAATTATTTATTTGTAAAAAATAATTATTCAAATAATTCAATATGAGAGAAAATTTTATATAAGATCTGAGTAAATATTTACTCTAGTTTATTTTCATTATTAAAGTCTGGCCTAAATAATTAGTTTTAATCAAAATACTAAACTTATCAAGAATTTTATTTATTTTGCATTTTTTGAATGACAAATCTTTAAACATACAACTTTTTGGGATAATTATATAACTTAACATTTCACACACCAGTAGCGATAATTTGATAACACTGTCAAATGCTGGAAATAAATATTTTAATCATGAGATATAAATAAAAGATAATAAACATTAAAATTTGAAAATATAATAAACAATGTATCTAACTATTTTTATAATACATATTAAAATAACTTAAAATAATTTAACCAACTGATTTAATTGCAAATATGAACTTAATAAACTTAATTTCTGAAAAATATAAATTTTTAATCATAAATTAATTTCAATTTACTTTTAGAAAATCCTCTTCCATTCTCATTATTCTAGAAAATTTGAAAACACAAACCCATCAAGAAATGCGTATAAAAATTCATAAGAATAAAGAGTGTAAAAAGAATTTTAAATGCCCGCAACATGCGAAGATAGATTATTGGGTAGTGGGACAGATGCGTACGGGTCATAAAAGGCCAATAAATCATGCTTTTAAAAAAAAGGGAATAGGGAGTGATTAGTCTAGGTTTTCTAAAACATATGTTATCTGTTGGCAAGAGTATTTGGCGAGAAAATGTATTGGTGTTTTAATTAAATTCTGATGCTTAAACTTTGGTTTCTATGTGTGTATGCTGGCTCTGTATACACCAGGCCGTCTGCCTATCAAATTTGGAAAATATATACTTTGGAGGGTAGGAAAGTGAATTTTTGAATTTTTAAATAAGATTTTAATTAATCAAAAATTAAGAGAAGTATTGACTTTTTTTCGTGATAACTTTCTAAAAATTGACAGTAAAAAATAGTTTTTACTTGCAAATCAAATCAATTCTCTGCATTATTCATTCACAGTCAAAGTATGCTAAATATAGTTCTCAAATGAAAAATCAATAAACTTTGGAATTTCTATTTCAGATTTTCTTTTATTCTAAAAAATTACACCTGAACTTAACTATTACCATCAGAAACGATTCCAATTGTTTTAAGATAAGTGGATTATTTAAATGTGCACTTCAGCTAGTTAATAACACACAAGTCAATAAGAGAATTTAACAATTGATAAATTTCCTACTATTTGAAATTAAATCTGTTCAAAGCTTTTGAATTTCCGGTAATCAAATAAATAATTTATATACACATGAAATAAATAAATTAGCAAGCCTGATATAGTTATAAAAATACACCTTATCTTATATTTAAAAATCTAGTATTCTCGTTTTTATCTTTTCATACGAAAATATAAACGGAAGATCTTGACTATAAAACGTACATGCTATCTAAGATCTGTATTCTTTTTACAGAATAAAAATACGCAAAGACTTATAAACCAATAAAATAAATGATTTTTTTTTAAATTTTAAGATAATTTACGTTAGAGATAACATTATTTTTTGTATTCATATTTTTAAATGCGCTGAATTGCATATTTCTTTTTCCCAAATATACGTGTGTTAAATTTAGTATATCTACGTAATGGTCTATATTTTAAACAGACTGATAGACGTATATATACATTCACTTTTATTCTTGGAAGAAATCTTGTTTTGTTAAGTAAAACTTTTAGATTAAAGTCTGAATATTCCACACTTTAATAATTGAATAATTTTAAGCGAAAAATTTGAAGATATATTTTTCATCCCCCCTCCTTGTGTGTGTGTGTGTGTGTGTGTGTGTGTGTGTGTGTGTGTGTGTGTGTGTGTGTGTGTGTGTGTGTGTGTGTGTGTGTGTGTGTGTGTGTGTGTGTGTGTGTGTGTGTGTGTTATCAGGTAGTTTGTTATTTTTCCTAAAACAGCCTTATTTTATTTTATGAATTAAAAATAAAATTCGAGATATTTTATTGGAACATTACAACTGAAAATGGAACAATAATACGTAAGAAAGCATTTTTATTATTTTTTAAATTTATCCCGCATTTGCTATTTATTTTATTTTTATAATATTGCAATGTATTGAATATTATTTTAAAATATTCTCAGTGTGATTTCTTTTGTGACATTGTTACAAATTTAGGTAATTTTGAAGCGCTGTATTCTTTTATTTTTCCATTGATGATGTAAATTTTGAAAGTAGAATGCATAAGAAGCTTATAAAGAATACTTATGATAAATATTAATCGCAAAATGCATATGCAGGTAAGTTAATATAATATTCTAGTTGGATGAAGAAGTATTTAAATATGACGAGTCTTTAAATGATATAACTTAACAAAGAGTGATTAGTTAAAAAAGCAAAGAAGAAAAATACTCCTCAAATTAAAAATTAAGAAATTGAATAAATTTGGGCTCTTCAAAAAATAGTCTGCAAAATTGGGAAATACTGTAGAAAAATCCTTATTCTGTAGTGAGAAAAATCCTTATTCTGTAGTGAGAAAAATCCTTATTCTGCAGTGTAAATGAAAATCTAAAAGCTTATTTTGTTCAATTGTGTTTTTTTTCCATATTTTTTATTTTTAAAAGAGAATTAAAATTCTATCTAAGACATGTAAAAATCATTTTTATTAATTCTGATTTATTTAACAGTAGATTTGGATTATGGTTTAATAAATAGTGCAGCTAGAAGAAAATTAAATTTAATTCAGGTAATATCTCCTACAAATTTTCGCAGATACAAATGATCAGTTAGCAAAATATTACCATACTTCTGATTTAGTAAGCTGCTTATTTTATGCACCGTATACTTACAATATTTCATATACAAAATGAAAGTCATATAATGAGAAATAATTTATCTTTATCAGAGTAAAGATTTTTTAAAAAAATGTAAGATCTTTTAAATTAAATTTACGATGATAAACATAAAAGTTTAAATTTGTAATGGCGTTCTACTCTGAAAACTGATTTTTTTTAAAAAACTGATACAGCATAGAAACGTAGCATCCGTAGTTGGAAGCTTTTCTTACTACTTACGGCATTTCACGAATTGTTTTTGCAACTTTTCCCTCCTTATAAATCATTCCAATACCACTAACCTCATTTAATTGTACTTTAAATTTAAGAAACAACTTTTTTCAAGTGCCTATATTTAAATAACATATATTTTAATGTTCGAATTTATTGAATTAAATAAAAAAATCAAGAAGAAATAAAGCAAAACTAATGAAATGCAAACTCTTTTGTTTAATGCAAAACGTTATATTTATGTAAAGTGATGCATTTATATCTGAAATCTAGAAGAAATTATTATTATTTCGAAGTGGATACACTATTTCTATGAGGGAAAATATCATTAATCATTGATTTTTATCATACATTTTTGAATAAATACATTGAAAAGCAATTCATCTTCCATAAAAAGCAAAATGGAAATTATTCATATAGTATTAAAAAGCTTGAAATTGCGTTAATGAACGTATCGTTAAGTATTCGTAATTGAGTCAAACATCATGCTAACTCTTGCCAAATCTGAATTAAAGTTTAAATGCTGTAACCTCTTCTAGAACTGACCCTTATCAGTAATACAACCACATTGTAAACTAGACTAATGATTGACAGCTTTATGACTGGTACGCAAAGTGTACTGTACGCAAAAGTCATACAACCGATTGTTGGCCGTATCAAGCATCAGCAGGTTTTTTTTTTTTTTTTTTTTTTTTTTTTTTTTTTATGCCAGAACTTATGAGTTATTTGAAAAGGTCACTTTACACATCTTGGTAAAAGAAAATATCACAACTGTCTGATCTCAAATGTTTTAATGAGATTTTTTTTTTCTATTTTGAAGGCACACTTGTCTGCATTCAAGCACACTACTCAAAGCTTTCTCTCAAATTTATCACAAGAATTTGTTTTTATTTTGCATTGTAAGCAAAGGTTAGAAAACATAATAATTAAACAAGAATAATATTTTCTTTGGTGCTGAAGCGTAGAAACTTCCATTTCTGTGCTTTGGAATGATGGTCACTTCAGTTTAATTGTGTACAGTAAAGATGTTTCAATACATTCTTCAAACTTCGATAAGTAGTCTGCATTTTTTTCATGTATGAAAGATTTCTTTTTTTAGAAAAGTAATGAAATAATTCGAAGTACTTTTTCTTATTTTGTAGGTTATACTATGTTCAGATTTTTAAACATCTAAACCTTTTGGCGAATGCAATAAGAAAGATTTGATAACTGTCAACAACTGTTGCGAGCAGTTACAATATATAAATTGATATTAAATCCACAGGGGTTATTTAAAGCATGCTTCTTTTCAAAGTCTTGTGGAAATAATTTTTTACTGGGTGAAAAAAAAACATGGCGGAAAATATCAAAATTATTATATGAAAATAAAACCAAATATTTTTATTATTACGCCATTTTATTAAACTCGGTGAGTTTCATATTTGTTAAGACAAATTTTTGTAATATACTTTTTACTTGCTTCCTGATGTGTTGGAATTTTGCTTAATTATAAATTCTCAATGATAATTCATTTTTTAAAAATATTTTTAGAAATTAATGACATTTTACTCGATTAATAATTTGAATTTTTACTCTATCGGTTATGACTCCTACCTTAAAATTAATGAATCCTGAATTTAATATTTCTCTTAAAATTTCTTAACAAATTATATTAAAGCCTAAAAATTAGAATATTCATTTAAATTATTTACTTTTTAGTACATCAATGGAAACATTTTCAAACTGTTATTTTTCTCTTTGTTTACTTTAGAACACTTTCTATTTTGATTAAGGAATTGAGGTCCACCCGTATATTTTATCGGGTAGCAGACATTATTGCTGCTTAATACAAGTCTGATTAACAACATTTGTATTGCTAGAAAAGCATTTCCTCAAGAAACTAACCGATAACTGAAAAGAAACTATGTGAAGTATGTGTCAACTAATTTACGAGTTCTTCTTTATTCCTAATGCTAGAGAATTTAATAAAGAAATCCATTTCATAATATTTAATATATACTCTAACACAGCTAATTATTATTACGAGATATTGCAAAAGCAAATTGAATCAAATAACTTTTCTTTCAACCATAACTATTTCCCAAATAACAATTTCATATATCAAAGTTAATCGGACTTCGTGCTGTTTCAACTATTTTGTTGTCTGAAGGAATCTGCCATTTAAGGTTTTTATTAAAATTCCATGAAAGAGTAATCTTTCTGTTTCTCCCGTAGAGGATTTATGAGTTCTAATAATAAACATGAGACACTAGATTCATTATTCTTTGGGGGAGGAGAAGCCATTTCTTCAAAGTAAGCAAAAAATTTAACCGGAGCCCACCTTACTCATAATTATATATATTATAGGATGCAAACGATTTCTGTAGCATTTAAACTTTTATGAGAATTATCTTTTTATGTGACATCAATTTGGTGACAGTAAAACTCTTTTCTCGAAATAAAAGAAAAAAAAATGAAGTATATTTTTTAATAGTGCTGTTCATTGATGTAATGGAGTTCAAATTACCTCTAATTTTATTCTAAATGTCTGAATAGAAATAGAATTCAAGAATTTTACTTCCATTGTTGATTGCCAAATTATGAAGATGTTTTTTATTCTCTGCGCATTGGTTTCTTTTTAAAGCATGTTTTATAAAATGTGTTACTTTTAATAACTTAAAGTTACTTAAAGCATAAGTTTTATAAAATCGTTACAGAGAAAATATATCTGTACTTGATTATGGGAAATACAAATTTCCTTTGGTGAAAAATGCAAAGGAAATTTGATATGTATTCTTGATGCCAATTACTATATTCCAATATAAAAATTTAGGTCGCAAGAGACCAAGGGAAAGAGGCTAAATATAAATATTTCCTTTCTATGATACAAAATGTGACCAGAAAACGCACTATTTTATTTTATAAGTCATATTAAGGGAAATATTCTTTCCTGGATTTTTAATGAAGTAAAACATTTCCTTCATTTGGAGATTACCTTGCCAATTTAAAAGAATGGCGCTTGAGGCAGAGCTTTACTTAAAGAACATAATTTAAGAGAATATCAAAATGTAATGCAGTGGATGAAAACCGTTTTATTGTCTCTTTATTTCGATGCAATAAACTAAATTAGTGCAAGCCTGCATAGAGAACAATTTCTTTGAGAAAAAACTGTCAAGATTGTTTTGCCTTCAATATCTTATTCATATATCATTATATTCGCGACCGAAATGTCTCTTAACTTTGGAAAATTTGTGAACCGTTTTCTTTCCTTTTGATAATCTTTTTATTACCAAAATTTAGGACACTAAATTTCTTTTGTAGAAAGTCATTGAAAGAGAAATATTATTTGATTTCGATGAGGATTTTTGTGATTTCGATAAAATAGTGAACACGTAAATGAGCGATTGAAAATCAACTTTAAAAGGGTCAATCGATGCAAATCTCATTGATATAATGCACAATTATATTCGGAAGAAATTTGCTTGCTCTTGAATATAAGATTGTTTATTAGAGAGTTCCAAATAAAACCCTTTTTAGAATAACGATATAATACCTTTGAAAAATCCAATGCAGTAGTTTTTATAATATTTATTTATTTATTTATTTTTGTAAAAGAGTTGATACTTATTGATCAAATTTTAATGTACAAGAAATCGGGACTTTAAAAAGATAAAAAAAATTCAAAGGATATCATCAGTGATATGAGGCTATAATCAGTCGAAAAATGAGATCTTTTGGCATTTCGAAAAAATTATCTGGTGATTATTACTCCAATGATATAAAAATATTGCTTCTCATTTGAATTTGGACTGCAAATGTTACATAATATTAAAGAAATTTCAACGACTCATTAAAAATAGTCATCCGCACCGGTTAGTCGAAAATCAAGAAAATAGAATTGTTGAAGATAATTGCAGAGATTACAAATGACGATATCTTTTTTGTAGACAAACATTTTGATCACATTACGAAGGGGGTTAAAACTTCAGTTTGGTTACATCATAAATACTTCGTTTCTAAACGTGCTCAGACGACCTCCATTCGTACGCTAATACGCTAATGCATCATACAGAAGCATTCTCAATGCAGTCATTGAAAAATATTTTTGCTTGAAAAAAAGATTTTAAGACAGAGTTTACGGCCTATCCCAATGAAGCTGAATTATCTTATTGGTATGAAATAAAATACTATATTAGATTATTTTCGTAAGAGTATATTGATTAATGTTTTTTTAATTATTTATTCATTGGATATGATTTATTATATTTTCAGTAAATTCAATCGTTTACTAGTATTAATTAAAAAAATCTTTCATACACATATATTAGTAAAGACTTTTTCAGAAATCTGGAAATATGCTAATTTAATTCATTAATTGTGCTTTAGAGTAATATTCCTCTTTGAATTTCACTTGCAATCCTTTAAGTAAAATATTTTTTATACGTTTTCTATTATCTATAATATAAAATATATATTTAATAAAATTATAGCACAACATTTACATTATACATTTTAGTTAGATTTCTAGAATTATTTGATTAAAACAGTTCAAACTGATTATTAGAATCCTCGTAAGATAATTTCAAGACAAAAAGAGAGACTAATGCAAAAATCAGGCATCTTGTTATAAACTAAAGATTTAACTTCTTATGAAAACGAATTATTATTGTAATATCATTAATGGTCTTAAAAG
Source organism: Argiope bruennichi (assembly GCF_947563725.1). NCBI lineage: Eukaryota > Metazoa > Arthropoda > Arachnida > Araneae > Araneidae > Argiope > Argiope bruennichi. Next base: position 27,492,609 of record NC_079153.1, read on the forward strand.
TTAAAAAAAAATATCAGAAAAAGTTTGGTTGATTATTAAACAGACATCATTTTCTATTTTTTTAATCAAACTTAATTTACTACCTCTCTTATTGATATTAATCATTTTCTTTCAATGCAAAGCATTTGTCTATTTATCAATTTGTATGATGAAATAATTAAACTTAAATGGATTATAAATTTATCAAGGATCCATAATTTAAAAAGAACTTAAGCAAATGGAAGAAAGGATAATTTATTTTTTTAGAAAATGAACAATTTTTTTATCTTTTCAATCTGAATCACCCGAAGAAAGAAGAAAATATACTAAATTAATTATTTTGAACCATTGTAAGTACTTTTAGAAAATACATATTTAAAGCTGATTATCATGCAGCTAAGAGGCTGAAAAGTAGAATGATAAATAATTTGAAAATGAATTACAAACAATACATTAACACTTATGATATTGAAAAACTACATTCTGTTCCAAAATCTTGCTATATGATAGGCATTCTATTGATTTTTTAAATTCTAATTTCATATTTAAGTTTTTTTTTTGTTTTTTTTACTTTTGACTTTGTTATATGAACACTATGTGACACTTTTGTCCTTACTTTTTTGTGTTTGCTATTATACTGTCAAAGTTAGTAAAGTTAATTTGTCGGTTACTTATTCTTTGGTTGCCTCAAGATAATTTGCAATTCACCTGCTACTACATGCCATGGATTTTTTTCTTTTTTTACAGCTATTTATTTTTTCATACAAAATATTGTAATCGAAGTATCGACATTTAAAATTTTCTAATAATTTCGAATTTCTAAATCAACAAGGCAAATTTTCTTCAGTCCATCTCATTTTCATATAAATACACTAATAATCAATGAATTCGTGATCTTGCAACAGAACATAAAATTATATCCCAGATGAGTCAATCCACATATATGGAATACACGCAACTCCAACATCATGCATTTCCAATTTGAAAACACAGAATTATAAATCACTATACATTGTACACCTGATAATGTGTTGGAAAATCATGTGAGCCATTACAGAATATTCCGATGATCATAGATGGTAGCGAATTTGTTACCTAGGATCTATTCTTGTATCTAACCTTATTACTCTATTCTATTAGTTCTGATAGTTTAAGTATTTCAGCAATTTCATATCAAATACTGTAATGCAAGGCTTCTCAAAATGCAGCACATGTATCCTATGTTACATTCTGTTGTAGGTGTTTTACATAAGATAAGATTGCGTATTGAAAATGGATGTAAAATAGTGTCCTGATCAATTTCAGTCTAAATATTAAATACAGAAAAGCAGACTTAGTCGTCACTAATAATTTTTACTAATTGCTAATACGGATACATTATTTACAACATACAAAATATTTGTATTTCAATATAATATAAAAATTCATTTACAAATGTTTGACTGTTATAAATTTAAAATTTTCTTTCTCTGAATATAAGCATTTCATTAAGAAAGCCTTATTTAATCGGAAAATACTATTTTGGTGCTTTTTTATATATATAGTAGAATATTTAAGTTTGAAACATATCCTCTATTGGATTTTGCCTGAATCATACTAGTTTAATTGGACATTTTCTATTACATCTATCACAGAAAATAACGCTAACTTCATGAATACCCTTCTATTTTAGATACTTCAATAGCAAATATATACTTTTTTATTCTGGAAAAATTTAACCCTTGAGGATGTGACGGGCCATAGCAGAAATAGTTATCAAAGAATATTGCACGATACTGTTAAATATAATATATATATTTATATTATAATGCAACAAAACTAATATCATTCAATATAGTTTATACATGAATATCATACATTTGTACGGTTTCCGAATTCAAATTTCCTTCTAATCAATCAAGTTCTTAATAACCGGAGTTATGGCTCATTTTAAACGACAGCAAATTCTTTCAGTATTTTACAGGGTAAAAACCCTTTCACCTAACCTTATATATCCAAAAACAAATGGTTCTGTTCTAATGGTTGTTGTAACCCACAAACCCAGTCCTTAGAAATAAATTCATTGATGGCCAAGAAAATGCATTAAGTTAACCTTACTGAATAATGCTTTAAAAACCTCCCTCAGTGTCATCAAAACTACCTGTTTTTTATTCGATTATTTTCTGTGCCAGCAGAAGAAAAGAAAGCTAAAACAAAGAATCGATCTTTGCGTTGATCGAGTTAATGGTGCACGTCCATCTTTGTATTTGTAAAAAAAAAAAAAAAAAAAAAAAAAATCGTAAAAATTTTTTTTAACTGCGTCACATTGCAAAACTGTATTTGTAATGAGAATTTAACGAAGAGAAACATTTGTATTCCATCTGTATTGCGATTTAAATCACAACAATATACAACTGCTCTCTTTCCGACTTCCTCGTTAATATTTACACTATGGTGTAGTTTCTTTACAATGTTCTTACTAAAGTGAGAAGAGATAGGCATTTTTCTTATTCACCGTTGGTCGATCGATTCAAAATTTAATATAAATTTAGATTTGTGAAGACAAGAATACATATAAATTATAAAAGAAAATTAAAATGAAATCTACGATCACAAATGTCATCATGTGAGAACATTATTATTTGTCTTAATTGATTTAAGTCATTAACCAGTTTAAATCGGTTTGGAATAATCGCGAGACTTCTCTCTCTCTCTCTCTCTCTCTCTCTCTATATATATATATATATATATATATATATATATATATATATATATATATATATATATATATAGAGAGAGAGAGAGAGAGATAGATAGATATAATATAAATTTTTTAAACTTTCTTTTTCAATTTTTCTAGCTGGCAAATAAAGTTTTGAAGCTCGGCCAATTTTGAGATCAAATAACAGCTTTGATGTCATAGTTCTACGTCAATCTTTTAAAAACGCATCTTCTGTGAAAGAAGCATACATAATAATAAAGCAATACTGGTAAAAGCAGATCAACAATTTATAAAAGCATCTGCTTTCAGAGAAGCATACATGATAATAATGCAATACTGATAAAAACAGGTAAACAAATATATATATTAAAAGATGGTGATAGAAAAAATATATTAAAATATGATGACGAAAATTGTCATTTATGCTTATTCATTGCCTGCGCGATTTCGAGCTTCAAACCTCCCTAACCCAAACAACATCATGCTCACACATGATAATATCTTATTAATTTTGTTGAGGTTTTATGCTTTCTCAGTCGTTATACCAATTATTTTAAATAAAATTCCGCAGTTATATTGTTTTAACTGTGACTGTTTTTAACTTGCCGTGTTTATTACAATTATTTTGTCTTTATCACAGCTTTATCGTGTGTTGAAGGCTACAATAATTATCCTGCGGGAATCTGGTTTTCATTTTATGTCGGGCATTCATAAACACATAAATAGACATAAAATTAAGTCTTTCATAGACATGGAATCATATTCATAATTCTGTAAAAAAACAATATTAAAATTCACCCATCTGCACTTTCTATGTATTTATGAACTAAATAATTTATAAGTGCATGCACAAGCAGACTTTCCTCTAACGGATTTCCTTCCACATTAGATAATCTACAATATTGATATAAATAGTATGCTCTTACAAAATGCATATTGTTTCATAAAGATGTTGCCATAATTAAAAAGAATGTATTTCTCGGATATAGGAAACGAATAGGGTCAAAAACCAAATTTTGATTCTGATTTACAATTTTTAAGACAAAATTGCATGCCAAATTTCATTTATCGAAGACATTGAACTTTTGATCTGCCGCATTTACATGCATTCGATATTCTAGACAGACATTCAACCCATTGATGGATATCGAATTTATTCATTCATTAATGAATATCGAGGGAAGCAAAATTTTATATTTATCTATAATTTTAATATTAAAACTGAGTACCAAGGTTTTTCTGCTTCATTCAACCTGTTTTGTAATTGTCCTGCTCAGTGCACTAGGACAAACAAATTTTCTCTGAATTGATTTTGAAGTAAATAGATGTAAAGACCACATACTAAATTTCACTTGTCTATCTCAAAACGTTTTTAAATCATTGCGTTTATTCATAGAAAGAAACCGGCATTCATAATTCTAAAACTGTGTTTTCGGGTTCGGAAAGGATGGAAACATGGTAATTCGCCAACGTCATAAGTTCGAATTTCTTTAAAAATAATACTTTCTCTTTCTCTGCTATATAACATTAAAGTCATATACCTGAAACATTATTGTGCTGCGATTTTCGAACTAGATTCAAATCGTGTGTAATTTATTTTTTTTAATGATAGCCGTTTTGTATTTATTTTTCTATCTAAATATTAAATCTGTGCGACATTCTAAAATGGAAAATTTTCGAAACGTGAGGGAAAAACAAAGAAATCGAGTAGCTTCATAACAATGTAGTTTAGAAGTTTACTATATCGCAAATTTACTGATATTTTAAAAGTTATTAAAAATAAACTTTGAGCAAAAAAAAGTAAGAGAAAGTCTGAACATAAGGAAAATTGTGAAAAAAAAATTTAATTTTTCGCACATCTTAATGTATCAAATAGAAATCATCATATCCATGAAGTTAACTTCAGCTTTATTATTGTTAAGCTTGCTTGTTGATAATTCTCAAGATAAAACTAAGGATTATTTTCAGTTTTAGAAAACTATAGTCGTTCAATGTTTTTTAACACATCAAAAATTCATATTTGTGCACGAATGCAAGGGAAATTGTACTTTGGAGTTTTTTTAATATTGTAAATATTTATGATAAATGTACATGCGACGCTCAAATATAAAAAAAAATCTAGGCTCAATCGTAATCATGTAAGGAGCCACAGTAATAAGTTTGATCTAAAAATATTTTTCCCAAAATATAAATTCAGTTATGTTCTGTTTGCTCTTTAGAACCCCAACTTACTATCCAGAAATATTTCTTCAAGGTTAAAAAGATGTATTAAATTAAAATAATACAATAATGTTTGAAAAATTATTCTCTGTATTTCAAAATTATATCGCTTTTTTTTGGTTAATTTCAGTGCTAATTAACTTGACCGAAGAGAAAAAAGAAAACTAAAACCAAGAATCGATGGTGCTGATTGTGTTTCCACTGTCTATCTATTTTTGTACTTCAAAACTTAGTTTCGTAAATAATTTTAATTTTTTCAAGTCGCTATATTTTATCTTAACAATGGCTTCAACGAATGGTTTTCCTCGTTATTCACGGTTCTATTTTACTATTTAAATCAAGGAATCGGTTTTATTCTCTAACATTAATCTCTGACATTCTCGTACGTACACAATATCATGCGATTTTCTTTACCTAGTAGCATATGCTATACAATATTAAATAATCTTCGCAACAGATTATAATATTGTTGAATATTGTATAATATAACATAACACAATAGCGAAAAATATTGTACAAAAATGCCCTACAATTTTGGCATAATATTATGTGAGAATGAAAAAGATTGGATAAAATATTGTCTCTTTAGCCATTAGCTGATTTATTTCAAAGTTTGATATAAATTTACACTTCTTTGATGAAGAATGCGCATTTAGTTGCTTCAGCCTATTATATTGTCTTGTTTGCAAGTGATTATTTTGTCTGTTTCTTTTACATCATCTACATTTTTACCATTATCATCTTTGTCATTTATTATTTTATCTCAACTTTTATAGCTATTAATTTGTTTTTTTCAGTCATTTACCTATCTGATTTGTTACAGCTATTATCTTGTTTCAATCATTTTCTTTCCGTTAGGTTATGCCTTTATATATTCTCAAATAGAAAAGCAAAATATGAAGGACAGGTTTAGTTAAAATTTACATTTACATTTTTGTGGGAAAACGACTCAGTCAAAATTACATCATCTATTTTTCTGCCTCTCAAAAATGATTTTTACTGGCAAATGATTGGACGGAGGGTCAGGAAAGACTTTCTTTTTATTAATTACGTCCAATATATGATGTAAAACTGCATTATTGGTGTACAAATAATGGATTACTTCCATCCTTCGATCTTGTTGAATTTTTTAACTATGCCTTTCATAATCTAGTGGATAAAATTTGTAATATCTGTTTCACAGAAACGAGAAGAAATATAGAACTTAAAAGGTAATAAATAATTTAGCCGAAATAACCATAACATATTTTATAGTTAATTGTGATAGTCTTGCCATTTCCCCTCCCCCCCCAGTAATAGTTACGATAGAAAATTCAGAATGTCTGCGTTCCAGAACACACATTTTCCATCGAATAAAAGAAAGGAATTTAATAACGATACCCTTGTATAGAAAAGCCAGCTGTTTGTCAATGAATGGACTATTTTGCTGATTTTATCGACCTTATTTCTTGTCATTGGCAGAATTGTTTTCTCTTGGGGATTCTCTCTAAAAGGACAAACAAGTATAAAAGGAAATTCTATCAACGAAGAGACTAGTTTTGCTAGTTTGTTTATAACTAGCAAACCTAGTTGATGTAGAGAGTATCTAGTTACGAAGTAAAAAAAAAAAACTGGCAAACTCTGATTCTGTGTTTTTTTATTAGTATATTTTTTGGGAGCCAGACGAAAAAAAAAAGAAATATTTTGCTTCCACAAATAAAAATTATAATAATTGAATAAAGATACCGAAGTAATTTCGTCCTTATGTGGAAAATATTTCTTATGTATTAAAGAACCTAATTTAGCACTTTTTTGTTTCGTTAAAGGATCTTAATTTCAATGAGTAAAGTAAGATTAATTCATAATCTTAATTAACTTTCAGACTTTTCTTACGGGATTTCATATTCCTTTATCAAGACTTTTTTTTAAGAATGTGATATTTTTGCGAAATTCGTGGAATTAATTAATTCTCAAAGATACATACTCAATGTTTTAGGAGTAAAGAGAGATCTATTTGAAGTTCAACATGCCGATTGTCGAATATAGGGGACATTTCCCTACCGAAGTATTTCTGCATTGTTCTTGAGCTCATACCTTGTGCTCTAGTTTGCACAAAATAGAAGATTATATGCAAGAAAAATCAGGAAACAGTATTCTTGACTAGTCATCCCTTTACTCTTATCGAGTCACTCCTTATTTTTTACAATTTCTGATAAGCAGTTCCATATCACAGTTACGAATATTTCTTAAAGACAATAAAAATTTTCTTTATAAACTACTAATTTCACAACAGACTCACTGCATTTCCGCGTGATCGCTAAAATAAATTTGCCCTTCTTTTCCTCCTAAGCTACTCATCGCTCACACTCCACATGAGTGTCTACTTTGCTTGACTGTCAAGCAAACAATATACCTTTTCTGCATAACTTTCAAGACAACAGAAATGTGCTACCATCTAGGGTTAGGAAGGGGAACTAATCCCGGTGCAAATATTAAATATTTTAAATAATACGCTCATTTCGATTCATTGCACTTAAAATGTTACTTTATTTTCTTCATTCCTTTTCTCTTGTAGGAGAAAGATTTCTATGCTGTGCTTATAAATTGAAATAGATTTGAAACATTTTTTGTTACTTTCTTTCTGCAATTATTTCTAGATAAGATTAGGCTCTAATTTTAATAATTTCTAAATATTTAAAATGATATGTATTATGATTTTTTTGCTTTGTTAAATAACTGCGTTTATAATTTGATGCATTGCGATATATTAAATACAACTGCTGTGTAAAAATATTATTATTGTTTGAATTAATTTTAAAAAAAAATATATAAAGGATGTTCGAACTTGTAGTTGAAGACATCGAAGCAAGATAGTAATTTAAGCCCAATTCACTTAAAATTAAGCCTTAATAATATGCTCAGAAATGAAGTACTTAATATTATAGCAGTGCTTTTGTTATAAATATAGTAACTAAAACCTTGAGAAGTAATATAACAAAACTTCATTATGCTTAAAACCTATATTTATACTTAAATTTAAACATGTTTAATTACTTAACTTTAAATTTAAACTATACTTTTACTTTTAAACTATACTTAAACAAATTTTAAAATTTCATTAAAATTATAAAATTACTCCGAAATATCGTGACATGATAATGTTTAGTCTTAATTTATTTATATTTATTTTATATTTAAAATTTACATTCAATTTATTGGCAGCTATTATGTGCATACAAATAAAACATTTCATACTCTCATAAAGTATAATAATATATGATTGAAAATAAAATTCTAAAATACGTTGGGAATATTTATAATTTTTAAAAAATAATTAATATTTTATAAGCGTTATAATAATAATAACTTAAAAAAGAATAAGATTAAAAATTTTATAAAACTTCATTATAAATCTAAAATTATTTCTATAGGAATAAAAGACATTGTTTTAAAATATGTTTAGAAATAGTTTTAAAAATTTGTTGAAATTATTGAAAAAATTAATGGAAGTGAAAATGGTTTCATAAAAAAAGCATTAATTAGAATTTTAATGCTTTGAGAAAACCATTATATATGCAGTAATGATCTTTGTGTTGTATTTAAGGTTTTTATGCAAAACGTTAAATTTTCAGCTTTCATTTAAAATTTTGGAAAATGCTATTTTAACGAACACCTATTTTCCAATAAATAGCTACATATACCAACTTTGATAACTTTGCTTTCAAAGGTCTGCCTAAAAATACATTTCCGATTTCTTTTTATGTGATAAACGTGGAATCAAACAAGCTGGTTGACATTATTTACAGTTCATAAACTTTATCACGTTGGAATCGTGCGATCCTATCGTCAATAGGTGGCAAGTATATATTAATCACGTTTATCGAAGTTGTATTGTCAAGTAAGATTGCATCGTAATGTAGAAGTGGGAAATAAATATTCCTCGATATAACAGCTTTTTTTTCTTTCATTTGTAATATTGTAGTTTCAAATGAGCATTCAGCATCAAATATTATGAAAGTACTTAATATCTGTCAAAGGGAGTTTCGGAACTTCCACTCAGGAAGTTTATAGTAGGAATTTCGGATGATTTATATCGCCGTTTTTTTTTTTTGTAAGTGTAGTCATAAAACGAGCAGTAGATTGGTAATACAATGCGGCTTGAAGGCTTCTCTTACGTTATAAAACCCAACAGAACTCGTAAACCACCATCAAGCATATAATAATAAATAGTATGGGCTTCGTTACATATTGGTATAGTCCTCAAAGATTATTATGAAACTACCGCTAAAAATATACTTCAGAAAACGTTCTGCTAGTTTTATGACACACGATTCATCTGCAGAAAAGGATTCAAAACAAAACCCCTTGAGAATAAGGCATTCATGCATTAAGCTGTCTTTTATCCATAAGTCCTTAAATATATTATAATTTTGGACATTTCATTCACTAATTTTACAACATATGTGCTCTTTGATCATTACCACATCTAATAAATTCCTCGATTCAAAATGTCCGTATCTCGTGTTCTTAAATAACAGAATGTTTTTATTCAAGCTTTCCCACACTTTCAATTGTGATAGTTTTCAAATTATTAGCAATGATTAATTGTACATTATTTTCATATTTACAAAACTTATTTATATATCTTAATACTCATTTTAAAATATATCTTAATACGCATGCCATAAGTTTTTACTATTACAATATTTATTATATGAATTTATTTCTCATATGAATTAAAAATTAAGGAAGCCATTACGCACATTTTAGAATTTTATAAATGAAAAATTATGTAATGAATTTGAATGTATTAAAATATAATTTAGGATATTAAAAAATAAGAAATATGCACGCAATTTTAGCTAGAATAGGAATGGCGTTTTCGTTTCCCTGGAACTCTCTTACCACTGAATATCGAAAACTAATTAAAAATAAGCAAATAATAATATAAACATAATGAATAAATTTTGCTTTCAAGATTTTTAGAATGATGTAATTGTTTAAAGATTAAATGATTTTAAATTAGTAAATTAGATAGCTTTTTACCGTATATTTGTGCCACTTTATCGAAAAATTCTAATCATTCACATCCTCATTCATTACATTCTCTTCCATTTCGTTTTTCAATACCATTGCTCTCATCTTTATAAAATCAGAGGAGAAAATTGCTGAACAGAAGACATTTTTTTTCCATTTATACATCAGGACAAACAGATTCACTTAAATACGAGTCATATTCTTCAAGATCTTTGTAGAAAGCTTTAGTTATGAAAATTTTGCATTTAATGGAAAGTACAAAGTCTTATATTCTTGAAAACGTTTTTCTCCTTAAAATGTCTCAAAACTTTTAAAGTTTTTTAATGCGAATTATGGAAATACTTTCGTGCAAGCTTCAGAATGCTGTTACATTAATACACTCGAAGTTTCTTAGACACTTCTAATTACTTTAATTCAAAATATGCTAATGCGGAACTAAGTTCAGGAGAATTATAAACTGGACTAATTTTAACGCCTCTTAATAAAACGGTGTACTAATGCTTATAATTACTTTAAGTGAAGACCTGTTTACTTCTTTCGGAGGAAATGAAACCGCTTGTTGCCACTTGCAAGAAGTTTGGAAGCAATTTCAAATTAAAAGAATATATGCTGTCAAAAAGTTAAATTAAAATCCGCAAAGAAAATTTGAGCTGGAAGTCATAGCATGTAAAAAAAAACAAAAAAAAACATTATGCTTGATGCGAGTTTCAGAAATTTTGTATGTTGTTCAAAATATAACAAAAAATCGGTCTAAAATCATAAATCTTTATTTATAAAATATTAAATCTTCTCGAAAAGGAATGTTTTTTTTGTATCTTTCCTTGTTCATTCGAACAATATATATATAATATTTATTTATGCATTTAAATATTAGAAGTTTTGCTGGAGTGCTGCTTGTGCTTAATTTTAATTAAATTTTCAAACCATATCTTAATGTTCGACAAAATGTTGTTACTTCAATAAAATAATACTTCCTTTCAAACTTTAATTCTATGCGCAATAATAAAATGTTTCCGACGTTAAAATCGTGCTGTTTTAATATTCTGATGATTGTTATGCAAATAAAGAATCTAAGTCGAGTCCAATCCCATGACGTCGAACTGCTAGTGTTCGGCTGATCCATTTTCCAACTGCATGCTGACTTTCGCGATTCTGTAACTTCTTTCTTATTGCTCATGCAAACTATGTATAGTAAGAATAATTTTTCTTCCTTTTAACAATATTTGAAAATAGTGAGATGAAGTATTTGAACAATGAAAGTGGTCTGGACTTCACTGCAACAATAGATAGCATATTTGAAATTATATAAAAAATTTCTTCAAAAATTTACAATATTTGGCAAGAAAATTCACGATGTCAATAGAAATGCCATTTTAAAATTTAAAATGGGGTTTAAGTAATATTTCTGTTATGTCAAAAGTTATCAAAAGATCACAATGTCGCTTAATTTTTAATTTTGTAAAATTCTAATTACATTTTTTTTTAAAATCAAACCAAGATCCTCATTTTTATTTATTCTAAACTTGGAATATATTTATTCTAAAATTGGAAATTTATTCTAACTCTTAATATTTATCTTACAAAGCATACACATATACACACATTCCTTCGTTATTAGTAGAATCGGTATTGTAGATATTATATATTGTTGCCACTTGCAAAAAGTTTAAAAACAACTTTAAAATGAATGAAAATTAGTTTTCAGAAAGTTAAATTAAAATCTGCAAAGAAAATTTGAGCTGTTATAGTTTGTTAAAAAATAAATCATTAAGCTTGATGCGAGTTTCAGAAATTTTGTGTGCTGTTCAAAATATAACAAAAAATCGGTCCAAAATCATAAATCTTTATTTATGAAATATTAAATCTTCTCGAAAAGGAATGTTTCTTTTTATTTTTCCTTGTTCATTAGAAGAATATATATAATATTAATTTATGCATTTAAATATTAGAAGTTTTGCTGTAATATTGGTTACATTTGATTTTAATTAAATTTCTAAACCATATCTTGATGTTCGACAAAATGTTGAAATGTTGTTGTTTCAATAAAATTTTTTCCTTTCAAATTTTAATTCTATGCCCAATAATTATATATATATATATACAATATGGAATTCATATATTTGGTGCCGTAAAAAATGGATTTTAATCGCTTATCTATTTCTTACTATATTTCATACACATAATAGTATAGATTTAAAATATGTGCTTAAAAATGATGTCTTTATTGCCGACGACTTGTCACATCTTGTATGGAAAAATTTGATGTATAAGCCATACTGCCAGCTATTTCGAAATTGACAGTAGTAATCTGATAATCATTTAAGTTATTATGGTTCTTTAACTAAACAAAAGGGTTTTATTTATGTATTACATTTTATTACTTGTTATTCCTTCATTTATTTATTTATGCGTTTATGTAATCATTTATTTATATTTAAAATGCATTTCAAGCATCAATAAAATGTCACAAACCAACGAATCTCACCCATACAATATGTCACAATGCTTTTTTTTAAAACTCGGGTAAAAAATCGCTCATACAGTTTTCTATACTCGACATTTACCAGCAAATCATGTCAGCCTCAGCTCATAGTCAAAACTTTCCTTTGACTAATTCCTTTTCCTTTCTCTTCCAAATTTCTAAGAATTCTTTTAATTTTTTTTTTATTTTACTTATATGTTAACATGCTTAGCAGATTCTAAATAACTAAACTATGTGTATACAATTTTAACTATAGCGCTGTTTAAATCTTTTTAGAAACGTGATTATAATGCCTTTCTGTCGCCCTGCAGTGATTATAATTCATTTGCATATCCCGGCTATAAGTCAGGATATGCAAATGAGTGAAGGGTTTGAAAAAATTTGCAGTTTCCGCTAAAGGGAGAATTATTTTAAGTTATCTAGAGCCCCTTGAGTCAATATGCTTCCAGACATCTTTAAACAGAGACACTTTTTATAGCTTTGGACAAAATATGATTCATGGATTTAATTTTTCCACTTTAAGAGATATGTCAATGAATAAAATAAATCCAAATGAAATTTGAATCTATCTGTTGAAAGCAAACTCCACTGAATATTTTCTCTCTTCGGTGAACCTTAACCATTTACTTTGGAAACAATTCTGGAAATTAATTAAATTAAGGCACCTGCGTTTTCTATAACTTTCTAATTTATTCTATTCCAACGAAACTCAAACCGAAGATAAGAACACATTGGCGGATCTTAATTGTTTCCTTTCTTCCAGAGCTCACAATTTAATTAATTAATTGATTGAATCTGCGTTACTAATTTGTTGAAAAATGAATTTCCGGATTATGATTATTATGTCATATGTGTATAGCTTAATCAAACTGCCAATTAATTGACATTATTTCCGCTGGAAAAGAGCGAGGAGTCTTACAAAATGATATTTTGAATAAAAATTAGAATAAAATAATTCTTTCAAATGATGCGTCGTTTAACGGTGAATAGAATTGGAGGAAAGATACTGCAATTCTATCGTTAGATACAAACTTTAATTGAAAGGGAGTCTTTAGTCTCATTGAAAATATTAAAACAAATGATAATGTTTATAATCTGCCATACTTTCCTTTAAGTATGTAAAGAGGTGACACTGTTTCATAGCTAAAGGGAAAACTCTTGGACAAAAGCTATCGCATTTAGCAGGAAATTACCTCTTTCGTAATCGTGCTCAAAAAAGTTTTCAGAAACTTAATTATTTTCAATTAATTAAAAATATTGAAAATGTAATATTTTTTTCATTAATATCAGAGCTAAAACCCTTTTACATCATGAAAAAATACAAAACAAAGGTGTCTAATTTAATGCCGTAAGATTTTTGCATCTAACTGTAACAATTTTTAGTTAATTTTAAAAAAATGACGAAAAAGCTTTTCCATCTGTAAAGCAAATTCAAAATTCTTCTATTGCTTTCATCAAATCTTTCTCTTGAATGCTTTTGGTAGCACTGCAGTTATGATTAATAAAATCACATTCATTGCACTACAGTTTCGAAGCAAAATTTCCCATTTTATTGATAGGAAAAGGTTTATAGGCTGATAAACTTTCTATAAATAACCAGAATTCAAAGATATTCAAAATGCTAATTCTAATTTTTAGTATTTATAATATTTTTGATTTTAGTCTAATAATTCTGTACTTAAAATTTGTAATGTTCCTCTTTCTTAACTTCAATACTTCAAATCTCTCTGTAATTAGATAAGGACTTTAGCTACATGTCTACATGTTATAATGTATTAGAAGCATTATTTTTAAAATTTAAGCACCGTTAATAAATGGACATCTTCAGTAAAGCATTTCCTGAAACAAGTAACCAATAACTGAAAAGTAATTGTGCAAAATGTGCTTCAACTGCTTTAAGAGTTCTCATTTATTTTGAAAATTTGAGCATTTAATAATAGAATGCATTGGATAATATTTAATAGCTCTGTAAAGATAGTTACATACTACAAGAAAGAGTAAAAGAAATTTATAACAAACTATCTTCCATCTCTACTCTTTCCCAAATTAGTTTCTCTTTATCAAAAATAATCCAACTTCATGTTGTTACAACAACTGTTATTATTTTGTCATCAAAAGATTTTACTTTGTCAAAATTAGGTCTGAAAATTGACACTCAACTGTATCATAAACCTTATAATGATGAATGTTCATTTTCTTTTCATTTTTCCAGTAGCCGAGTTATTGCTTCTAATGATAGAAATAAGAAACACAATATTCTCTTTTCAGGAAAAATTACTGAGAATAGAGATATGGAAGTCATTGAAAGAAGAGAATTTACAGATCAAAGAAGTTTCTTCAATAATTCTTTAAAAATTAATAGAATTTTATCATCATTCCATGATAATTACATATAACATTTGAACATTGAAAACTATTAACTTTTATTTGTTTCAATATATTATCATCAAATATTTAATCACATTTGTTCAAAAAGTTTTCCAAGTAAACAAAATTATTTTCAGTATATTTAAAAAAAATATTTTTCATTAATACAGTTGATTTTATATTTTCTTCATTTTTGCTTAAAATGTATTTTAATCTCGAATCTTTCTTCCAATTTTGATAACAAAATTATAAAGACGATATTTATTTTTCTACATTGCTTTTTTTTTAAAGCATGGGTTTAATAATGTTCCTAATTGATCTGTGTTGGAGAAAGTTTGTTTGAGAAACTAATTAAAAGAAATTCGATATGTATTCTTTATTCCAAAATTATATATAAATCTAAAATTTAGTTCTACATTAATCAAATGAAAGGGATTCAATATGCTTACTTCTTTTTCATACTGCAGAGCGTAATCAAAAATATAAAATTTAGTTCTACAGTAATCAAAGGAAAGGGATTCAACATGCTTACTTCTTTTTCATACTGCAGAGTGTAATCAAAAATATAAAATTTAGTTCTACAGTAATCAAAGGAAAGGGATTCAACATGCTTACTTCTTTTTCATACTGCAGAGTGTAATCAAAAATATAAAATTTAGTTCTACATTAATCAAATGAAAGGGATTCAATATGCTTACTTCTTTTTCATACTGCAGAGTGTAATCAAAAATATAAAATTTAGTTCTACAGTAATCAAAGGAAAGGGATTCAACATGCTTACTTCTTTTTCATACTGCAGAGTGTAATCAAAAATATAAAATTTAGTTCTACAGTAATCAAAGGAAAGGGATTCAACATGCTTACTTCTTTTTCATACTGCAGAGTGTAATCAAAAATATAAAATTTAGTTCTACATTAATCAAATGAAAGGGATTCAATATGCTTACTTCTTTTTCATACTGCAGAGTGTAATCAAAAATATAAAATTTAGTTCTACAGTAATCAAAGGAAAGGGATTCAACATGCTTACTTCTTTTTCATACTGCAGAGTGTAATCAAAAATATAAAATTTAGTTCTACATTAATCAAATGAAAGGGATTCAATATGCTTACTTCTTTTTCATACTGCAGAGTGTAATCAAAAATATAAAATTTAGTTCTACAGTAATCAAAGGAAAGGGATTCAACATGCTTACTTCTTTTTCATACTGCAGAGTGTAATCAAAAATATAAAATTTAGTTCTACAGTAATCAAAGGAAAGGGATTCAACATGCTTACTTCTTTTTCATACTGCAGAGTGTAATCAAAAATATAAAATTTAGTTCTACATTAATCAAATGAAAGGGATTCAATATGCTTACTTCTTTTTCATACTGCAGAGTGTAATCAAAAATATAAAATTTAGTTCTACAGTAATCAAAGGAAAGGGATTCAACATGCTTACTTCTTTTTCATACTACACAGTGTAATAAAAAATGCACTATTTATGTTTATAGGAGTCATTTAGAAATATTTTTCCCAATATTTTCGATTGAAGAAAAGCATTATTTTATTTGATGATGATCTATCCAATATAAGAGAAGAATCTATGACGCAGAGCTTTCCTTAAAAGGCCTATTTTAAGAGAAAGATATGAAAGTATACTGTAATGGAGGAAAACATGTGCGCGACTCTTTATTTTGATGGAATAAACAAAATTATAAGTATACACGAGAACAATTTCTTTGGGAATCGTCTGTCAAGATAAAAGTTTTGGATAAAAACAATCTTCGATATCTGATCTATTTATTTATATTTCATTATTATATTCGTGGGAAAATGTCTCTTACCCACGAAAAATTTGTGCGCTTTCTGTTCCTTTTCTTTCCATAGTGCATGCTGTTGAAAAAACAATATTTATTTTCTTTTAGAAGTGAACAAAAATTCTATCTTTAATAATCTCATTCTCCTCGTCAAAATAGAAAAAAAGAGGTAATGAAATACTTTTTAATTATTATCAGTACAACTAGAATGTAATAATTATGAAGAAATAATTAAATAGCTCTAAAATTCTGAAATATAAAGCGACAAAGCATTTGGATTACAAAATGAACAAAGAATGCAAAATAATATAAATCTAAATCTTTTTGAAAAGAGTTTTATAATTTTCATCCAAGCATTTTTGTTATATTATTCCTTTTATTTTATTTATTTTCATATCAATTCCCTATTTTATAGGGTTTTATATTTATTTCTATAATGCTTTAGCTTATGGTATTCTATTCTAAGTAATACTATTATGTTTACCTTTTGCTTTTACAACTACATTGTCAAACCTGGATCAAACTCAAATCAAATTTTCTACTGTTTGTGCCTGCTCTGGGGGTCCCCCCAAGTAACAATTAGTAAGCTCACTTCTTCAGCATGACGAACAGTTTTAATTATTTTCGCCATGATAAATATTATAAACAAGTATTTAATATTTATGTTTTTTTTTTTATTTGGCATTAATTCACAGATCACAGCAAATGATCTCCAATGCTTCTAAAATTTTCCAATTCACCAAATTTGGAGCAGAAACACAATTAACCAATCTGCACTATTAATAAATGTGTAAGGCCGGGATAGCCTAGTTGGTAGGGCTTTGGATTCGCATCCTTTAGATTGTGAGTTCGAACCCCGCCGGCCGAAGACTCTCAGTGTTTGTAGTAGCTGGGGCACGTATAAGTCTGTCGTGTTCACAAAGTCCTCCATGTTGAAATTTATACCACTGGGGAGTACTGGTTCAGAGGTGATTTAGGTCTAAATTAGGATATGGGGATGAGTGAATGAAATGCATAAATGAAGTTCGTCCTGTAAAAAGGGTAGTGACGTGTGAGTAGCTAAGTTGTACTCTTCGCCCTAGTTGACACTACAGAAAAAGCAAGAGGCCCTCACTCGGCTTAAATCGTTGACAGATAACTATCAGCTGGCTTGCAAAGTGCCATAAGTCACAACAGCAATAAATGCACAGAACTTTCATACGAAAAGAGCTTAAGTCTAACCTATTACTTTCCATTTTTAAACATGGAAATAACAAATCATTCTGCGAGAAATTTGTGTTCCTGATTAGAAGGTGGACAGCAAATGATTATTCTCAAAATCATAGAGATGATGAATGTACTGCATATAAACTATTGGGGATTAACACTAATCCGATCATTACTTCTCTTAATTTAGGTAGTTCATTGTTGGTAGTTCAAGACACATTAAAGTTTCGAGAATACGGTATCTTAAACTTCGATATATGTACCACATATTTTACATGAGAAAATTTGTGTGATTCAATTTTTATACTAAAGATTTAAAGGAATGTGCAAAATAAATGCAAAATAACGCCTAATCTTCAAAAATCTCATCCTCAAAGACCACAATAAAATAGGTTCATTTTTCGTACCAATCTTCATCACAAATAAATTTTATAATTCGGTATTATAAATCATTTCTTATTGTTTTTACAATATCTAATATATTAATATTTTATTATAAAATTAGGTTTTTATTTACAAATCTGTTTGAATAATATAAATTTGTAAAGCTTTCCCGATGATTATGAATACTCCATTAAGGATGAAATAATTTTAGATAATTAAGCTAGGAAAATTTCGAAATAGAGTATTATCAATGGAAAAACACAAACATACAATTCATTAGAAAATCTAACACACAAACGTATTAGTAAAAACTTTATAAAAACACATCAAATTTAACTAAAACATTATTAAAGTAAATTCAAATTTCTAGACAAAAACCTTGTAGCCGGATAATATTTTTATATCGATTCGCCTTACTTTGTTATTTTTAAATTTGTTCTTAATTATAAAGTAGCTGTTGCGTGTGTACAAAAATAATGAGTTTCACGGGCATCAAATTATGGCCTCTGAAGATTAAAAGCTGAAATTAATTAATTCAAAGGCGTTATAATTCGATATAAAAATAATCCATTATTTACTAACATTTCAGCATTCTATGAGTTCTTAATTGAGTCAGTAAGACGAAACATTTTCACAAGGGAAAATATCATCTAATTAGATTATAAAAGGAAAATTTAAAAATTTAATAGAATCGCTGCGTGTGAAAGTATAAAAGCAATTATAAAAATAATAAAGTGAATGGGTGTAAGGCTTACTTTTACTGTAAAGCTTATTTGTTTGAGTTGAAAAGTGGTAAAAAAAATGGCTTTTGTGAAATAATACATTCTGAACTTATTAAAGAAATTTATAATATTCTATCAATTTTTAATTAAAATGCAATTAAAATTTTATTCGCAATATTCACCTATTACTCCTGGAGCTCTTATATAATAAATTTAGTAATGCTAAGAATAAGCAGTCTGCTCAATTTTTAATATATTCATTTCGTATCAGACAAGCCAGAATTTACAGATCGTATAATACTATAAGCATTATCATATTATCTTTATTATGAGGATTTATTTTATTTTCTGTAAAATTATTAATATTAATATTAATATAAAAGACGTGCGTATGTTCCACATTACCTCTTAAACGACTGGTTCAAAGTACACAATTCATTGAATATAAATTAATTCGAGACTAAACAAATATCTGCCCAGTTATCCTTTGAAGGTTCTTAGAAAAACTCCCATAGTAAGAGTCTAACCATTTAACTGTTTTATTTTTTTTAATAAGATGACACCTTCTATTTTGGGAATATTTTCTTATTTTGATTCATCCATTGAATACTTGACTTGTCTATATATTCGAAGTAATTTTAATATTTAGTTATATTAATTATGAATAGTTAATTTTTTGCTTACAACTATCAAAATTCGATAAATCAATGCACATATGGCACTCGGGCAAAAACAGTTAAACGGTTAATGAGCACAACATGCGACAGGGGTATTCAAATCAATCACACTTAACGAAAGAGGCAGGAATTTGGCAGAGATAACCAGGAAACCATGCGGATTCCGTAGCTTCATCGAATAAGCATTTGAAGCGTAAAGTACGGGATTATCAAGAAATAAGTTTCCCACTTCAAAGAGCTATAGAGTGCAACACATTAGTCCAAATGAGTAAAAATGTGAACTTCAAGTAATTCAAATAATGCGCTTAATATTTATTAAATAAAAAAATAGTACACAAATTCTTCGATAAGTAGCATTATAAGGCATTAAAAATATTTAATACACTTCATAAATGTTGAATAATATAAAAAATAGCATAAAAATTAGTCAATATGCTCTACTTCATGTCCAACATTGCTTTCTAATCGCTATATATATTTCAAAGCTGACAGAAAATCTGCTAGAATATCACAAACGTGACATCAAATGCTGCCTTTCGGATCTGCCACAGAAACAAAGGCCAATAATTGTAGGTCCATCAGAAAACCTCGCAATCAAAAGTCGCAGTGGGTGTAGGAAGAGATGTAAATATTTATTTTGACTTTTTGCCTTTATCGCATTGGACCCAATCCTTGTTTAGAATTCCACGTCAAGAAGTTTACATTTCCATGTCAAGAGCTTTTAGCAAGTTTTCTATACCTAGCTTATGGCAACTTTAAGTTAACATGATCATATACAAAAGAAGGGATAATCTGAAACCCGGCCTATCCATTGATAGATAAACCATCAAAGGATAGAAAAGGATTTAAAAGACATCTGCTATTCTCGTGATGACATTTTTATCCATCTTATTATGCAGTTGCCTTTTTGAATTATTGTATTGGGCTTTTCGTAAAATAGACTTTCTGTTGTTAGATTTTGCCAAATATTTCATAGGACTGTATAATTATGATATTAAGAAACGCATTCTTGATATTGTATCTTTCTGTCAGTCTGTCTGTGAACACTGTAACCCAAACAGGGCAATTGAAATTGGATATATGGAAAGGTGATGAAATGTGTCGATTTCTCTCAAATTTCGTACGAAATCCATTCACAAGAAGTCTAACTGGCTGCTCGAATACAGTTTAACTAGAAAACTTTAAAATACAAAGAGTTATATAAATAAAATTTGGCACAGAGGTTAAGTAATTAAAATATAGATACTTATCAAATTCTGAACAAAATCCATCAAGCAGTTGAATGACTGTCGGTTTATACTTTAGCAAACAAATGAAAGCAATGAATGTTATAATTACCACTATAAATTTTTGTCCAATTTTGCCATCAATTTGCTAATAAAACGTGTCTAAATTATATATTCTCGTGATAAATTCACAAAAATTATTCGATTCATGCCAAAGATCGATATTTCATAATCATCGCTTGCCAATGCCATGCAAGGAATTTGCAATCTTGCCCAAAGCTCGTATTTTTTTCGAACGAAGGGGATAAGTGGATTTCGAACGAAGGGGATTTTAATATATGAGAAAGTTTTGAGAAGACTATTTCCGCTGGTTTCTGTATACATTTCATATATGAGAAAAGTAAAAGACTTTAAATTTTTGATGTTTGTTATTCTTCAATTGTTCATGATTTCCTGCACCAGATAAAAATGTATTGTGCCATCGTTCATATCGAACAATAATCTTAAGAAATATTACTAGAAAATTAATCTTCTTAGTATATTCATTACAAATAGGATAATTACAAAGTTTTAAGGTATTCAGTGAGCTGTTTAAGTTCGAAAGAATTGTCATACATCATTGGTGATCTGTCAGTTTCTTTCTCGTAAATATTTTCTGAATTAGAAGTATGAAAAGAAATTACCTCGTTAATTGCCTGTGGTAACGAGTAATTTCTGCCCATTATTCAAAACCATCATCGTTCGAAACCATTCGTCTTTTGCGTAAGGGTTTCTGAAACCGAGAAAATGTCCTTAGAACTGCTGCCGTCATCCATTAATCTAATGCGTAAGCATGCATATGAGATCCCTTTAAGATCCCATAATTCCTCTTTTGCTACGAAATTCTTAGACCTCTGACTCAACATAAGGTTGATGCTTCCTGTGATTTCATGTCTGCATTAAAATGAAGGAATTAGAGCAGCAGATAGCAGAAAAATAGAGTAGTTCATTGTTAACTTGATGTTTGAGCTCTGGAGTTTCACTCCTTGCATGGTTAATGTTTTAGATTCATTTTTGTTATGTTTTAACGGAAGACACACACAATATGTATTGTATGTGTTGTGTATGATATTACGTATTATAAATTGAATTTATTCTCTTCTTTAAAATTAATTCTTTCGTAACAGGGTAAATTTAAATTTTATTTAAACTACTGATTGAAGAGAGAGATTGTTTTTTCTCTCATTTCTTAGGGGCGAATTTCTGTAACTTTAACTGCTACACATGAAGCTACAATATCACATGAAAATCACTCTGCAATATTTAAGAGGTCCCCTTTTGATGCTATAATAGCTCTTGTTTCCAGCTGTCTGCTTTGCTTTTCCGGGTTCGTCGATCTATTTTTGTTCATGATTCATTTTTTGTTGAAAAAAACATTTCTTTCCAGAAAACAACTCCCATGCACGAAAAAAGAGTTTTATTTGTTTGATGAGCCATTAAGATAGAGATTAACTGTCTAATAATATGAGGTTAAAAGCAACCGTTCAAATATTAATGCTCCGAATTTTTATGAGCATAATCAAGGATTTTTTTTTTATATCTCTTGATATTTCTTTTATTATTTTCAAAAATATTTAATCATGCCGTTGAAGCCTACATCGTTCCTAACAAAGACTTGAAGACAAAGCATTGACGCATTTAAACTGGTTTCGTTCCAAGTATATGCCATGATCAGATGAACAATAATTTATTTCTTGCATGTGGACAATCAGTACATTTCAGTAGCTTATTAGCAATAATCGATAAAAGGAATAGCCAATAGCCGATATTTAAGGGCACTGACCTTCGCAATATCGCACTGCGAACCGTACATTATCTATTCCTTATCTGAATGACAGATGCTGAGGTTTTCGCATCTGTTACGGGATAAGGCTGTCATATCACCCAACTAGATCAATGGTTTGTCTGTGATGTCGCAGGATTAATGATTATTAGTAATTCCCAGAAACCTATTATTCACTAAATATATTGATCAGTTGTAGAAACGATAAAATAGGCGCAGTCTGTTCATCGGCTCTTTTGAATCATTTTCTATTATGAGAAGGAGGAATAGTCGATTCAACTGAATAGAACTCAATTAGATGACAGTATGCACTCACAAATCCATTTAAGATATTTTATTACGTTCTGGAGGAGGTTTTTGAAATGTTCGAAAAATTGTTATATTTTTAAGTATTTGCATAAAAAAGATTTTAAAAAATATTTATAAAGCCAAAATATGCCACTAAAGGGGCAAACGTTTTTAAAATTGAAAAAAAAATGAGCTTTTTTTGGACTAAAAGTAGGTACAAAAAATCTTTTAATTTAGAGGTTTCTCAAATGATTTATTTATAATTTGGCAGATATCTTACGAAATATGTTATCTAGTTCCTGAACTAAAAAAATAAGCTGTATTGCTATGCATTATTTAAAATTGGAGTTCATCTGATAAATAACAAGAAATGTTTAACTGTTTTCGCATTGTGAAGCACTAAAAACATTATAAAAATATTTCTAAATAAATATAACAGATATTCTCTACTTCAGAAACAGCAGAACACATTGAAAGAATATTATGTCAATTTTTAACAAAAATTTATATTTTTGATACTATTTTATGAGGGTTTATTTCTGTAAGAAAATGGCATCTAAAGATGCAAAAGAGCATTAAAACGTATATAAATACAAAAATAAAAATCAATGCAATTTCTCGAAAAATAGAAACCAAATTATCACAGTTTTATGAAGAAACCTGTTCGGACATTAAGAATATTAAATTTTGAAAAATCATAATTTCGCAAAACAAATTGACTTTTCTATGTAGTCACCTACCTTAACAAATATCCAGGATTTGAATCCTTGATTAAAATTGGTGTTGATTGGGAAGCTGGTTCACAGTTAAATGACTTTCGATGCTTCAGGATAAATAAAATATGCGGATGAACAATGGGCAATAATTGTCTTGTTAATGGTTTAACAAAAGTAATTCAGTAAATATACGAAATCATAAACTCTTCGATTTATTTATTCCTTTCTACTTTTATATAAGTTTATTAATCCTTTCCCTTCTCTCTCTTTCCAACATTTTATTATTTTTTCTTGCTTTAATATAAACAGTAGATATGTAGCAATGAGAGCGATGTTAAAGTTGTACAGACATTTTCAAGGATTTGCAATCGTAGAAGATAATATAAGAAATATTTTTCACTGATAGTCTTATATTACACGTTGATTTTAAACTAAAAAAAATCCCCGAAAACTTTTTTGATAATTATTTTTTGTTTCATGCGGACATTTGTCCGAAAGAGATTACATAGGCTCAATAGGTATGTCAATATAAAACAAAGACTAAATTCTAGAAAAATTAAATGAAGAAAGGAAGAACCAATAAGCTTCAACAAAGGAGAGGGGAGCTTGATGTTTTGAGACTATAGACGTCTCTCCTCCCACGCACATTATTCTCATATTGGTAATGAAATACGGGAGGAGGGAAAAAAATCCTGCAAACATGAAACTGTAAAGATCAAGATAAATGAATTTTACATGTGGTATTTTCAACAAAATTGAAGATTTCTGTCAAATGTTAAGCTAGATTAATCAAACAGCAGAGACAGCAATCGGAATAAACGATTCGTTTCTCTCTATGACGATGCTAAATTCATGTTTTAAAAATAAAAACAGATTTTTTTGTATTTCTGCGTTTTCAAACTACAGAGTAACATTAACTTTTTTTCCTTCCACCATGTTCTCCTCAACAAAAGTTGGAAATCATACATAATTTAATAATATTTTGAGGAGTACCAATTCTGAGTTTCTTTTTTCAGAAGGTTCCATTTCGATATTTTATATTCTTCTTCATTTTACAGCGTTCCATCCTTTTTTATTGCTTCCTCGTAAAATTATCCGTGGAAAACCAATTTTGCTTGTTCTATATAATGTTTTTTGAGGCCACATTCGGTAGCCATTTTCTTTTTAAAGAAGACAAAACAGGAAACTGCGTCAAGCTTTGATTTAATTCTTTACTGCATCTTCAGAATTTTGCAAAAAAAAAAAAAAAAAAAAAAAACTCTTTATTTTGTTTTTGGAATGATTTTGTTTTTCTCAAACTGCAGAATTTTATGTCTTCTCCTTTTTGTATTTTGGTGCACTAATAATATCCCTAAGAATTTTTCGGGAATTCCAGGCAAACACTTGAAATTTCAAAGAATAAGTGTGTAAATTTGTTGTTTCTCGGTCTGAATCTAAAAATTAGTCCTGCTACCAGGATAAGAATATTTTGATTGCGTTTTTTAAAGTTAAATTTCCGTATTTCATGTTTAAATCCAATTGTGTTTTTGAGAGTAAGGTGATCCCAAATGATTTACAATAATTAAATTTTTTCCGGATTTTCATGAAGTCTATAATATTTAACTAGATCTTTTGACTAAATACACAATGATTTTAAGAATAATCCCGAACCCATGTAATCAGTTTCGCAATTAAAAATTGAGCTAAATAATTATGATATTTATATTGTTACAAATCTGTAATGTTGCTTCCTAGTATTGTTTGTTCAATCACTGGAAAGACCATTTTACAATCAGCTCTGTTGGATCCTGAACGGATGCCGAATCAATAATCCCAGTGCTTGGCAACAAACTTGACCGTTTAGCGACTTGGCGACAAAATAAATAATACTGGAATATTCAAAAATTTCGATGATAGAGCCAATAGAAGTTGAGATATTCTTGATTGTTCGAGAGCCTTCTCTGTCAAACTCCGGAATATATAAAATACCAGCAGTCTAAGCTGAAGACAGTGCTGTATAGGTCTTTGAAAGGTTTAGAGTCCCATAACGAGTCAACAGCGAATTAGTAGGATTAATCTAGTGAAGCGCAGGTGTTGAGTGGAGCTCAAGTGATCGGTCATTTGAGCTGTGTGCAGAGTACTGGAATTTTTTGTAGAAGCAGCATCGAGTCGTGTGAGGAGTAGCCAGCTGCGTAGTAGTGAGTCGGCAGTTAGATAAGCTAAAGCGAGGAGACAGTGGAGAATTGCAGGCGTTTGAAGAAACCGCAGAGAGTAGCTTCGAATATTCTCTTCTTCTGTTGAATTCTGTCTGGTGGCTTTGTGTGCTGTGATTGTTATTACTACTTGTGGGCTACTGTTTGTTGCAGTGTGCTGCTGTGTGTTTCTTGTGTACGTCTCGTCTGTGCATGTGTTGTCTGCGTATTCTTGTTAATAAAAATCGCCGCTTGTTATTGAGGTCTGTTGGTTGTGTTTCTTCATCGACTAATAAATCGAAAGAATCCCAAATTCATAACAATATATATTTTTCATAAATAAACCATTGACTGTTTTTCTTTAAAGGAGTATATATGCATTGCTCAACAAGAATTAAGAATTTAATGATGATTATTCAGAAGAAAAGTTTAGCTTGGAAGTGAAACTGAAACGATATATAAAGAATTCCTTACCTCTCTGTTTTCGACAGATAAAGTTACAGCTGTTAAATCCTGAGAGGTATTATATTGCTGCAATATGCATATATATAAATTCAGCTGCTAAAACAATAAAAAATTGTTATAAAATCTTCTCAAGGAATTTCAAAATATTTGTCAATTTTTCAAAATATTATATGGTTTGTCATAATAATTCAAACTAACATTTTTTAATTAACCATTACTATTCAAAGTATAATTAACAGCCTACCAGATATGACATCTCTATGACTAGCGCTTTATTTGCAGAGCATTTCGACGATTTATATTTATATATATAATGTAGCTTGACGCTGATAATATATCAAAAGATTGCAACTTATAAACATTCTCTTGTTACTGTATTGCTTTAAAAAAATCTCAAAATATTTTATGAAGTACGGATCGTCTGGTAATGTTGTTTACCAAAATGTTAAATGTATATATATATATCATCATTGCAAATAGGATTTTGAAAGATATTTAAACAAAAAACTTCTTAATTAAAATCCATTTTTAATTAACGTACAATATATATGACCCTTGTACTTATTAATTCCATATATCATTTACACAAAGATGTAAGATTTTCTCTTTTATTCGGATGGTATAACATTTCTTTTTTCAAGTATTTTTGCAATCATACAAGATGACAATCATACTAACCTTGATTTCCCAATAAATTGCAATAATTGAACACCTGAAAACAGGTCTCATAAGATTCTGCAGTATTCTTTTAGAAAAATAAGTTTATTGCCCCCAGAAGAGAAAAAAGAATCATTCTTGGAATAGATTGTCCGAATAAACATGATGATATTGGATCCCTAGCTAAGTGAAAGTATCCTCTGCTCAATAACCAGTGAGTAGCAGCAATTGTTTTATTCTTATTGGGCTTCTGAAGGACAGCATTTGAATAAAAAATCAAGGTTAGTAATATTGTTAAAAATAAATTTAATAACATTTTCATTATTTAAATTGCAAAATATTTCCTGTAAATGCAGCAAAATTTATTTAATCAAACTAAATATTATATGGAATTCTTTTTATTTTTATGTATATATATACAAATTATTAAAATAGTCACACCCTTAAAAACGTCAGTATTTTTAGGATTCCTCGCATTTTGAACATTCCTATGTCCAAAAAAACATTTTTACTTTCTCGTATATGTAGTATAGAGAAAGCATAGTACTCGTGAAATTATAATAAAATTTAATCAAAAATATTTACTATCGGGATTTTTTTATTTTTTATATCATGAATATGTACAAATTATTAAAATCTTTAAATCGTTAAAAATCTTTATTTTTAGGATTCCTTACATTTTGAGCATTCCTAAGCCCTTTTTTTTTACTTTATTTTATACTAGCCGCCTTTGGCGACCAGCCGGTTCGCCAATCTTAATGTTCGTTAAAATTTTCATAATTAAATATTTTATGCAATTCCTACTTTAATAGCTTCTTCATCAAAATATTTTAAAACTTCAAATTTTGATAGTCATATAATTCACTCATAATATTATAAAGGCCTTCAGTCATAACGTAATATGACTGAAGGCCTAATCTCTCTAATTTTCTGTTAGCACCCGTAGAATTTATGCTTTAAATTAAAGTGGAAAGAATTAATCTGCAATTAATATAATAATATTTTTCACTGAAACAAAGAATTTTTTTATAATCTGATTAATGAAAATAGAGTCACTCAGCGTTTAAACTTTATGGGCACTAAAGAATATCTTTTTCAGTTTACGTATTATCTCAAGAATTTGTCAACAAAATTTTCTTAGACTCATCATGAGCAGATCGATTCATTAACAGTGTTTACTTTTAAATGCATCAAACACTAAGAAAATGAAACGAATCGTTTAAAATAGACGGTTTAAAACAGGTTTTAAAAAAACTACTTAAAAAACGATGCACTTAAAACTATAAGCGTATACAAAAAATATATAACTAACATAAATACAATTTAATTAAAAAAGCATGCAACAAACCTAAAAATAATTTAAATCATTGAAAACAGGTTAAAAAAAACTACTTAAAAAACGATGTACTTAAAACTATAAGCATATACAAAAAAATATATAACTAACATAAATACAATTTACTTGCAAAAGCATGCAACCAACCTAAAAATAATTTAAATCATCCGTTGAAAGTGGTTGTCATGACAACAATCAGAACAATGCGCATGCGTGAATTTTCTTCGCCAGTTAAGTAACGCAAATGCGTGAATTTTTTTACGCCAGTTGGGGTAACTCTATGCAGATTATACATTTTTAATTTCCTTTATTCTGTGTTATTTTAATTCAAACGTACTTCAGAATGAATCTGAAATATGGGTTAATTAACAATGTTTAATTTTAAATGCATCAAACATTAAGAAAATAAACAGAACCGATTGAAATAATCCGCCGAAAAATTTTAACCCTAGCCTCATTACTGTTGGGAGAAAAAAAAAAAAAAAAAACTGAAGCCTTGCTCGTTTGGGGCTGGGGATAATGGAAGATTTTTTTTGGCGGAAAAGTTGGCGGTGGGGAAAATGGAAGATTTTTTTGGCGGGAAAGTTAGTTTTTAATTAATAATTAAAATTTCAAAAAAGGGACCCCAGGTGCACATTCCCGATCTCTAAGGTATACATGTACCAAATTTGATAGCTGTATGTCAAATGACCTGGCCTGTAGAGCGCCAACACACACACACACACACATTGAGCTTTATTATAAGTATAGATAGATGTAGAATAGAGAAAGCATAGTAATCGTCAAAATATTTGAACTAGAGATTTTAAAGAAACTCAGCGTTTCAGACTTCCCTGAATTCGAAAAATACAATTTTTGAAAATGTCTGTCGGTTTGTAAGAAGAATAACACAAAATCTCTTTGCGCTCGATGGATGAAATTTGGTGTACGGTCTTTACACCCAATTTGTAGATTTCTATCAAATTTTGAGAAAAATCTGAGGAACAGCAGGTAGTTTGTCTGTGCCTCTGTTCTAATACAATTTAACACTATAAACACATATGGAAAAGCTTAAGCCAAATCCGATTAAGATTTGATCGTCTATTGATCTTTTCTTTCAGAAACAAGTAAACACGATAGATAAAAGACGCAGTGGTTTAAATATATCAAATTGGGTACGAGACTTTTTGACTATAAATGCAGTTTCGGAATGAATTTTTGTTTTAACAGCTTAGGAAACACGGATCTAAAACGCAAATTCGCTTTATTATTAACTGCATTAATTAATTCATTACGGATTAATTGCTAAAACTCATCAACAGATCACACGAAAGAATCAAAGGAAATTCTAAATTCATGCCAAATGTTAATATTTCATAGCTATTGTACGCCAGTTCCTTGGAAGATATTTTCTGGGATAATACCATTATTGAAAAGTATGCGAAAAAGTGTTAGGGAGATATATCCGGTTGGTTAAGATTATAACTATGCATGAACACCATATCTAAAATGAGGCATATTGCATTCATAAAATTTACTAAGCGGCTTTCACTCCAAATATTTGTATTTGCAAATATTGAAAGATATATAGGCCAAATGTGTCAGAACATAATAAATCAAAAATGCAGAGTCGGAAGGATGCAATTTTACTTATAATGTAATCTTTAAAACTGTAGATTTTACAATGATTGGATTAAATCTGTCAAAAGATTGATCATCTGTCGGTCTTC